>NC_089261.1:5750901-6052751 GCF_963930625.1 Muntiacus reevesi
CTATTACCTGCTTTTTTTTTTTTTTTTGACAGTGTATGGGCCATACCTACCTGTTTCTTTATGTAGCTCATAATTTATTTGTTGAAAAATGTACTTTTTAAGTAGTAATATATTGTAGCAAGGGGCTTCCTAGATGGTGCTAGTGGCAAAGAATTTGCCTGCCAATGCAGAAAACAAAAGACACCCAGGTTCAATCCCTAAGTTAGGGAGATCCCCCAGAGGAGGAAATTGCAACCCACTCCATTATGCTTGCCTGGAGAATTCCGTGGACAGAGGAGCCTGGTGGACTACAGTCCATAGGGTCTCAAAGAGTCTGACGCAGGTGAAGTGACCTAGCACACATACATATTGTAGCAACTTTGAAAACCATAGTATTCCTTGTCCCCTGGCCTGGGCTTATTGTTGATTGTTGTTGTTGCTTTTTGTGAGTTAGTGACTTTCCTGGACTAATTTTTTAAAGTCACGTGTAGCCGCTGAAGTTTCTGCCTGGCTAGCTGTTGATTGCGTAGAAATTCCTTAAATGCCTTGAACCAATAATTCTCCCAGTCTTTGCAGAGTTCTCTCTGTGTGGGGGGCATATACTTTGAACATTCTGGCAACTTGCATGCTGTCTTAGCCTTCACTTCCTGCTTGTGTAAAAACCTCAAGTTCAGCCAGAGGTAAGAGATTAGAATCATTCTCAGGTCGGTCTTGGGCATTCACATTCCTAGATTTCTAAGAATATTTTGGAGCTTTTCAGAGCCTCCTATGAACATCTAATTTTCCAGACATTTCTTTATCTTGTTTACGCAGTTGTATTACTTCTTCAGGCAGCTGTGATGTTAAGCTATTGCCACTGATTTTGTTTGACACATGCCCTGAGGAGAGGGCTGTTTGTACTGGGTTATCTCTGAGTCAGGTCAAATAAAGTCTTAAGACTGTAGGTTTCTTAAGAAGCTGCCAAACAAGTCAGATAGTGGTAGGGATAGGGTGCTTGGAAAACTCCAAACCGTTTTTACCCCCACCATTGGTTCCTAAGCTTCTGGTTTTCACAAGTTTTGTGTTTGAGAGACTGCTTGGTTTTCACATCTACCACAGAGTTGGGAGAAGAGGATAAAAATAATGTAGGGTAAAACCTCACAAACTTGTTGTTCTTTGAGATTCAGCTGTTTTTCTTGAAAAAACACTCCTTGGGCTGCTGCAAGTTGTTGGCTAATTTCCAGAGTTCTCAGAAGTTGATTTTGAAAAGTTTTGCTAATGTTCTTGCTGCTTTTATGGAAAAGCATATTTTTGGAAGTCTTATGATGCCATTTTGGAAGAGCTGCTTAATAATTTTCTTTATGGAAAAATGTAAAAGACCATTGTGAGAGAAATGGAAAGTAGGAGAGTGAAAGCAGAAGCAGGCAGACCAATGATGATGCTAATTTGGACTAGAGTACTGGTGTTGAATGGAAAGAAACTTGGGGCATGGAATAAGCTTTGCAAAAACTCACCGATTGTCATAATTCTAAAACTCTCCCTGATCCTTATAACAATCACCTGTTATTGGTGGTACTGTCTTTATTTCATAGGTTAAGTTCAGAGAGGTGTAAGTAGTTTGCCTACAGTCAGAGTAAGAAAAAAAAATCAGTTAGAAATGCTATTTACCTGACTCTAATTTTCTCCACATCTGTGCATTCTGTCTCATGACATTAAAATCAAAGTTATGAGTCAAATATTAAGTTCAGAATAAATGTTTACAATAAAATAGACTGTCTTCCTTACTTAATTTCTTTGCATAATTTCATTCCTACTTTTAAGGAAGTGAGACTTTAGTTATTCAAAGTTTTTGTTGGACAGCTGGAATGATAATCAGAAAAGAGGAAGAATGTGACACTTCCCTTAAAGTTAAGTGGTCTCTATATTTACCATAAGTGAAATCCAATACAGTCAATTACTTCTTCGTTTAATGTTATTGATTACCAGAACAAATGTTGTTACCAATTTATCATGGCTTCTTGTTATTAATATAAGCTATTATTTCATATGTCTTTTTGTTTCCCACCTGTGTGCAAGATGCTTATTAGCGAGTAGCCCAGGAGCAACCTTGTGCTCCTGGGAGGGAAGAGGGGGTGAGGCAGGGTGGCAGAGAGAAGACAAGCTGTGCTGAAGGCCTGAACTCGTATGTCTGAAAACATGATTTTATGACAGGCTTATTATTTGTATGCCTTTGAAGCTATATTTCAGGTATCATAGGTTACTCTGTAAGTTGTATGTTCATACATACATATTTTCATACATATTTTTCTTATTACAAAAGTAACTCAAAATTACTTTTGGAAAAATTTCAGACAATAAAAATTATATTCCTCTCATTCCATTCCTCGTCCTCCATTCCAGTTCTAGAGTTAACTGTTTTTATTCAATTTCAATATTTTGAGATATTTTGTGATATATGTACAACTATACACACATATACACATAGGCTCACACATATACCTACATGCTTTTTAAATATTAGCATGGTAATACGTTTATTTTCTCAGTTTATCCACCTAATTATTTTAACAGGTATATAATATTCCATATTATGGATATACCAGTTTAATACTTTTGATTTGTTATTTAGAGACTTCCCTGATGGTGCTAGTGGTAAAGAATCATCTGCCAAGACAGGAGACACAAGAGATGCAGGTTTTGTCCCTGGGTCAGGAAGATCCCCTAGAGTAGGGGGTGGCAACCCACTCTAGCATTCTTGCCTGGGAAATACAATATTCCATATTATGAACTTATAATGAATTCATATTGATAATATGGATTCCATGTTATGAATCCAGCTTAGTATTTTTGACTTTTTATTTAAGAAGAAGATAGAAATCTGTGTCAGAGATGAGGTAGTGGTTGAGGGTTTTGTCTTTTCTTGGGTGCATGTGAAAAGGCACGAACCAGTCTTGGTTTCTTTGTTGTTCTAGAAAAGACGACAGAGATGACAGACAAAAGAGTATTTTCTAGTTGCTACCATTTAATTGGTAGCTTTTTATATTTGTTGCTGAAGTGAGTTTTAAGCTCACTGGTAATTATTTATACATTAAGTTTTTATTTTACTCTTGTTGATTTGAGATGAAAATTGCAGTTTTTTACTGAGAGGGCTTTTTTTTCATAAATGTGAGCCTGAGGTAATGCAGAGTACACAGCATCTCCTTGGAAACCAGACTTTCGTGGGACAGACCAAGTACTTTTAAGATGGGTACTTTATCCTTAGGAAATGATTCAGGAAGTCTGGCAAGAAGGGAAGTCTTGCTGCAAAGGAAATTCAGGAAATGGGAACTTAGTTATTAAAGTCTTAGGTTTGTTTGTCATAATTCATCTCAAGAATGTTCTAATGACCAAGCCATAAACCTATGGTAAGTAACAATTTCACTTCCAGCTCCTAGATGGTATGAATTTATCAGTAAGGAATGGGAATGCATTGTTTTTAAGTGAAGTGAAAATTTTACTGTCATTTATACTTGACAGTTGATTGAACTGTAGATGTATGCTTTTTGGGAGATAGTATTCAAAATGTATTAGGACACTCAACTTTTCTGTTTCTCTTGTTCTGTAATAAAGGATTGGGAGCATTTTTTATGTTAATGAAAGGAGAAAAACTATCCTAGGGGTTTCCACAATCATTTCAGAAAAATATTTTTCAATGATCTCAAAGAAACATTTCCGATTAGAAGTTATGAAAGCAACTCAAACAATGGCAAGGAAGTGTTTTTCCAAAACCTTCTTAAATGATAAGATTGTTAGATGGTCAATATGTGTTAAAAAAAAAAAAAAGAAAGAAAAAAGAATCTTTTCTTTGAAATTGAGATATTACTACTACCAAAATTGGAAAATTCTTCTTATATTTGTGTTACTTTTTAGCAACACTGGAAGTCACTGAGTAAAGCTAGTCATTGATTAAATTTAGTGATTTTTCACCCCTTACAAGAGGTTATACTGTTTTAGTTTTGAAGAGTGCTACTAAAAGCATTATATTTTAAAAGATAAAAAATATTTTACCTTCAGATGGCTTTCTAGAATGCTGATACTGTTGCCTTCATTTGAATTCTTCGGAAGGAGTATGTTCTCATTAATTTGAGGGAAATATCTTTTCATGTTAATTGAAATTCAGTGAGGCTTTTAAGAATTGAAGTTAGAATTGCTTCATCTGTTTATTTTTTTTTTTTCATCTGCTTATTAACATAGTTTTTTTGAGATGTA
Source organism: Muntiacus reevesi (assembly GCF_963930625.1). NCBI lineage: Eukaryota > Metazoa > Chordata > Mammalia > Artiodactyla > Cervidae > Muntiacus > Muntiacus reevesi. The sequence goes on from NC_089261.1 coordinate 5,755,108, forward strand.
ATATACTCTTTTGTCAAAGCATCTCATTTACTTTCTTTTGTTTTTATTTTGAAATAATTTCATGTGTTTATTAATTTAGATATTTCTTAAAATATACTATATCAAAGCATTTATAAATTTTATTTTCTTACTTAGTTTTATATTTTTAATTTTGAAATAATGGAAAACATGCAGATAAGTTGTGATATTAGTTTAAAGAACTCCAGTATATCCCTCATCTGGATCCCTCAGTTGCTAACATTTTACCATATTTGGTTTATAATTCTCTTTTCCTTTAACTGTTACTGTTATTTTCTGAACCATTTGAGAATGAATTGTGGACATGATGTCCCATTACCCCTAAACCCTTCAACAAGTACTGAATATAACCACAGTACAACCCTTAAAATTAAGACATTAACATTGATACAATACTGCTATCCAATCCGCAGACCCTGTATTCATATTTCACTGGTGCTCCGGTTGTATTTTTTATAAATACCTTTCCCTTTCTGGTCCAGAATCAAGTACCTAGAAAGAAGTATATTAGGAATCTAGATCAGATCGACTGTAGTATCCAGGTCCGTACCACATGCTTACGTTACAAGTAACTTATTTAATTGACTGGATTCTGGGTTCTTAATTATTATTCCCTTGGTTTGTGCCCTGACTTTTGATGACTAAAATAGTACATTTTTTATCTTTTGTTCTGGATTGTCAGGCTTTGCTCATACTACCTAGCCTGGTTTGGACTTTTTGCCTGACTCTTGATCCTAGCAGTCAGTTTCATCTGTCTTTTGTTTCCTTCACATAATAATGGAGCTTCCCTCATAGCTCAGTTGGTAAAGAATCCACCTGCAGTGTAGGAAACCCTGGTTTGATTCCTGGGTCGGGAAGATCCGCTGGAGAAGGGATAGGCTACCCACTCCAGTATTCTTCGACTTCCCTTGTGGCTCAGCTGATAAAGAATCCACTTGCAATGCGGGAGACCTGGATTCGGTCCCTGGTTTGGGAAGAACCCCTGGAGAAGGGAAAGGCTACCCACTCCAGTGTTCTGGCCTGGAGAATCCCACGGACTGTATAGTCCATGGGGTCGCAAAGAGTCGGACACAACTGAGCGATCTTCACTTTCACATAATAATATGTTTTGGATAAATAATATTCAAGTCTCTTCTGTGTAGGAAGTAGGCAACATATGAAACTACTGGCATTCAGGGTAATTTCATGTGTCACAGCCAGTTACATGCCTAGAACTGTGTGTGTGTGTGTGTGTGTGTGTGTGTGTGTGTGTGTGTGTAGAATATGATCTGCTATGAATCTTAGGGTAGGCAGAATGTGCTCTGCAGTTATTTTGGATTATGCACCTTCATGTAGGCTCTGTAATCTTAGTCTGATTTACTCACATAGAGAAACTTCTCATGTGGTAGCTTATTTAGTGAGGGAGTGAACTAAAATCATATTCTATTACTTGGAATAGATTCACAGCCAATTTTGGAATAGAATGTTATAGAAAGAATATTAACTACCTGAGAATTAAATAGCTGATACTAGTATGATACAGATTTGCATCAGTTTCTAAAAGTTGGAGGTTTATTTCCTATAGCTAAGTTTATTATGATTCTAGTCATTAAATGGAGAAGCTTTTAAGTTGCTTGAAAACAGGCATTATAAGAGTTGGCTAGCTTCTAAGTGGTAGGTTTTCCAAGGAGAAAGTTAGATTATAAAGTGGCATAAACTTCTGATTAGAAGTCATGCTTTTACCTAAATGTAAAGCCAGACACTAAAACTCTCAGAAGAAAACATAGGCAGAATTCTCTTTGACAAAATGCAGTGACATCTTTTCTGACCCACCTCCTAAAATAATGAAAGTCAAAACAAAAATGAACAAATGGGACCTAATTAAAAGCTTTTGCACAATAAAGGAAACCATAAAAAGACAACCTTCAGAATGGGAGAAAATATTTGCAAATGAAGAAAGTGACAAGGGATTAATTTCCAAAAATATACAGTGCAACTCAATATTAAAAAAAAAAACTGAGTCAAAAAATGGGTGGAAGACCTAAATAGACATTTCTCCAAAGAAGATATACAGATGGCCAACACACACATGAAAAGGTGCTCAGCATCACTAATTATTAGAGAAATGCAAATCAAAACTACAATAAGATATCACCTCAGACTGATCAGAATAGCTATCATCAAAAAATCTACACACAGTAAATTCAGGAGAGGGTGTGAAGAAAAGGGAAGTCCCTTACACTGTCAGTGGGAATGTAAATTGGTATAGTCAATATGGAGAACAGTGTGGGGGTTTCTTCAACTTTAAAATAGAAGTACATATGACCCAGCAATCCCACTCCTAGGCATATAACTGGAGAAAAGCATAATCCCAAAAGATGCATGCACTCCAATGTTCATTGCAGCACTACTTAAAATAACCAGGATGTGGAAGCAACCCAAACATCTGTCAACAGAAGAATGGATAAAGAAGTTGGGGCACATACATATACAATGGCATATTACTCAGCCATAAAAAGGAACAAAATTGTGCCATTTGTAGAGATATGGTTGTGTCTAAAGACTGTTATACAGAATGAAGTAAGTCAGAAAAAAGCAGATATTGTATATTAATGCATATATGTGAAATCTAGAAGAATGGTTTAGATGTTCTTATTTTCAAAGCAGAAATAAAGGCACAGATGTAGAGAACAAATGTATGGGTACCACGGGAGAAAGGGAGGGGGTGAGATGAATTGGGAGATCAGCATATATACCTTGTGTGTATCTGTGTATTAGTCGCTCGGTCATATCTGACTCTGCAATTCCATGGACTATAGCCAGTCTCCTCTGTGCATGGAATTCTCCAGGCAAGAATACTGGAGTAGGTAGGTGTTCTCTTCTCCAGGGGATCTTCCTGTCCCAGGGATCAAACCTGGGTCTCCTGTGTTGCAGGCAGATTCTTTACTGTCTGAGTAACCAGGGAAGCCACCACTACTATGTATAAAATACTAAATAACTAATAAGAACCTACTGTATAGGGGACTCTACTCAGTGCTCTGTGTGACCTAAATGGGAAAAAAATCCAAAAAAGAGGGGATATATAGGTATATGTATGGCTGATTTATTTAACTGGACAGTAGAGGGTGACACAGCAGTGTAAAGCAACTATACCTTGAAAAAAAGTCATAATTTCTCATAGTGATAAAATATTAAATGTAAGTTTAAAGTCTATTTGGATAGGAATTTGTGTTAGCAAGAGAAGCAGTGATTTGATTTCTGGAAAGTATATTGAGAAAGGGGAATATTTTCATTGCAATTGGCCTCAGCTACACGCATGAAGAATCCTTTGTAAATTCCTGTGACAATGCTTTAAGAGCTGCAGATAGTTAAGCAAAATGCAACTTGCCTTCGGTTTTATGGATTTACCAGGCTTGTGCGCCCTCTTGTGTTTATAGTTAAGACTGTTCTGCCTTTCAGTAGTTTGATGGATTGAGTTGGTATATGTGCAGTGTTTTGAAGAGATTAAAAATTTTGAAGTATAAGGATAACTATTCAATACACATTATCTAATCTCATTATTAGAAGAGAAAAGAATTTTAAGTGTTTCCCTGGTTCTGTCCCCAACATTTACTTTCACGTATTCCACATCAAACTGTGCTGAGAGAGGGCATCGGAGGGCAGACAGACTGAAACCACAATCACAGTCAAGTAGCCAATCTGATCACACAGACCACAGCTTGTCTAACTCAGTGAAACTAAACCATGCTGCGTGGGGCCACCCAGGACGGACGGGTAATAGTGGAGAAGTCTGACAGAATGTGGTCCACTGGAGAAGGAAATGGCAAACCACTTCAGTATTCTTGCCTTGAGAATCCCATGAACAGTATGAAAAGGCAAAAAGTTAGGACACTGAAAGATTAACTCCCCAGGTCGGTAGGTGCCCAGTATGCTACTAGAGATCAGTGGAGAAATAACTCCAGAAAGAATGAAGGAATGGAGCCAAAGCAAAAACACCATCCAGTTGTGGATGTGACTGGTGATAGAAGCAAGGTCCGATGCTGTAAAGAGCAGTATTGCATAGGAACCTGGAATGTTAGGTCCATGAATCAAAGCAAATTGGAAGTGGTCAAACAGGAGATGGCAAGAGTGAATGTTGACATTCTAGGAATCAGTGAACTAAGATGGACTGGAATGGGTGAATTTAACTCAGATGATCATTATATCTACTACTGTGGGCAGGAATCCCTTAGAAGAAATGGAGTAGCCATCATAGTCAACAAAAGAATCCGAAATGCAGTACTTGGATGCAGTCTCAAAAATGACAGAATGATCTCTATTCGTTTCCAAGGCAAACCATTCAATATCATGGTAATCCAAATCTATGTCTCGACCAGTAATGCTGAAGAAGCTGAAGTTGAATGGTTCTATGAAGACCTACAAGACCTTCTAGAACTAACACCCCCAAAAGATGTCATTTTCATTATAGGAGACTGGAATGCAAAAGTAAGAAGTCAAGAGATACCTGGAGTAATAGCCCAGTTTGGCCTTGGAGTACGGAATGAAGCAGGGCAAAGGCTAATAGAGCTTTGCCAAGGGAACACACTGGTCATAGCAAACACCCTCTTCCAACAAGACAAGAGAAGACTCTACACATGGACATCACCAGATGGTCAACACTGAAATCTGATTGATTGTATTCTTTGCAGCCAAAGATGGAGAAGCTCTATACAGTGAGCAAAAACAAGACCGGGAGCTGACTGTGGCTCAGATCATGAACTCCTATTTGCCAAATTCAGTCTTAAATTGAAGAAAGTGGGGCAAACCACTAGACCATTCAGGTATGACCCAAATCAAATCCCTTATGATTATACAGTGGAAGTGACAAATAGATACAAGGGACTATATCTGATAGACAGGATGCCTGATGAACTACGGACATAGGTTCGTGACATTGTACAGGAGGCAGGGATCAAGACCATCCCCAAGAAAAAGAAATGCAAAAAAGCAAAATGGCTGTCTGAGGAGGCCTTACAAATAGCTGTGAATAGAAGAGAAGTGAAAGGCAAAGGAGAAATGGAAAGATATACCCATTTGAATGCAGAGTTCCAAAGAATAGCAAGGAGAGATAAGAAAGCCTTTGTCAGTGATCAATGCAAAGAAATAGAGGAAAACAATAGAATGGGAAAGACTAGAGATTTCTTTAAGAAAATTAGAGACACCAAGGGAATATTTCATGCAAAGATGGGTTCAATAAAGGACAGAAATGGTAGGGACCTAACAGAAGCAGAAGATATTAAGAAGAGGTGGCAAGAATACACAGAACTGTACAAAAAAGATCTTCATGACCCAGATAATCACGAATGGTGTCATCACTCACCTAGAGCCAGACATCCTAGAATGTGAAGTCAAGTGGGCCTTAGGAAGCATCACTATGAACAAAACTAGTGGAGGTGATGGAATTCCAGTTGAGCTGTTTCAAATCCTAAAAGATGATGCTGTGAAAGTGCTGCATTCAATATGCCAGCAAATTTGGAAAACTCAGCAGTGGCCACAGGACTGGAAAAGGTCAGTTTTCATTCCAATCCCAAAGAAAGGCATTGTTAAAGAATTCTCAAACTACCACACAGTTGCACTCATCTCACATGCTAGTAAAGTAATGCTCAAAATTCTCCAAGCCAGCTTTAGCAGTACGTGAACCGTGAACTTCCAGACGTTCAAGCTGGTTTTAGAAAAGGCAGAGGAACCAGAGATCAAATTGCCAACATCTGCTGGATCATTGAAAAAGCAAGAGAATTCCAGAAAAAACATCTATTTCTGCTTCATTGACTATGCCAAAGCCTTTGACTGTGTGGATCACAATAAACTGTGGAAAATTCTGAAAGAGATGGGAATACCAGACCACCTGACCTGCCTCTTGAGAACCTGTATGCAGGTCAGGAAGCCAGAGTTAGAACTGGACATGGAACAACAGACTGGTTCCAAATAGGAAAAGGAGTACATCAAGGCTGTATATTGTCACCCTGCTTATTTAATTTATATGCAGAGTATATCATGAGACATGCTGGGCTGGAAGAAGCACAAGCTGGAATCAAGATTGCCAGGAGAAATGTCAATAACCTCAGTTACGCAGATGACACTACTCTTATGGCAGAAAGTGAAGAAGAACTAAAGAGCCTCTTGATGAAAGTGAAAGAGGAGAGTGAAAAAGTTGTCTTAAAGCTCCACATTCAGAAAACGAAGATCATGGCATCCGGTCCCATCACTTCATGGCAAATAGATGCGGAAAAGTGGCAGACTTTATATTTTTGGGCTCCAAAATCACTGCAGATGGTGATTGCAGCCATGAAATTAAAAGACGCTTACTCCTTGGAAGGAAAGTTATGACCAACCTAGACAGCATATTCAAAACCAGAGACATTACTTTGCCAGCAATGGTCCGTCTTGTCAAAGTTATGGTTTCTCCAGTGGTCATGTATGGATGTGAGAGTTGGACTATAAAGAAAGCTGAGTGCTGAAAGATTGGTGCTTTTGAACTGTGGTGTTGGAGAAGACTCTTGAGAGTCCCTTGGACTGCAAGGAGATCCAACCAGTCCACCCTAAAGGAGATCAGTCCTGGGTGTTGATTGGAAGGACTGATATTGAAGCTGAAACTCTACTACTTTGGCCACCTGATGCGAAGAGCTGACTCATCTGAAAAGATCCTGATGCTGGGAAAGATTGAAGGCAGGAGACGAGGATGACAGAGGATGAGATGGCTGGATGGCATCACCGACTCAATGGACATGGGTTTGTGTAGATTCCGGCAGTTGGTGATGGACAGGGAGTCCTGGTGTGTTGCAGTTCATGGGGTTGCAAAGAGTTGGACATGACTGAGCAACTGAACTGAACTGAATATCAGATTTTATTGTATTTAGTTAATGCATTTATTGAAGTATATATAAGTTATTTTTTAAAAGACTTAGAAGGTTTAATTATACCATTATATGAAGTTTCTATGGCTTTTATAGACTCTGTTGGGTGATCAAAGTAATAAGAGCTTGGAACATTGTAGTCCTTCAATAAATATGTGTTAAATGGAAAAATGAAGTATCATAACTGATGATACTTTTCTTACTGATTGATAGATTTGAAATTAGTTGGGTAATTGCACCTTGCTGTATTTTGAAGGACAGCTTGTTGCTCTAGTTGCAAAGAAACCTGGTGAATAAGTGACTTTTAATCTTTGGGTCAATATTTAATTAAAGTAGGACCTTTATATTAATACCTTATGGTACTTATAACCACATTAAAATTTCACTGTAGCCATTTTCTAATTGACATGAAACTAGAGCTCTTCCCCTCCCCCCCAAACCCCCAGTTATTTGAACTCTTCATGGACTGAATTATTGTGATTTATTTTATGGATCCCATTAGAATCCTTTGGTGCTGCTTAATGTTTTGTGCCAAAATGATGGTAGAAGCTTCAAATAGTATAATAAACAAAGGATTCGTTTCAAAAGGGGGAGGAATTTAAAAGGCAATTATAAAGGGTTTGCTACCAGAGGTTCAGAATTTGAGAATGCTTTGCCTGCCTACTGGTTCCAAGTTGGGAAAGGAGCATGCAATATTGTCATCCTGTTTATTTAACTTATGTGCAGAGTACATCATGTGAAATGCTGGGCTGGATGAAGCACAGGTGGACTCAAGAATGACGGGAGAAATATCAATAACCTGAGATATGCAGATGACACTACCCTTATGACAGAAAGCAAAGAGCAACTAAAGAGCCTCTTGATGAAAGTGAAAGAGGAAAAAAAAAAAAAAGGAAAAAAAAAGAAAGTGAAAGAGGAGAATGAAAAAGTTGGCTTAAAACTCAACATTCAGAAAATTAAGATCATGGCATTCAATCCCATCACTTCATGGCAGATAGGTGGGGAAACAATGGAAACAGTGGCAGACTTTATTTTCTTGGGCTCCAAAATCACTGCAGATGGTGACTGCAGCCATGAAGTTAAAAGACACTTTCTCTTTGGAAGAAAGCTGTGACTAACCTCGACAGCATATGAAAAAAGAAGAGACATTATTTTGCCAACAAAGGTCCGTCTAGTCAAAGCTATGATTTTTCCAGTAGTTTGTGAATGGATGTGACATTTGGACCATAAAGAAAGCTGAGTGCTGAAGAATTGATGCTTTTGAGAGTCCCTTGGACTGCAAGGAGATCAAACCAGTCAGTCATAAAAGGTATCAGTCGTAAATATTTATTTGAAGAGCTGATGCTGAAGCTCCAATACTTTGGCCACCTGATGAAGAACTGACTCATTGGAAAAGACAGTGATGCTGGGAAAGATTGAAGGCAGGAGGAGAAGGGGATGACAGATGGTTGGATGGCATCACCGACTTAATGGGCATGAGTTTGAGTAAGCTCTGGGAGTTGGTGGTGGACAGGGAGGCCTGGCATGCTGCAGTCCATGGGGTCACAAAGAGTTGGACACGACTGAGCGACTGAACTAAACTGCCTGCTTACTAGATAATAATAAAACCGTCTTACTTTTGATTTGTGTAGGCAGTTACCAGCTAATTTGTACAATTCAGAGATGGAAATAAATATGGCTTTATATGATTTTCTTGATCATATTCTCAAATTTAACACAACTTTTAAAAGAATGAGATACAAGATTTCTTCATGTAAATTCCACATAGTTCTGTAAGTATATAATGTCACAAAGAAGTGGTTTTGTTCTTGATTTTAGTGTTAATTTGTCCTATACAGAATCTTGCCTGTGCTTGTGCCTTTGTAATTTTCATTGAACAGGTATTACTGATGTGGTAAGTTGCAATCATGTCGGACTCTGTGACCCTGTGGAGTATAGGACAATAGCCCGCCAGGTTCCTCTGTCCATGGGATTTTCCAGGCAAGAATACTGGAGTGGGTTGCCATTTCTTCCTCTGAGAATCTTTCCGACCCAGGGATTGAACCCATGTCTCTTACATCTCCTGCATTGGCATGCATGCTCTTTATCACTAGCACTACTTGGGAGGCAGTTTACCAAGTCACCAGTTCAGAAAGAAAGTACTTTTGGAAAAAGTTACTTACACATAGCATATTTTTCTAAAGACCCCCTGCTCTGTATCATGAATAATCACACCTGTATTTCTGCTCCTTTTGTTCTTGTTGTATGCAGTCTATAGATTTGTATTTTGATTTTCTTTTAGTTTTGACCTCACCATTAGCAGATTTAAGAGAACTCTTTTTTTTTTTTTGCACCAAGTGGGTAGAGGAACTTTTGCTGTCTCTTCATATTCAGGATAACCTATAGATTATTTGACAAATAGTAAATATTAATTGCAAATTTAGCACCATGTTGACTATTTCTAGGTTACAAGTGATACATTTTTTTATTTATCTTTAGACAATTTATATACATGCAGAAGTGTCAACTTTCAAATTGTTTACATTTATTATTTCAGTTTTTTACTCTATATCATCCTTATGAGGTAAGCATGGTGAGCATTTTTATATCTTAGAGAAGAAGGAAGCATCTGGAGGGACTATGACTTAACTTGATGAATTATTATATGCAGAAGTCCTTGATAAAACATAAAAATAAAAATTTTATTATTGTCTTACTAGACTATTTTCAAACTTAAGTCTTTTTAAGTCTATGATTAATTTTTCCTATATACTATGTATTTTTCCATATAACTAGATTGTATTATATTGACTCCTTGGCATACTACTCGTGGCTAATAATTTTCTTCTCTATAATAATTTTGTTAATATTCATGGTGGATTGAAAATAGTGTAGTGTGTATTACAGTGTAATTCCAGGTCACTTCTGTATTCTTGCCTACATATTGGAGGTAATTTTTAGCCCCTTCTACTATCTATGTTTTGGTTTAGGAAACAGGGATGAAATTGTGTGTTTAAACAAAAACAAACCAACTAAAATACCAAATCAATATCTTGTATACATAGTTACTTTTGTAGGAACTTGTATACTATTACAATGTAATATTATCAGTAAAAAACAGAACAGGGAGTGACATAGAAACACAGAATGGAATGGTGGTTGCCAGGGGTTGGGGGAGAGGGAAATAGGCAGTGTGGTTCAGTGGGTGTAGATTTCGCAAGATAAAAAAGTTCTGGAAATCCGATGCATAACAATGTGAATATGCTTAATAGTACTGAACTATACACTTAAAAATAGCTGAGATGGTAATTTTGTTACCTTTTTTTTACCATAAAAATAAAAACACCTTAAATAGGTAGATAATACATGAAGTTCAAATGTCCAGGAACCAGCTACCTAGAATGTGCAAATGATAGTATTTTTTGTGCATTGACTATTTGTGAGGTTAAATTTAACTGAATCTTGGTGTTGTAGCTTGGAACTGGCCTTGAGGCCTTCATAGCATCTTTGTCATCTCAGGGGAAATTTAAACCTGCACTTAATTTTTAGGCAATTGCTGTATTTTGTTCTGTTAATATGGTGAGACGTGTTCTCACTTCTAAATGGATACTTTTTCTTTCTGATTTCTCTGGTAAGAGGAAGAGATTTATTATATTTAATGATACTTCCATGCTTTCACTCAGGAACCTCCTCTCCAGATGCCTGTCTGGCACTCATCATGAGCTATTTGGAGATATCTTAGGCTTTGCAAAATTAATAAGTGATTAGCATAAGATCCTAGTACTGTCATGTATAATGTACAGTGGTTTATGCAGGAGCCCTTCAGTTTCTTCCAATAAGAGACTGTCAAAATCTCATTATTCTAACTTCTATTAAAATGTTAGTAGACACTGCTGTTTTATCCTTTAGTCTGAAGACTTAATTATAAAATAACTTTTCACTGAAAAGTAATTTATTAAAATAGGCTCCCTAACGAACAGCATAGTAATTTTCCTTTTTCAGAATTAATTTTCCTTTTAATGCTACCAACCATACAAATGCAGCAATTCAGATTGGCAAATACATGTTATGGAGTCTTAAAGAATTGTCCATTTCATTCAGAGTGAAATTCTTATCATGACCCAAGAATGCCCTACCCACCTCTCTGATTTCACATTTTATCACTCATTCATTGACCCACTGCTCTAATTACGGTTTTTGTTTTTCTTTTTTCCCTCCTGTCCCTTGAATGTTTCCATTTCTTACCCAGTTTGTCATTTGCCCCCTGGAATTGTCTTTTCCTCATATATTAATAGTTATAGCTGGTTATTTTTTGTGTTCAGATACCAGCTTGAATATCACTGCCTAATCTAATGTAACTGCATAGCCATCTGTAGTCACACTGCCCTGCTTTTGTTTTCTCTATAGCTCTTCTTACTGCTTGATAGCTTTTTTTTTTTTTTTTTGTCATCCGCCTTTGCCTCCTAGAATGTATGTTCCATGAGACTAGGGAACTTGGCTTTCTTTTTCACCACTGTGTCCTCTGTGTCCAGAATAGCCCCTGCTTGTAGCAAGTCCTTAATACTTGGAAGATGCCTGAATGGTTCTTTGCCGTGTCTTGCTGTGTGCTAGAGACACTGTACAAAGCCCTGTGGGGATACACAGCAGAGACTGTCAAGTTGATAACCATAATACAGAGTAGTAGGTCTTATAACAGAGGGGTCTAGGGAATGGTATGGGACCACAGTTTAAGAGAGTAACTAGCTTCTCCTAGAGATGGGTCATGGGGTATTAGAAATGAATAACTGTATTAATGCTTCATATTTTACATTAAACCATTCTGTGGCACTTTGCTGATTAGAGTCATGACTAGTCTTTTAATTTCTAATACTTCACTTAACTTTGCTCTTTACTGTTCTGTAAAAAGATGGTTGTGATATTGACCTCAAGAATGTTTTAAAGATTAATTGCCTAATGTTGGCTTAGTGCTTTGTAAATGCAAAATGCTGTATAAGCCCTGATGTTCTTAATCATATTAACAACCACTTTCTATAATTAAGTTGTATTATGTACTTTGTTCCCAATTATTCAGACAGAAACAAATATGACAGTTAAAAATAGAGATTATTTAGGAAAGGCCTACGTGTTATTTGACATGGAGTTTTCGTGTTGTGTTTTTAGTAGAAAATAATATCTGTGTTTTCTGTTTATGCCAGTTTTCTCAAAGGAGTAGTAATGTGCTGTAACCCCCAGGAGGCACTAGTATACCAAGAAGATAGCGTGCTTAGGCAAGCTAAACAGTGGTGCAAGCCTGTGAGTGATTAGTGACTTGATTTAGCATGCAGACTTCCCTTCTTATTGATCAGATAGTGAAGGCTGCAACAGATATTTTGACTTTCATTTTCCCATATTTTTCTGATATCTTGTGTTTAAGCATTTTTCCTTCCTAAAGAGAGGATCCTATCTATTTCAGTAATTGAAGTGTAATGATATCTAGGGATTGTTATACATACAGGGGTATCCCACTTTATAATATACTATGCTATGCTATATTATAGATTTTCTCTAAAAGTTATGAATAGGTTAGAATTCAAATAAATTGAATCTTACTTTAAATTTATTTTGGCAGTGAGTTTCAACCTTTGTTTCTACCCTAAATTACTAAGGGATAAGATATACTTAAAGCTCTAACAGTGGCTTGCTGCTTCATTGATTCTCAGCTTATGGCAGTTTTTTCCCAGATCTTAGAGGGCTTCATGTTTCATTATATAATTAGAGTCCTGCCTCAGAGAATTAGGGTTATTCATCTTCACAAAATAAGGGTTGACAGTCATCAAAAAGAATATTACTTTAAATACTTTACCCTTGCTTCACATTCGTCATTAAGGGTTTTTTATATTAAACACTAGCAACAGTGTTTTATAAAATATGGAAATTTAAAAATCATGAAGCATTTGGGCCTTAATGGGTTCTTCTTGGGGATACCTCTGTGTGCTCCCATAATGCTCTGTCCTTATCACAGCCATCAGTAGTGACCATTCACACTGTATTATAGCTGACTGTTACCCTTTTCTGTATCCTTAGACTGTGAATTTCTTTTGTAAAAAATAATTTTATTTATTTGTTTTTTTATTTATTTATGGTTGTCCTGGGTCTTTGTTGCTGTGGGCTTTACTCTAGTTGTGGCAAGTGGAGGCTACTCTAGTTGCTGTGTGGGGGCTTCTCATTGTGGTGGCTTCTCTTGTCACGGGGCGTGAGCTCCAGGGCACACAGGCTTCAGTAGTTGCGGCACATGGGCTCAGTGTTTTGCAGTTCCTGGGCTCTAGAGCGCATGGGCTTAGTTGCGCTGCACCATGTGGAATCTTCCTGGACCAGGGACTTAACCCGCGTCTCCTGGGTTGGCAGGTGGATTCTTTACCACTGAGCCACCAGGGAACCCTCGACTGTGAATTTCTTGAGTGTGGGAACTTTGTCTTGTTCACTTAAGTGCTCCAGGTCCATAATGCCTAGTACATAATAAACGCTCAGCAAATATTGTAAATGAATGCTGGATTTGTGTAAACTGGAAATGTTTTAAATAAAGATACTTAGTGCAGAATCAGAAAGATGCCATTTACAAAGGTCTTTTGCTATAGGAGATATTTGGGAGTTTTACACGATGCATTGTATCAGTGAAATTTTAGAAAATTATGCTGGAAATACTGGTTTCAGAACTCTCTGAAAGCACTAATGGATCCTTAAAGCTGGTTTTATTTCTCTGTGACAAAGATATGGATGCTGAAAGGATAGGTAATGGTTTCTGAAGGTGGTTTGGCACATTGTTGCATTGATTGCTAATTTTTGGAAATTACATAGAGTTGATGAGAACTAGCATTTTAACTAATTTCAAAATAGGTGTGAGACTTGATTTTATGTATAGTATTAACTGTAAAATGTGAAATGCCTTGTAAAGCACATTCTGCCGTCTCTATGGAGATATGAAGGTGTGAAACCCCAACTCTTCCTCCTGTGGTATTCTACCCTTACACCAATACATATATTTTCCTGATAGTGATTTTAGAGTCAGCACATAAATGGTTGAGGCCATGTCCTTAGATCAGGTAGCTTAAACAGATCAGTAACATAAGGTATATTCTGTTTAGTTCTAGAAGTATATAGCCTTCAGCCAATGCTTGATTGTCTGGACTTTCACCTGCCTACAGGTATGATAATTTCGCTGTCATTACTGTCATCTGTAACTTGGAAGAAAAGTTATGACCAACCTAGACAGGATATTAAAAAGCATAGACATTACTTTGTCAACAAAGGTCTGCCTAGTCAAGGCTATGGTTTTTCCAGTAGTCATGTATGGATGTGAGAGTTGTACTATAAAGAAAGCTGAGCACTGAAGAATTGATGCTTTTGAACCGTGGTTTTGGAGAAGATGCTTGAGAGTCCCTTGGACTGCAGGGAGATCCAACCAGTTCACCCTAAAGGAGATCAGTCCTGGGTGTTGATGGGAAGGACTGATATTGAAGCTGAAACTCCAATACTTTGGCCACCTGATGCGAAGAGCTGACTCATTTGAAAAGATCCCGATGCTGGGAAAGATTGAGGGCAGGAGGAGAAGGGGACGACAGAGGGATGAGATGGCTGGATGGCACCACTGACTTAATGGACATGGGTTTGGGTAGACTCTGGCAGTCGGTGATGGACAGGGAGGCCTGGAGTGCTGTGGTTCATGGGGTCGCAAAGAGTCAGACATGAATGAGCGACGGAACTGAACTGAACTGACTGTCATCTGTACTGAAAACTGCACAGCTTTCCTGTTTCTTTTGTTCTCTCTGTTTCCTGAAGTCCGGAACATTAGAAAATGCTCTGAAAAATGCTTGAAGCTCTAGAATAAGACTTCTCAGTACAGTGATTAACTTAGTTGTTTGGGGGCTCATTGATAGATGAGTGCAAAGAACATTTTTTTTCCCCATTGTGATTTATAAGAATTGAGAAATAATTCAAAACACCCCTGTTCTCTTTTAAAAGTCATATAGAAACTCTGAATTCTCTGGGAAAGAGATGCTATCAGTTGGTAATGGCTTTGGTACTGGATGTTAAGGAAAATATTTTAATGCTTTATTTTACTAGATTCCCCAGAGTGTGTATTTTAAGTAAAAGATCTTGTACATTTTAGTAATTTATGTAATCCCTGATTAAAATTCTCAATTTATTGAAATTCCCAAATTATACTTCTGACTAGTCTCCTGCTTTCAGAGTTTATTAAATGTTGGAATTATCAATCTCATAATAAGGTCAAAAAAGCTGTAATTCCCCTTGGTGATGAGAGATAAGTATAGCATATTAATAATTAAACAATACTGCAGACTACATGTTTTCTGAAGCTCATATTGTCTCTAAAGCTTTAGGTACAGCATAGATATCTCTCATCATAACTTCCATACTTTATCTGTGCCTTAACTGTAGCACTGGGGACTTCTTATTGTTGGCTTTGTATCTGTCAAGGGCAGATATATTGTTAAATATACTACTGAATGAATGAGAGAACATCTTCCAAGTTCAAGAAGCTTTGACCAGTAGCCTACAACTGATCTTTCCGCTATGAGTACAAAACCTCATTCGCAAGAAGTCATTCTTCCTCTATCTACGCCACTTGTCCTTCCAGCTCAGAGGTTTGAACAGTAAAACTAGTAAATGACCATGGGTCCGTGGGGCCCTCAGGGGAATAAAACAATAATTATGTGCGTATGTAACTTTTAAATAACTACTTCAGTTTTGAATAGGTGACAGATGCTTATAGTATGAAATTCAAGAAGGTACAAAAAGTTATACAGTAAAAAATAAGTTTTCCTTTCATTCCTTTCCTTTAGACATGCAGTTTCCCTCTTCAAAGGCATCTGCTGCTACTAGGTTGTTTGGTATCCTTCCCAGGTATTTGATGGATATATAAAGCTCTCTCTCACTCTTTTTTTTTTTTTTTTTTTTTTAAATTTTTATTTTTCAGTGGGTTTTGTCATACATTGATATGAATCAGCCATAGAGTTACACGAATTCCCCATCCCGGTCTCCCATCCCACCTCCCTCTCCACCCGATTCCTCTGGATCTTCCCAGCCCAATCTCTCACTCTTCTATACACACGCATAGACACACACCAAAAAGTAAAATTTGAAAAAAATTATTTATTTTTGGCTATGCTGGGTCTTTGTCGCAGTGCACAGGCTGCTCATTGCCGTAATTTCTCCTGTTGTGGAGCACGGGCTGCAGCCATCCTGGCTCTTGGGCTTTAGAGCATATGCTCAATAGTTGTGGTGCTTGGGCTTAGTTGCTCCGCAGCGTGTGGGATCCTCCCAGATCAAGGATTGGACCCATGTCTCCTGCAGTTGGCAGGTAACTTCTTTTAACCTCAGTTACCCCAGCAGTTAAATGGAGTTGGTGATAATACATCTCTTGGGATTGTTGTGAGGATCCATTAAGGGTTTTTCTGAAAACAATTTGTAGATGGCAGAGCTCTATGTGAAACTTACTTAAAACTGTATTCTTTTAATTATTAAGAATACTTTTACCTATTAAGGGTCATCTTGGGTTTGTTTTATGTTTTTTGACCATGATATGTGGCTTGTAGAATCTTAGTTCCCCAACCAGGGATTGAACCTGGGCCCCAACAATGAGAGCACTGAATCCTAACCTCTGAACTGCCAGGAACTTGCCTGTTTTTGTTTTTTTAATGGACCATTTCACAAATTCAAAGTCACTTTGAAGTTTTGAACTTTAGTTCTACTTTCTAAAGTTATAATTCTCCCAAACTTGATTTTACCTGCAAGCAATGAGTTTACTGTCAATACTATGTATAGGCCAAAAATCTGCAGCGAATAGTGTCCCTTTTGGATTAAGTTCATGTTTTTATGGTTTTAGAAACAATGTGGAGCCATAATTTGCAAGACTTGTCATTATTTGTAGGACCACTAGGTTTATAATCTATTTGTTAGGCTAGATTGAACAAAAAGAAAAGGGCTTCATGACTCTTAGTAGTTGTGGGTTTTTTGTCATTCTTTAGTCACTAACAGGCTTATGAGTTTTGTTTTTTTCACCCAGCAGATATTAATTGGATATCTCTTATGTGCTGCATAATGTTGTAGAAACTTGGGATATATCTATGAATCCAAAGAAGAAATTTTCATCAGCTGAGATGGAGCTATCTGGGGACAGGAGAGAAGTAAACAATAATAGAAGTCAATATGTGGTACATTAGAAATGATAAGTGCTGTCAGGGGGAACAAAAGCAAAGTAAAGGTAGCGCTGGTAGGAGAGTGAGAGTAGGTTTGATGCAAAAAATAATATTTGAGCAAGGAGTTTAAGGAAGTGTGGAAGTTAACCATGAAGTTATCTGGAAAAAGAGTGCTCTAAGCAGAGGGAATATCTAGAGCAAAACTCCTTAGGCAGGAGGGTACCTGGTGCATCTGAAGAAGGAATTTCATATGGTTGGAGAGGAATGAGCAGAGAGGAAAGTAAGAGGAACTGGATCATCTGGGTGATTATAGACCATTATAGGTACTCTAACTTTTTAAATGAAATGTGAGCAGAGGTGTAATAATCTAACTTACCGTTTAAGAGGATTACTCTGGCTACTGTGTTGAGACTAGACTGTGGAATATAGGGTAAGAGACCCATTAGGAAGCCGTTGCAGTAATCTGTGTCAGAGCTGAGGGTATAAGTGTGGAGGTAGTGAGTAGTCAGGTTCTGGATATATTTTGAAGTAGTGCCAACAGTATTTTTATACAATTTTGAGGAAGTCTAAGATGATTCCAAGCCATTTTGCCTGAGTAACTGAAAGGATAGATTTGCTGTCAACTGAGATGCAAAAGTTTATGGTTGGAGTTGGATTGAGAAGAAGATCAAAAGCTCAGTTTTGGACGTGTTAAATCTGAAATACCTCAAAGACATCCATGTGAAAAGTTGAGTAGGCAGTTAACTATATGAATCTCAGATTTTAGAGAGATGAGCTAGATGTATAAATTTGTATTTAAAACCATGATGCTGGATGGAATTACTGAAGGGAGATAGAAAAGAGAAGATAAGATGTCTTCAGGACTGAATTTGGAGGTATGCTACCATTCAGAGATCAGGGAGAAGATGGACAACAATCAAAAAGGAGATTGAGGGGGAGATGAGCAATGAAGAAATTAATGAGAGTGTGTATCTTGAAAGTCGTAATAGAATTCATTATTGGGTCAGCTGTCATTGAATATGGTCAAGATACAGAAAAGGTATGATATAAAAGGATGCTTTGTGAATATCATTCCTGGAATTAGTCGAGTGGGTTTAAGTGAGTGTGGAAGTTGCTTATAGCATTCTATAAATGTCCTTTAATCAAAAATTTTCAAAAGATCGTAGTTTCTATAGTTGTTTAGCAAAGGTTCATCAATCCTGCTCATTCATTGCATAAGCAGATATTTTACATCATTTCTGGAGATTTTGGGAGTTCTTGCAGATTTGTTCTAAATTTTCCATGGAGAAGATTACTGAGGCCTCCTGGAAGGCTTGTTGCTGTTATTTTTCAGTCATATTTTCGCTAAGTCATATCCAGTTCTGTCCTTTACTATCTCCTAGAGTTTGCTCAGATCATGTCCATTGAGTCAGTGATGCCATCCAACCATCTCATCCTCTGTCACCCCCTTCTCATCCTGCCCTCAATCTTTCCAGCATCAGGGTCTTTTCCAATGAGTTGATTCCTTGCACCAGGTGGCCAAAATATTAGAGTTTCAGCATGAATCCTTCCAATGAATATTCAGTGTTGATTTCCATTAGAATTGATTGGTTTGGTCTTCTTTCAGTCCAAGGGACTCTCAACAGTCTTCTCCAGCAATTCAAAAGCGTTAATTCTTTAATGGTCTTTCTTTATGGTCCAACTCTCACATCCATACATGATTACTGGAAAAACCATAGCTTTGACTAGATGGACCTTTGTTGGCAAAGTAATGTCTCTGCTTTTGAATATGCTGTCTAGGTTGGTCATAATGTTTCTTCCAAGAAGTAAGCGTCTTTTAACTTCATGGCTGCAGTCACCATCTGCAGTGATTTTGGAGCCCAGAAAAATAAAGTCTGCCACTGTTTCCCCATCTATTTGCCATGAAGTGATGGGACCAGATGCCATGATCTTAGTTTTCTGAATGTTGAACTTTAAGCCAACTTTTTCACTCTCCTCTTTCACTTTCATCAAGAGGTTGTTTAGTTCCTCTTCACTTTCTGCCATAAGGATGGTGTCATCTGCATATCTGAGGTTATTGATATTTCTCCCGTCAATCTTGATTCCAAATTTTGCTTCATCCAGCCCAGCATTTCTCATGATGTACTCTGCATATAAGTTAATAAACAGAATGACAATATACAGCCTTGATGTACTCCTTTCCCAATTTTGAATCATCTGTTGTTGCATGTCCAGCTTTAACTGTTGTTTCTTGACCTGCAGACAGTTTTCTCAGGAGACAGATCAGATGGTCTGGTATTCCCATCCCTTCCAGAATTTTCCACAGTTTGTTGTGATCCACAGAGTAAAAGGCTTTGGAGTAGTCAATAAAGCAGAAGTAGATGTTTTTCTGGAACTCTCTTACTTTTTTCTGTTATCCAACAGATGTTGGCAATTCGATCTCTGGTTCTTAATGCTTTCTAAGGCTGCCTTAGTATGCTTTCCAGGTGGCCTCAGCAGAAGAGAGTCTGCCTTCTAATGCAGGACATGCAGGGTTTGTCTCTGGATCAAGAAGATCCCCTGATGGAGGAAATGGCAGCCCACTGCAGTGTCCTTGCCGGGAGAATCTCATGGACAGAGGAGCCTGGTGGGGTACAGTCCACAGGGTTGTGAAGAGTCGGATACGACTGATTGTTGAGCACAAGCATGCACGGCCCACTTGACTTCAGACTCCAGGATGTCTGACTCTAGGTGAATGCCCACACCATCGTGGTTATCTGGGTCATTAAGACCTTTTTTATATAGTTCTTCTGTGTTCTTGCCACCTCTCCTTAATCTCTTCTGTTTCTTTTAGGTCCTTGCCTAAGAGAAGTTTCTATCCGTTATTGTGCCCATCTTTGCATGAAATGTTCCTTTGGTATCTTCAATATTCTTGAAGAGATTTCTAGTCTTTACCATTCTATTGTCTTCCTCTGTTTCTTTGCATTGTTCACTTAAGAAGACTTTCTTATCTCTCCTTGCTATTCTCTGAAACTCTGCATTCAGTTGGGTATATCTTTCCCTTTCTTCTTTGCCTTTTGCTTCTCTTCTTTTCACAGTTATTTGTAAGGCCCTCCTCAGACCACCACTTTTCCCTCTTGCAGTTCTTTTTCTTTGAGATAGAGATTGGAATATGCCAATGAAATCAAACAAGAAGTTATAGGAATCTTTTCAAGATCTTGTTATTTTTATAATTCAAATAGTAGTAATTGCAGGAAGTTATTGGAAGTCCCATAGATGTTATAAAACTGAATTTTAGTACAATAGTCCCTTTCAGGGAAAGTGTCACTGAAAATATACAAGGTTATTTAGATAAACTATAGGTTAGAAGATGAGGGATTGGAGGTTTATCTTTTAGCACTTAGAACTGCCTGAGATAAGAATTGGAGGGACTTATTTAGAATATCTCAGTGCTACTATATTTTCCTAAAGTGGTAAAAGAGAAATGGGAGTTAAGAAGACTTGAGCATAAGTATATACATAAGTTAGAGATGACACTTAGTGAAAGATGCATAGTTTTTTTTTTTTTTTTTTCCGTCTAGGATCTGAAAACATGAGTTAGATTGTATAAATATATCTCAAATTATTTTTGAGATGTTACTTTAAAAAATCCTTTATTTAGGGATTCTGGTCTTTGGAGGAGAATAACTAACCAAAAGGCAGTTTCAAAATATGAATGAACAGATTTTCAAGAATGGTTTGTAGTCTCTCTTTCCAGTGAGGTTTACAACCCTGCTACTCTACTGTAACTTCTCTATCTAAAATTAGCAGTGATCTCTTACTTGCAAAATCCAATGAGTATCTTTCAGACCTTCAACATTTGCTTTTTGTTCCCAACCCTCCAAATCATACTCCCTTAAAGCAGCCAGAGAAAGCTTTCTACAATGTAAATTCAGTCATTTAGTGGCTCTCCATCATTTGCAGGATAAAGTTAGTCATTCCTGGTAGGGAAAAAAGAACTCTTGTTCTAGATCTGTACTAATATGATAGATTACAAGTCATATGTGGATATATAAAATTTAATTTAGTTCCAGATCAAGATCGCAGAGAGTAAGAAGATCCTGAACTTATTTCCTCCCACAGGTACCCCAAAACTACAACTACATGTAGAACAACTATCTCTGAAAATGACCTGGAGAACAGATTTTCTAGAAGCAAAGATGTAAAGAAAAGGCCAAGTTGAGATGAATAGGAGGCCTAGAGACATGGTCTATCTAGTCAGAAACCACACAATTGGTGTGGTGACCCCTAGGAAGCAGGGATATCACAACAATAGAAGTGCCCTTTGCAGAGCAGGGGCTCAGCACCCCGTGGCAGGCTCCCCAGCCTAGGGGTCCTGCACTGGGAAGACAAGTCCCTATAACATCTGGCTTTGAAAATCAGCGGGACTTGCATCCAGGAGAACTGGAGGCTGTGGGAAACCGAGACTTTTACTTGCTCTGAGTTCTAGCACAGAAGCAGCAGCTTGTAAAATGCCTGGATTCTGTGAGGAGATTCATTGACTAATTTAGGATGTAGCCAGAGAGGCAGGAATCTAGTGGAACTTTCTCTTGTGATTGAAAATGATATATTAGTTGAAACATTAATTATAATAATCAAGATATGGAAGCAACTCAGTGTCTGTTGATGAATGGATAATGAAGATGTAGTATATGTATATGCAATGGAACATTACTCAGTCATAAAAAGGATGAAATCTTGCCATGTGGGACAACACAGAAGGACCTAGAGAGTATTATGCTAAGTGAAATAAGTCAGATAAAGACGAAGACTGTATGATTTCACTTACATGTGGAATCTAAAAAACCAAGCGAACAAATAAAATGAAACAGAAACATAGACATGAAAAAACTGGTGATCACCAGAGGAAGGGGCCTGCAGTGTTGGGCAAAATAGGTGAAGAAGATCAAGAGATACAAACTTGCAGTTGTAAAATAAATGTTATGGGACTGTAATGTACAATATAGAGAATATAGTTGGGAATATTGACTTTGTTTGGTGGCAGACAGTAGCTAGACTTATTGTGGTGATCAATTTGTAATATATATAAATGTCAAATCACAATGTTGTACACTTGAGACTAATGTAATATTGTATGTCAACTTTAATAAAAAAATTCAAGTTAATAACAGCTGGAATATAAAAAGTTAATTCTTCTCTTTCATTACGTATATTTCAAGTGTTAAATAGCCACATGTGACTAATAGCTACCATATTATTAGCTCAGATACATTCTCATTATTGCATGAAATTCTATTGGACATGCTGATTTAGATGCAGGATATTTTTAAAAAGGGAGCAAATTGGCATTATACCAGACCTAGCTTGGCTGAACAGAGGAAGCAGAGGTAATGACACTGGAGAGCTCGTATTGTTACCGGGAAGAGTTAAGGCTCCTTGGGAGAAGCTGGAGCTGCCTTGCAATGAGGAATACTTTGTCTGTTTATTTTAATTTTCATTGGAGTATAGTTGACTTACAATTTGTATTAGTTTCAGATGTACCACAGAGTGAATCTGTTATACATATACGTATATCAACTTTTATTTTATTTTTTTGATTCTTTTCCCATATATGCCATTACTAAGTGTGTAGTAGAGTTCCCTGTGGTATATAGACAGTTCTTATTATCTAATTTTTATATAGTATATATATGACAGTCCCATTCTTTCAGTTTCTCCTTCCTCTGCACCCTTTTGTAACCACAAGTTTGTTTTCTGTGTTCATGATTCTAAGTTCATTTTTACCCTTTTATTTTAGATTCCACATATAAATGATACTGTGTGATATTTGTCTTTCTGTGTCTGATTTACTTCACTACGTGTAACGGTCTCTAGGTCCATCCATGTTCTTTTATTCTATTTTATGGCCGAGTAATATTCCTTTGTGGGCTTCCCTGTTGGCTCAGACAGTAAAGAATCTACCTGCAGTGCAGGAGACCTGGGTTCAATCCCTGGGTTGGGAAGATCCCCTGGAGGAGAGCATGCAATCCAGTCCATTATTCTTTCCTGGAGAATCCCCATGGACGAGAAAGCACAGTACGGCACAATATTCCATTGTATATATATGCGTCACATCTTCTTCATCTGTTCCTCTGCTGATGGATATGTAGGTTGTGTCCGTGTTTTGGCTACTGTAAGTAGTACTGCAGTGAACATTGGCGTGTATATATCTTTTCGAATTACGGTTTTCTCCAGGCATATGCCCAGGAGTGAGATTGTAGGGTCATATGATAGTTCTGTTTTTAGTTTTTTAAGGAACCTCCATACTATTTCCATCCCCACTAACAGTGTAAGAGGGTTTCTCCACACCTTCTCCAGCATGTATTATTTGTAGGTCTTTTGATGGTGGCCATTCTGACCAATGTGAGATGATACTTCATTGTAGCTTTGATTAGCATTTGAAATGAGGAATACTTTGAAAGCTAACCATGAGTGATGGTGCTGTCAGGAGAGGCAGGAGTTACTTCTGTCACTATCTTGCGCTGCAGATAGAAAATAAAAATCTCATT
Source organism: Muntiacus reevesi (assembly GCF_963930625.1). Taxonomy (NCBI): domain Eukaryota; kingdom Metazoa; phylum Chordata; class Mammalia; order Artiodactyla; family Cervidae; genus Muntiacus; species Muntiacus reevesi. The sequence goes on from NC_089261.1 coordinate 5,778,679, forward strand.
AAGTGAGAGAAAGAAATCGAAAATTACTGGAAATTATGCTTTTTGCGTTGGGTTAAACATTTATGTCAGAAGAAAAAAATGGTGTTTACTTGTATTATTAAGAGAAAAGAGTAAGTGGTTGGGAAAAATTTTCTTGGGATTTTTAACCTTTTGGTAAATAATACCTTAAGCCTGCTATTAACCTTTATCTGCCTTTTTGGCTTAAAGGAATTTCTCTTTGTGTGTGTGTGTGTGGAATTTTTCAAGCATAAATGTGTTTGCTGAGTCTGAAGAGATATTTTTATCCTTATATCCTGTAAATAGTTATCTCCAGTCTTTAGATTTATTTTCTGTTCATCTTTAGTCAAGAATGCTGTGTTTTTTTCCCCCATCTGAATAAGTTATTAATGCTGTGATTTTAAGCTTCTGGGTATTAATGTTTTAAATTCTGAACTTCCGCAAGACAGGGTCCATACTGAGGAGGCAGCTGTAAAATGCAGATGCTGACAAGCAGAAAAACAGAGGGATTTTTCACAAGGAATTGTGGGTATCTAATGTAAGTCTTTAGTTCACAGTTAAATAAAGCTGTGTTGTTTTCATAGTACTACATTCTACGTTAACCTTCTGCTGTTTTGCTCAGTTAATTTTAAAGAAGAAAGATTTGTTTTCTGCTTCCTATCCTGCATTTTAACTTTCAATTCTCAGAAGACAGGAATTCTACTGTACCAGCATAGTTTAATCTATTTAAAGTAATTTTGTATACATTTGTAACTTTTTATTAATTTTTGATAAGGAAACTTCATCTTTTATTTTATCATGCTTATGAAAGTGAAAATGAATCTCAAGTTATAAGTGAAGCTGATTTTTTATGCTCTGTTTTCTCATTATGTCCTTTTAAATGATGATTTTGTAAAGCGAGAATACTGAAATGACATAGAAGAAGAAAGGAAGGAGAAGTGGTTGCCTTATGTGGGTGGGTAAAGGAGCAGGCCCTGAAATCACTGGGCAGCAGGCTGTGAGAGATGGAGCATTTCTCATTTGTGTCGTCATGTAACTGGGAGAACCACCATCGAGCCTAACCTGGGATTTCTTTCTAATCAAGTTCAGCTGTTGGCCATGTGAACACAGTATTTCCTCCAAGTATTAAGGGTGTGTTTTCTCCTTTTCTATGGTATCTTAAATGGCTACTTACATATTACCTAGAATGTACTCACATGCTCTAGGAACCCCTGTTATACTGGACAGTTTTCTTTATGAATCACAGTAGAATGCTCACCCCTAGTTGCATAAAAACTTTAGACCTAAGAATGTGACTTGACCACAAAAGTTTTTAAAAATATTTTTTTTATTTTTATGAATAGAGCTCTTGTTTTTAATTTGATGAGCAGGGAACTTTCCAACTCTAACCCTCTCTTTACAATCTGTCTTTAATTTGTGAAAAAGATACATTCCAATTTTTTAGCCATAAAACTTTTTAATGGAGTTTTTTTGGATTCGCTAGTTCTCTAGCTATGATGGGTTATTCTGAAACTCAGCATATACTGTTTCATGGGTTTCAGTCTCCTTTTCTCATTTGCACATTTATGTTTATTACTTTGATAGTAAAAAGTTTCACCTTAGTCCTCCTTAAGTATACACAGTTGCAGCTGTTAGATTGTTCTTACAGTGTTGTCACTAACCTAGTCTTCCTTGAAAGAACTATGATGGCATTTTCAACATCTTGGATCATTCATTTCAGTTTACTTATCCTCTGTGAGGCATAATCTATGTGTATTTTTTAAAGTACTTAAGTGTGGAACTTTTTTATTCTACATCTTTTTGGTGCCATTAAGAAACAGTTGGTTCTTTCCTCTGTTTTCTGGGATCTTCTCCTCATTGCTCCTTAATGTTGTAGCATATATTTATAACACTTTAAGTCCCAGCACTGGACAGAGTTTGGTCAGGTAATCATCCTGATGTATCCAGATGAATCTAAAGCCTGTATAGTAATCATCTATTCTTAGCTAAGAAAAATGGTTAGTAATTATGGATATGAACATTTGCTTTATAGACCACAAAATTATTTAAAAAATACTACTTTCTTTAAAAAAAAAAAACAACCACTTAATATTATTTTGAGATAAAAACCTTGTGCTTGACAAAGCATTCTAAATAATACACTCTTTCAAAAATTTATGAAGCCCGTTACTCTGTTTTAGGCCTTATATCAGTTACTTGACACATGAGATACACCAGTGGGTTGATTATGATGTACGATCTACTAATAAAATGATGCCAGCTAACATAGATACAAAGGAAAATAGCCATGTGACAAAAGGGAGAATGGTCTTACAGTGATGTCTGTAGATGAAAATCACTGAGTTCTATTTGTTAGTGGTGTCCTGCACCTACCTGTTGAAATTACAAGTTGTGTGTGTATGTGTTTGATAACTGCTCATGATTATTAGTTTCCTTAAATATTTTGAATAATTATGAGACTTTTCTCCACTAAATCACAACATATTACGTATTTATTTCTTGAAATTTACTGCTGTTGCTTAATTTGCTCTTATATTCCTGCTTTGTAACATGCTAGGGTATATTAGTGATCTCAAGGGATGATATAGAGTCATTAAGATTTATTTTATATAACTATTTTTCTAAATTATTTTTGAGGAAGAGTGCTATTGCAAAATCAGATGATGATAGAATTAGAAAATATATTTAAATAAATGCTAATTTTCATTTATTCCAAGAGGATACAGTTTGAGGCCTCTGGGACTTTAGCTCCCTAAGACAATCTTTACAGTGCTTTTAGAGTGACTTAGATAATTGAATCCTGAAGACCCAAAATGTCGTATTTTATAAATTACTTTAGGAATGAATGGCAGATTTGTCAAAGAAAAGTAATAGGTAAAAATAATTGCAATTCATGTTCAGTAGGAAGAATTTTTAATTTTAGATTTTTTACAGTGTTCAGTACATTATGGGTATTCGGTAGATATTATTTTTATAATGTCTCTAGTAAATGCTTAATTAAACATGACTATGTTTGAAATTTGTGTAAAAATGTCATTATTTCTGAGCAGATAGGTAAATTCTTGGGACTCCTGATAAAAGTAAATTGAATAAAGCATACCTTTATGCTTTATTCTCTGAAAAGGTCATTCACAGCTGAATCATTTCTGTGATTATATGTACTGTGATTATGTATACTGGTGTACTGTGATTACATTTCCTTTCTTGTAAAACTTTTTCTCTTGAGTTAATGATAATTGTTTCTTCATTTTTTTCTGTGTATTTATCTCTAGATCATTCCCAAATATCCCCTAGTTCTCTGAATCTCCTCTCATTGCACTTTAGCCACACTGAATGTTCAGTCACCTTCTTAATGTTTGAGTAGACCATTAAATTTTGGACCAGTCTTTGAAGTGTCATCTTGAAGGTTCTTCGACATTAATTTAAGTTCAACTTTAGGTTTTGTTAAAAGAATTATTTTGAACATTTTACACTTAAAAAATGGAAGTGAAATTAACACTATATAAAATTAACAATTTTAAAGTGAACAATTCAGGAGGATTTAATACATTTGAAATATTATGCATCTACCACCTCCATCTATCTGCTTGTTCCAAACTATTTTCACCTCAAAGGAAAACCCTGTACCTATAAATAGTTGCTCCTTACTTCTCTCTCCCTGTAGCCTCTGTCAACACTCTGCATTCTGTCTTTATGGATTAACCTGTTCTTGATATTTCATATACAGCCATCTCTCAGTATGTGCAGGGGATTGGTTCTAGAAGCTGATGCAGATCCCAAAATTCAAGGCGAGACTAGAAGTGGGGGAGTAAAATGTTATTGTGCCCACCCAAAAGGAAATTATAGTGTCTTAGACTAAGGTGGTAAAATTGGGATGGAGAGTTATAGGCAAATTCAGGAGGTAGAATTAATAGACTTGATAATTGGGTATGGAGTGACTGTTATGAGTCTTAGATAGTAATATTTGAAAAGATTGAATTTTAAACACTAAAACTATTTAAACAAGGAAAGAACAAAAAACTAAATTTATTGCAGCTGGCATAATTTTGGATACGTTAGAGGCTGAGGCTTTTAGTATTATTTGAACTGATCAAATTATGCAAGTTTGGCTAAGTCGAACTATATAATGAAATTTTCAGCAATATTTTGGATTAGGGGTATATTTGTAGAAAAAGTTTTTCTAAGCATGTGATAAGATAAAGATCTCTATGGACATGTGTAACTCATGTAAATGATTTCAAGCAGGCAGTTTTCAGCAGACCCTCTATATGTAGTTCCTTTTTTCAGGGACACTATGTACTTGGTAACTTGGGATTTCCTGTTTTTTCAGGTTTGCAATATTTCTGACATACTGTATCCTTGTTACAAGTTAATGTCCACATTAATGAGTACCACATTAATTCAGTGCTATATGATTAAAATATCCCAAGGTTTTTGGTTTCTTGATGGCTTACATCTTACTATCATGCAAATGAACTCTAAATGATGAATTATTTAAGATAAATATTGAAATGAGTTCATGATAGTTTCTCTGAAATTATTTATTAGGTAAAAGATGAGTGGATCAGTAAAGGCCTTGGGGACTTTCACTTCTGAAAGAATGATGTAAAAGTTAAGTTAGAGGGACCTTTCACTGCAAACCATTGGCTGTCGCATTGTTGGATTTGCAAAAATTAAAGTCTTATAACACCCTTCAAATGCAAAGCAAGACAAAATAACAACAACAAAATTCCAACTAAAAATGTGAACTAAAACAGGAACAATAAAAGATAAGCACACATGAAAGGTTTCCTGAAAGTAAATGCTCATATCATTACAGCAGTTGAGAGTCTAAACCTTGGGCCAGTAACAGGGTGACAAAGCCGAATATGAGATTACAGCTTTGAGCCAAGGACCATAGAAGGGAGCTAAAGTGAGACAGATAGTGCTCCATGGTTCTTGGCAGAAGAAAATACAAATTCTTTATGAAGGAAAACATTCTTATGTCCCTTAGGATTCTCTCAGTTAAGGTCAACCAGATATGAAGGTTGCAATCAAAGATCACCAATCATATAAGTCATTGTTAAGGAGTTGGTTGAAAAAACAATGTATTTAGACCCTCATGGATTTAAGATACTGGAAGGATCTGATATAGAATATTGAATAACTATGCATAAAATATTTAAAGAAATAAGAGGTGGGTTCACAAAAATGAACAAGCAACAAGAGATTATCAAAGATGACCAAGAAGATTTGAAAAAGAACCAGATAGAATGTCCAGAAGTGAAAAGTGTTATTGAAATCTCAATAGCTTGATTAAAGAGCAAATTAGACATGACTAAAGAGAGAAATGGGGAGATGGGGAAACAGTGTCAGACTTTATTTCTTTCGGCTCCAAAATCACTGCAGATGGTGACTGCAGTCATGAAATTTAAAGATGCTTACTCCCTGGAAGGAAAGTTAGGTCAACCTAGACAGCATATTCAAAAGCAGAGACATTACTTTGCCAACAAAGGTCCATCTAGTCAAGGCTATGGTTTTTCCAGTGGTCATGTATGGATGTGAGAATTGGACTGTGAAGAAAGCTGAGCGCTGAAGAATTGATGCTTTTGAACTGTGGTGTTGAAGACTCTTGAGAGTTCCTTGGACTGCAAGGAGATCCAACCAGTCCACCCTAAAGGAGATCAGTCCTGGGTGTTGATTGGAAGGACTGATGTTGAAGCTGAAACGCCAGTACTTTGGCCACCTCATGTGAAGAGTTGACTCATTGGAAAAGACCCTGATGCTGGGAGGGATTGGGGGCAGGAGGAGAAGGGGACGACAAAGGATGAGGTGGTTGGATGGCATCACCGACTCGATGGACATGGGTTTGGGTGGACTCCAGGAGTTGGTGATGGACAGGGAGGCCTGGCGTGCTGCGATTCATGGGGTCGCAAAGAGTCGGACATGACTGAGCAACTGAACTGAACTGAAAGAGAATTAATAAATTGTAGGGTAGATTTGAAGAAATCACACAGACTGTGCATGGGGTTGAGGGGGAGTGGATATAAACTAGCTTACCCTAGTCTACCTAAAATGTGCTCAGAACACTTACATTAGCCTACAGGTTGGGCAGAATCATCTAACACAGAGCCTATTTTATAATAAAGTAGGGTGGGATGGTTGGATGGCATCACCGACTTGATGGACCTGAGATTGGGCAAGCTGCAGGAGTTGGTGATGGACAGGGAAGCCTGGCGTGCTGCAGTCTATGGGGTTACAAAGAATGGACATGACTGAGCAACTAATTGAACTGAATTGATTGAATGTTTCATGTTATTTATTGAATACTGCATTGAAAGTGAAAAACAGAATGTATGGGTACAGAATAGTTACAAGTGTATTGGTTGTTTACCCTTGTGATCACGTGGCTGACTGGGAAGCGTGGCTTGCTGCCACTACTTAACATCTTGAGAGAATATCATATCGCATACTGCTAGCCTGGGAAAAGATAAAAATTCAAAATTGGAGATATATTTTCTCCTGAATGTGTATCACTTTTGCATCAATATAAAGTAAAAAAATTGTAAGTTGAACCACCGTAAATTGGAGACATTGTCTACAAAGCAGAATAATGATGCTGCTATCAACAACCAGCATCAATATGTGAGGCATATAAGTGAGTTACCTTGGAAGTAGATCCTTCAGCCTTGGTCAGTCCTTCATATGATTGTTTTTTAACTGAAATTTCCCAAGATTATTGTATCAGGTTTTAACATTGGTGAAATGCAGGCTGTGATATATAAGCTACAGTTACCATTTTATCTTTACTTAGGTAGCATAGGTATCCATATCTTCCCATATTTCACCAGCAGCTTAAGTAGCCATGGTATTCTATATTAGCATATCATAGCTCCAATTGGTCAATAGAAATGTAGAATAGCCAAGCTATTTTAAGTGAATGACTACTGAACACACCTAGGGTTGTTCTTTGAAATACCTTAAAATAGCTCCATTATGGTTTTTTTTTTTTTTTTTTTTTTTTTGGTCTATCAAATATTTATTCTGAGTAAATTCTGTGAAGATGGCTTGATCTTTTCTTGTTGCCTTTTAATTACTCTCGTTTTAGGGTAATGGTACTGGGAATGGAATGATTTAGCATAACATAAAATGAAGACTGAATCTGGCAAGATTCAATCTCATTTTGCCTCTGATTTGTTATATGTCTTTTTAGACAGTCAAGCTATTCAGATATTCATTTCTTCCACTCTAAGATGAAGGAAGCATATTAGAATGATGACCTAAGATCTAAAGTCTTATTCAGTTGCAAAATTCTATGATTCTTTGTCTATAAATGTCACTGCAGGTTGAATTCTAAGCTCTGAAACCAGTTAAGCATTGTTTAAAAATGAAGACTCTGTGTTCTGGCTCTTGCAAAATTTATTTCTTACTTGATCTAGTTAAGTAATAAATCAAAGAGGGAAACAGCATTAGAGTATTGAATTTTATAGTACAAAGGGCATTTATTCATAAATATTGCACATCCTAATAGTATTTTATGCAAATAGATGGTTCGGTTCAGTTGCTCAGTAATGTCCGACTCTTTGCGACCCAATGAACCACAGCACACCAGGCCCCCTGTCCATCACCAACTCCCGGAGTCCACCCAAACCCATGTCCATTGAGTCAGTGATGCCATCCAGCCATCTCATCCCTCTGTCGTCCCCTTCTCCTCCTGCCCTCAATCTTTCCCAGCATCAGGGTCTTTTCAAATGAGTCATCTCTTCTCATCAGGTGGCCAAAGTATTGGAGTTTCAGCTTCAACATCAGTCCTTCCAATCAACACCCAGGACTGATCTCCTTTAGGGTGGACTGGTTGGATCTCCTTGCAGTCCAAGGGACTCTCAAGAGTCTTCTCCAACACCACAGTTCAAAAGCATCAATTCTTTGGCGCTCAGCTTTCTTCACAGTCCAATTCTCACATCCATACATGACCACTGGAAAAACCATAGCCTTGACTAGATGAACCTTTGTTGGCAAAATAATGTCTCTGCTTTTGAATATGCTGTCTAGGTTGGTCATAACTTTTCTTCCAAGGAGTAAGCGTCTTTTAATTTCATGGCTGCAGTTACCATCTGCAGTGATTTTAGAGCCCCCCAAAATAAAGTCTGCCACTGTTTCCACTGTTTCCCCATCTATTTGCTATGAAGTGATGGGACCGGATGCCGTGATCTTCGTTTTCTGAATGTGGAGCTTTAAGACAACTTTTTCACTCTCCTCTTTCACTTTCATCAAGAGGCTCTTTAGTTCTTCACTTTCTGCCATAAGGGTAGTGTCATCTGCGTAACTGAGGTTATTGATATTTCTCCTGGCAATCTTGATTCCAGCTTGTGCTTCTTCCAGCCCAGCATGTCTCATGATATACTCTGCATATAAATTAAATAAGCAGGGTAACAATATACAGCCTTGATGTGCTCCTTTTCCTATTTGGAACCAGTCTGTTGTTCCATGTCCAGTTCTAACTCTGGCTTCCTGACCTGCATACAGATTCTCAAGAGGCAGGTCAGGTGGTCTGGTATTCCCATCTCTCTCAGAATTTTCCACAGTTTATTGTGATCCACACAGTCAAAGGCTTTGGCATAGTCAATGAAGCAGAAATAGATGTTTTTCTGGAATTCTCTTGCTTTTTCAGTGATCCAGCAGATGTTGGCAATTTGATCTCTGGTTCCTCTGCCTTTTCTAAAACCAGCTTGAACGTCTGGAAGTTCACGGTTCACATATTGCTGAAGTTGGCTTGAAGAATTTTGAGCGTTACTTTACTAGCATGTGAGATGAGTGCAATTGTGCAGTAGTTTGAGAATTCTTTGACAATGCCTTTCTTTGGGATTGGAATGAAAACTGACCTTTTCCAGTCCTGTGGCCACTGCTGAGTTTTCCAAATTTGCTGGCATATTGAGTGCAGCACTTTCACAGTGTCATCTTTTAGGATTTGAAATAGCTCAACTGGTAATTCCATTACCTTCACTAGCTTTGTTCGTAGTGATTCTTCCTAAGGCCCACTTGACTTCACATTCCAGGATGTCTGGCATCTAGGTGAATAATCACGCCATCATGATTATCTGGGTCGGGAAGATTTTTTTTGTGTAGTTCTTTTGTGTATTCTTGCTACCTCTTCTTAATATCTTCTGCTTCTGTTAGGTCCATACCATTTCTGTCCTTTATTGAGCCCATCTTTGCATGAAATGTTCCCTTGGTATCTCTAATTTTCTTGAAGAGATCTCTAGTCTTTCCCATTCTATTGTTTTCCTCTATTTCTTTGCATTGATCACTGAGGAAGGCTTTCTTATCTCTCCTTGCTAGTCTTTGAAACTCTTCATTCAAATGGGTATATCTTTCCTTTTCTCCTTTGCTTTTCACTTCCCTTCTTTTCACAGCTATTTGTAAGGTCTCCTCAGACAGCCATTTTGCTTTTTTGCATTTCTTTTTCTTGGAGATGGTCTCGATTCCTGTCTGCTGTACAATGTCACGAACCCCCATCCATAGTTCATCAGACACTCTGTCTATCAGATCTAGTCCCTTAAATCTATTTCTTACTTCCACTGTATAGTCATAAAGGATTGGTATGTAATAGATGGTAAAGTACTATTGTAATACCTTGGGTTTGCATATGAATTCATTGAACAATAACTTCCTGGTAGGAGAGGATGTCATTTAGAAATAACTCCTTTCAAGGAGAGGTACAAATGAATATATGGATATTAAGTTCTTAATCTCTACTAAAAATTCTTACCCAAGTCCTTTAAATATTAACTATTTTGATTATGTAAAAAGTGTGTAATTGAAATATGAAAGGTACTAACAGCAATTTTTAGAAATATAAATTTATCTCCTTGTTACCCTATCCCAACCTTCAGCAATCTAGTTTCCCTCTCTAGAACTGATTCCTTGAAGCAACACTCATTATCCTATGCAGGTAGGATATCCCATGCATATAAATGTATACCTATCTGTATTAAAATTATATAAATATACACACATACTGAGTAGCATACTGTGTACATTGTTCTGTTCTACGCTTTTCCCTCTTTTTGTATTAAAATTTTTTCCATCTCTGTTTATAGAGAACTGTTACATTGAACCAATGGATGCATCATAATTTAACAGTCCTCCAATAATGGATTATTTTCAAGCTTTTGCTGTTATATTCAGTGATAAAATGAGTATAGTTACTTGTAATTTTTATATTTACCTTAAATTGTTATTTGTCTTTTGACTTTGTTTATGCTATGTATTTTAACCTTGCATATAATTTCAATTTTTATGTATTTTGATCTGCCAGCTTTTTCTTTTATCTTTCTGGGTCTTTCAACCATTATTTGAAAGAACTTCCCTACTGTTAAGATTTTAACAATACTCATTTTTATATTTAAACTTTTGATCAACCTGCAGTTTATTTTGGTGTGGTTTTCAAGGTGTCTAACCCCTTCATCTTTTCCCCACTGTTAAACAGTTTCATCTTTCTCATTTTCTAAATTTTCATATATACTTGGGTTGTTTCTGGATTCTCTTATTTTTCATTAATGTGTCTGCCTATGGTTATATCATGACCATGTTTGTAATTATTTTAGTATTATAATGTAAAATATATAACTGTAGTTCAGTATCTGAGTTGGGCTAGTATTCCTCATTACTTCTTTTTAAAAATATCTTTCCAGTTTTACTTGCATGTTTGTTTTTTGTTTGAGATCAGGTGTCTAATGTAAAATTTTTATTGCTAATTTTTTGGACTGCATTGAATTAATAAAACGGAAAATTATATATCAAAGAATTGATGCCTTAATGTCTTTCCATCTAAGATAGGATAGGTAGTTACATTTAGTCAGTATTTCTCAGTAGTTTTAAAGAATTTTGTCATGGATATCTTGTAGTTTTCTTGATAAACTTGAATCTTAGGCCAGTCATCTTTTTTTGTTCCTATTGTGCTGTGTTGTGCTATGAATGAAATAATTTCTTCTTTTGTATCATCTTTTATATCATTTATGTCATCCAAAATAGTTTTTGCTTATATATGTGAAGGTAATTTTTTAATTTATTAATTTTATTGCTTTAAAAAATCTTTTTCTAGGAATACAACCATATTATTTGCAAATGTAACTTTAACTTCCCACTTTTTGAGTTTTTATTCTCTTATCTAACTGCATGAACTGTTACTTTTACAACAATGTTAAGTAGTCATGGTTATAGTGGGTATGTTTTTGGCTTTCTTCTGCCTTTGGTAGGAATACTTCTAAAGCTTTCCTTATTAAATGTGATGCTGGTTTTTAGGCTGAGATCTATATAAATACATGTATCTATTTTATTATGTTAAGAAAGTAGCTACGTTCTTTTAATGAACTGAGATTTTAAAAAAATTCAAGTTTCTACCATTTTGTGTTGATTTCATGTTATTGGTGTTTTTATTTATGTATTTCCTTGCTTATTGATTTATTTCAGTTTCATTTCCATGCATACTTTAGACATGTGTTCAAACTATTTAAAGTGGTCTGTTTGAAAAATGAAACAAAAAAACCAAAGCATAATTGGTATTACAGAGATTGGATCGCAAATGAAATTTGTTTCCACTGGAAGTGGACTAATAGATTTGCAAAATCACTAGTATAGTGTGAATCATAATATTTCTGCTCATGTTAAGTATTACAGAATTGTGCTATATGAACTTTAAATATTTCATTTTGATTTCTACATTGACTTTTCAGCTAACTTCTTTGCAGTTTTTAATATGCTAGTCTAGGAATTACCATATGTGTTCTTGAGATCTACTGGTACCAATTTATGTAAAAGGTAAAAGCATAAAACATAAAAACATTTGCAATAAGTTAGTTCTGTTTATCACCTCCCTATCTTTTGTGACATTGTTGTCATATATATTGTACTATATACTGTAAACCCCACAATACAGTGTTTAAATTTTGCTTTAAACTGTTGTATGTTGATTGGAGGAGACTTAAGGAGGTGTTCCAGTTATATGCAAAGTGAGGTCTTAGATTGAATCCTGAAACAGAAAATGGTCTATCATTTACTTAACAGTATTGCACCAATGTTAATTTCCTAATTTTGATAATTATACTGTAGCTACATAAAATGTTTAGGGGGTTTGAATAAAGGATCCATAGGAAATCTCAGTACTCTTTTTGCAACACTTAAGTCTGAAGTTACTTCAAAGTAGAAATTTAAAGATTAAAAGAAATCAAAAGCTATTATCAAATCATCTGTCTTATAAGAAATTAAGAGAAAATACAGTATATTTTTTGTATTTACGCACAAATCTATCCCTTCCTGTGCTCTTCATTCTTTCCCAAAGATCTCAGTTTTCATCTGGCATCAGTTCTGTTCAGTTTGAAAAACCTCTTTTAGAATTTTCATAGGGAAGGTTTGTAGAGGATAAATGCTCTGTTTTAATTTTTCTGAACATAGCTTTATTTTGTCTTAATTTTTAAAGAGTGATTTCACTTTCAGCATTTAAAAATATTCCAGTTTCTTCTGGTCCCACTGTTTCTCATATGAAAATTTTCCTATTTCAAGTTTCAGTTGAAAAACCCAGACTTAATCAGTATCCTAAACTCCATATGAGAAACTTGGTGAGACTATAAACTCAACTGTTGTTGTAATTCAGCAACCCATTCAGTTAGGTTTTGTGTTTGATTTTTAGCAAGATCTTCCCTCTGTCTGCTGCTGCTGCTGCTGCTAAGTCGCTTCAGTCGTGTCCGACCCTGTACGACCCCATAGACAGCAGCCCAGCGGGCTCCTCTGTCCCTGGGATTCTCCAGTCAAGAATATTGGAGTGGGTTGCCATATCCTTCTCCAATGCACGAGAGTGAAAAGTGAAAGTGAAGTCACTCAGTTGTATCCTACTGTTCACAACCCCATGGACTGCAGCCCACCAGGTTCCTCCGTCTATAGGATTTTCCAGGCAAGAGTACTGGAGTAGGGTGCCATTGCCTTCTCTGACTCCAGTACTCTTGCCTGGAAAATCCCATGGATGGAGGAGCCTGCTGGGCTACAGTCCATGGGGTCACAAAGAGTCGGACATGACTGAGCAACTTCACTTTCACTTTTCACTCTCGTGCATTGGAGAAGGAAATGGCAACCCACTCCAGTGTTCTTGCCTGGAGAATTCCATGGACATGGGAGTCTGGTGGGCTGCTGTCTACGGGGTCACATAGAGTCGGACACGACTGAAGCGACTTAGCAGCAGCAGCAGCCGTACTGGAGTGGGTTGCCATTTCCTTCTCCATCCCTCTGTCTACATGAAATAAAATATTCTTTTAGGGCTCTCATGGAAGCCATGAATCTCAGACCATGATTTGGGCTGAGAGTCAACATACCTGAATTTGTTGTTTTTATTTTTGTTAGCACTGAAATGCAGTCAAAAGGATTCATCCCGTAATAGAGTCCTTATAGTTGTCATTGTCACTTAAGTGAAGTACGTCAGTCACTTGAGTAAGTTAGGCACTTGCTTTACTTAGCACTTTATTACAAACAACCACAGGTGATGTTTTGATTATGTGTGATGCCACTGTATTCTATAGGTTGTTAATATCCTATTTTCCATTGACGAGGAGCACATAACTTTGCTAAAACCCCTGAGCCCAATAAGACCAATCCAAGAATCTCTTCTTTAGGAGTCTATTTCCAGGGACCACACCCTGTAATAATTCTATATCATTTTGGTTCCAATCAGGAGGCAGTAATTTAAATAGAAAAATTTAATATAAAGAATTATTAATCTATGATAGAAGTGTATCTATAAGATTTAAGAGAACTCTCTAGAGTACTTAAAGTTTAGGGAGAATATCCAAGAAAGGGCAAACTAGGAAGAGTGTCCCTTCCCCCAAGGCTGGAGTCCTTATCAGAGAAGATGTAGTTGTAGCCCATTGAATGGCAGAGAAGTTTCCAGTTTGCCTGGGCCAGAACGGGTCTGGAGTTTCTAGGTAAACATGAAGTAGCTCTTGGGTACAGGCAGGCCTTACACTGGTCACCAGTCAGATGGGAATCTAGAGGAAGCAGGGGTACCAGTGCACTCAGACCTTGTGTACATGGTGTCCATATGGGTAGGAGTGTGGCATTTGAGATGGTTGTAGGAAACAGACCTCCAGGGGAAGGAGCACGCGGAGGGAGTTGAGGCACCAGTGTGTGGGCAGGGGACCTGGGGCAATGCAGTTGAGAAGGCTGCAGGAAAGTAATCACCAGGCTGAGGTGAGGACTGTGAATTTGCTAAGTGACTGCAGGTTCTTAGCACTTGGCTGGGGCAGAGTGCTCCACGATGTCCTCATACTTGACACCATTGATTCCCTGTGCACAACCAGGAATAAATCAGAGCTCTTTCCTCTTGCAGTGGTCCTAATTAGTGCCCTCTACTGAAAAATCTCAGTATGTTGACTAAAGGAGATTGCCATTCATTGTTGTGGAACAGGTATTGAAGGGTGAATTTGGAGCCTAGAGACAACTGCATCCTCAAACCCCTCAGGCCACTAAGACTGACCTTCTGTTTGAATTCTAGCTGCCCTGCACTGTGTGGAATGGGATGTTCTCAGACAGAAAGCTGTATACAAACAGTTCTTGTCAACTGCAGTTCTTTTATTTCAAAGGTTGACTCCTTTCTGTCTTCTTTCTGAGTTCAGTTGTCACCTTCCTTTTAACAGTTATTTTGTATATTTTGTTAATAGTTTAAAATATTTATGTTGAGATGGTCCATATAAGCTGCTGTACCATTACTGGTAGTGGAACCTGCATTTTTATTGTACAAAGAAAAATTTAAAGCTGTGAAAGGTATTGTTAGAATAATTATATTCAACATACGTTGGACATCTACCATATATCAAATGAGATATGTTACTTTATTTCAGCCTAATGCTAGTTATTATCTCTAGTTTTTCATATCAAGGATATTGAAGCTAGAGAGGTTCTTATTTTGCTGAGATCATATGGCAGAGCTGTTATTTGAATGCACATGTCCTGTTCCACAGTGCATGTCCCATACTTAAAGATATAAGCATAAGCACAGCTTTGGTCGTAATGTTACTACAGGAAGAAAAAAAAAGTTCTGTAATTGATGTTTTGACCTGTACATTATGATTCTAGTCTCTTAAGTGCAAAATGGTATACTGTCTCATTTTCATGAATTCTTCTAGGATGTGGAGCATAAGTAGATTGTCGGTTGGTGTTTACTACATTGGACTTATTTTAGTCCAATTCAATCCAAAGTCATACAAATATTTGTAAGTACTGTATTATTTTACATTTTTAATAGGTTAATTCTTCTTAAATACGTAAATATTTTGTTGGTTCTAAGATTTATTGTTAATATTCCCTTGGGGCTTTAGATAATATTCAGATATGAGAATGAATTCTTATATTCCTGGCACCTGCACAGACTCCATTTGTAGTATTTATGTTCTCTGTATTGGAAACCTCATGGAATATAGATAATCAAACTATTTAAACAAACACAATTATTTATAAAAGAAAAAATGGATTCTGTTGTTTAAGCTTAATTGTTTTTCCCTTTCCCCAGAGTGTTCCTAATTTTAATCATCCTTTAAAAAAGATGTGAATGTGTTTTGCCTTAAAAGATCTATACTAGAGAATAACTAATTAAAAAAAATTTCGAATTAAAGATTTTTTTAATTCAGCACATTTTAGTTGTAGATCATTTTAAAGATACATTACAAATTATTTAACCCTTAGCAGTCAGTTCAATAAACATTTTTTCCATTTGATATGTCCTGAGTACTTTTTCATGGCTATAGAATTTTTGGAAAATGTGACTGGGAATAATTAAATGCATTTCATTATATGAAGATATTATAATTTTATTATTATTTATTTAACTATTTTTCTATTTGGGGACATGTAGATTGCTTCCAATTTTTCCACATTAAAATAATACTTGCATGAATCTTTGCCTATGATTATTCCTTGTATGAATTTCCAGAATTAGAATTACATGGTTCAATAGTGTTACGATTTTTGTGGCCAACAATATGTAATTCCAAATTGTCCTTTGAAAAGGTTATACTAATTTGTATTTTCATCAGCAGCACATGAGAGTGCCTATTTCACCATTCCTTTGCCAATGCTGGAGGTTATAATTTAAAAAAAAACTTCATATTTTTGTGAGGTAAAGAATGGTTTCCTTTCAATTTGCATTTCTTTGATTTCTAGTGAGGGTAACATTTTGAATATACTTACTGGCTACTATTCATTTTTTGAGAGTAAATTACTCATGTTCATTCATCACTCTTTGAAAATGACTTAAAAATTCAAAGACATTCTATTAAAAATACTTTTAAATAAGTGGAAATATTGATGAAATTGTGAATTATTCAGAATCTGTTTTTTCATACTCTTCTTCCTTCTAGGTTTTTCTACTAAGTACTCTTTTGCCATTATGTATATTTTAAGAAAGTAGGGGAAAAGAAGGAAAAGGAGTGAATGAGATAATGTAGTTATTTGAAGTTAAATACTTTTCAAAAGTCACTAGTATTGCCACTGCTATTATTATTACCATAAAACACTTGTTTTTCTGTTGACTCTCTTTAGGTCCTACTATTTAAGATTTAAGCTATATGGGTTCTGAAGTCAACCAGATCTGGCTTCATATCACTGGTTTACTAGATAGATGGATAGATGTGACTTTGAACAAATAACCAAATCTCTCTGAAAGTGAAAGATAATGTTAGTTGTTCAGTTGTGTCCAACTCTTTGCGACTTCATGGACTGTAGCCCAGCAGGCTCTTCTGTCCGTGGGAATTTTCCAGGCCAGAATACTGGAGTGGGTGGCCTTTCCCTTCTCCAGGGGATCTTCCCAACCCAGGGATCAAACCCAGGTCTCCCACATTGCAGGTGGATTCTTTACCAGCAGAGTCACCAGGGAAGCCTTCAGTTTTTACCTCTCTGAAATGGAAATAGTATTTATCTTGTACGTTTCTTAAGAGGGTTAAATTTGAAAATGAATATATTTAGTTCAGTGCTAGCACATAGTAAGTGAGCAATGTTTGTATTTGAAAAGTTACTCTTGATCTTTACAAGGTCTCACCGATTAAATGTTTTCTTACTAAAATCGTCTCTCTGAAGATCATGCTTCTATCAAAGTAACTTGTGGTGTGGGATTTCAGACAGTGTGGCAGGTGATGGGGGAAAGTTTTTTGGGTAGGGAAGCACATTTGGTGGTAAGGAGGAAGTCTAAGGGAAGCAATTATATTTTTGAAAAGAAGAAGATACACTAATACAGAGAAAAGTTTTGTATGAAAGTTCAGCTGTTATTAAGCTTGATGCTCCTATCTTCATAGCTGCCACTGTTGTGGTGCATTTTGAATGGTGAAAATGTGCTCAACAATGACTGCATAGATAGTAGAGGAAAAAAAAAACTATTAAATAATGGCATCATTAAGCTTTTATTTCCCTAAAGCAGATCCTTTAGGGAAGTGACTTACTGATGAAGCTAGAGAGGTTGGCTTATCTTAATCTGGCTCCTGATATGATGTCACGTTTAGTCTCTGTGGTTCCCTGTTACACAGTGTTGCAAGCTTCAAAGTTTTTACTGATAGTGAATTTCCAAAAGACACAGGGAGACTGCCATATAAATAATGTTTGGCTAGTTAATTCTCTTTCTTCTGAAGCTCAACAGACTTTGGACTTTGTTCAGTTATAAGGAAAGATTGAAGGCGGGAGGAGAAGGGGACGACAGAGGATGAGATGGTAGGATGGTCTCACCAACTCGATGGACATAAGGTTGAGTAAGCTCTGGGAGTTGGTGATGGACAGGGAAGCCTGGCATGCTGCAGTCCGTGGGGTCACAAAGAGTTGGACACGACTGAGCAACTGAACTGAACTGAAGGAACTTAGATGAAAAGTGGAGGGGCAGGATCATCATTATCTCATTCCTTGTTAAATAATTATTAATATGATCTGGGTAATTTTTGTCTAGTGGCTTTCACTTAAAGGCAACTTGTCCAATTCTTTGTGATTTTGTTTGGCTTAAAAACTTAATACTTTTTAAAAATCTTGTTCCTTAGATTTCCAATTTGCTGTTTTTTTCAGCCAACTTTTAAATTTTTCTATTTTTGTGAGAAAATTATAAAAAATTCAAAACTATTGTTCTTTTTTTTTTTTTAACCTAAATTGCCTTAATGTAGGATAAATTCCCTAAATGCTTCTTAAATTGTTCTATGAAAGTGTCCCTAAAGATAGAGCTTATTACTTAGGAGGCTTTACCAGAGCTGGCTGCTGCGACTGGGTGATAGCATGGACTTTGGAAATAGCATTGAAGATGGAAAGAAGTGTTGGTATAGGAGATAAATTTTGGAGATGGCATTGCCCTAACTTGCTAGTGAAATGTGGTATAAAGAAAAGAAGGCAGGGCTTTCTTGGTGGTCCAGTAGTTAAGAATAGGCCTTGGAATGCAAAGAACACTGGTTAGATCCCTGGTCTGGGAAGATCACACATGCTGCGGAGCTACTAAACCCCTGAGCCACAACTATTGAGCCCATGTGCTGCAACTGCTGTAGCCTGTGTGCCCTAGAGCCTGTGGGCTCTGCAACAAAAGCAGCCATGTCAATGAGAAGCTGGCATACTGCAGCAAAGAGAAGCCCCTGCTCACCACACTAGACAAAGTCCATGTGCAGCAGTGAAAGTAAAAGTGAAGTCACTCAGTCGTGTCCGACTCTTTGTGACCCCATGGACTGTAGCCTACCAAGCTTCTCCGTCTATGGGATTTTCCAGGCAAGAGTACTGGAGTGGGTTGCCATTTCCTTCTCCAGGGGATCTTCCTGACCTAGGGATTCAACCCAGGTCTTCGTTATTGTAGGCAGACGCTTTTACCGTCTGAGCCACCAGGGAAGTCCCAAGAATACTGGAGTGGGTTGTCATTTCCTTCTCCAGGAGATCTTCCCGACCCAGGGATTGAACCCGGGGCTCCCGCATTGCAGGCAGACTCTTTACCAACTGAGCCACCAGGGAACAGAAATAGGTGCAGCAGTGAAGACCCACCAAATAAATAAGACCCAGACAAATAAATAAATAAATCTTAAGGCAACGATGACTTATTCACTGTTGGGGAGGAACAGACTTGGGAAGGAGAGACATGAAATCAAATGTTCGGTTTAGAACACGTTTAAGATATTTCTAGTAAACTCAAGGGGAAATATCAAATAGGCAGTCATGTATTTGAATCTGGAGCTCAGAGTAAAGGTCAGGACTGAAGATAGAAATCTAATAAATTGTATTTAAAGCCATGGGATAGGATGAGATCATTATGGATTATGTGTAGTTTAAGTAAGGGAAGAGGACTTGGTACTGAATCCTAACACCTGCATTTAGAGATTTGAAGAGCCAGCAAAGGAGACTGAGCAGAAGCTGCCAGTGCAATAGGAGCAAAAGCAGGAGTACATAGTCATCAGAACTGAGAAAGACTTGTTTCAGTAAAGGGTGACAGTCAGGTGTGTCAAAGGCAAGAGAAAGCTTGAATCAGATGATTTCAGAGAAGTGACCATTACATTTGATAATAGAGAGGTATCGTTGGCTTTGTAAGTGATTTCAGTGGAATGGTGCTGCCAGATGCTATATTTGCATGAGAGGAAGAGTGAAGGGGAAGTGGGGTTTGAGATAGTTGGGGGTTAACCAAGTTGGGGAACAATATTTTGGGGGAAATATAACTTTGAAGGGAAGCAAAAAAATGAGGTGATTCTTAGTATTTTATATGACTAAGGATTGTAAATGACTTCACCCCAAACCTGTGAAGGAGGCATTGAAGGTCATACTTTTTAAAGCTAAACTTCAATCTAATTTCCCTGGTAGCTCAGCTGGTAAAGAATTTGCCTGTACTGCAAGAGATCCCGGTTCAATTCCTGGGTCAGGAAGATCCCCTGGAGAAGGGATAGGCTACCCATTCCAATATTCTTTTTTTTTTTTTAATTTTATTTTATTAGTTGGAGGCTAATTACTTCACAGCATTTCAGTGGGTTTTGTCATACATTGACATGAATCAGTCATAGAGTTACACATATTCCCCATTCCGATCCCCCCTCCCACCTCCCTCTCCACCCGACTCCTCTGGGTCCTCCCAGTGCACCAGGCCCAAGCACTTGTCTCATGCATCTCACCTGGGCTAGTGATCTGTTTCACCATAGATAATATACATGCTGTTCTTTCGAAACATCCCACCCTCACCTTCTCCCACAGAGTTCAAAAGTCTGTTCTGTACTTCTGTGTCTCTTTTTCTGTTTTGCATATAGGGTTATCGTTATCATCTTTCTAAATTCCATATATATGTGTTAGTATGCTGTAATGTTCTTTATCTTTCTGGCTTACTTCACTCTGTATAATGGGCTCCAGTTTCATCCATCTCATTAGAACTGATTCAAATGAATTCTTTTTAACGGCTGAGTAATATTCCATGGTGTATATGTACCACAGCTTCCTTATCCATTCGTCTGCTGATGGGCATCTAGGTTGCTTCCATGTCCTGGTTATTATAAACAGTGCTGCGATGAACATGTGTCTCTTTCAGGTCTGGTTTCCTCGGTGTGTATGCCCAGAAGTGGTATTGCTGGGTCACATGGCAGTTCTATTTCCAGTTTTTTAAGAAATCTCCACACTGTTTTCCATAGTGGCTGTACTAGTTTGCATTCCCACCAACAGTGTAAGAGGGTTCCCTTTTCTCCACACCCTCTCCAGCATTTATTGCTTGTAGACTTTTGGATAGCAGCCATCCTGACTGGCGTGTAATGGTACCTCATTGTGGTTTTGATTTGCATTTCTCTGATAATGAGTGATGTTGAGCATCTTTTCATGTGTTTGTTAGCCATCTGTATGTCTTCTTTGGAGAAATGTCTGTTTAGTTCTTTGGCCCATTTTTTTGATTGGGTCATTTATTTTTCTGGAATTGAGCTTCAGGAGTTGCTTGTATATTTTTGAGATTAATCCTTTGTCTGTTTCTTCATTTGCTATTATTTTCTCCCAATCTGAGGGCTGTCTTTTCACCTTACTTATAGTTTCCTTTGTAGTGCAGAAGCTTTTAAGTTTCATTAGGTCCCATTTGTTTAGTTTTGCTTTTATTTCCAATATTCTGGAAGGTGGGTCATAGAGGATCCTGCTGAGATTTATGTCGGAGAGTGTTTTGCCTATGTTCTCCTCTAGGAGTTTTATAGTTTCTGGTCTTACATTTAGATCTTTAATCCATTTTGAGTTTATTTTTGTGTATGGTGTTAGAAAGTGTTCTAGTTTTATTCTTTTACAAGTGGTTGGCCAGTTTTCCCAGCACCACTTGTTGAAGAGGTTGTCTTTTTTCCATTGTATATCCTTGCCTCCTTTGTCAAAGATAAGGTGTCCATAGGTTCGTGGATTTATCTCTGGGCTTTCTATTCTATTCCATTGATCTATATTTCTGTCTTTGTGCCAGTACCATACTGTCTTGATGACTGTGGCTTTGTAGTAGAGTCTGAAGTCAGGCAGGTTGATTCCTCCAGTTCCATTCTTCTTTCTCAAGATTACTTTGGCTATTCGAGGTTTTTTGTATTTCCATACAAATTGTGAAATTATTTGTTCTAGTTCTGTGAAAAATACTGTTGGTAGCTTGATAGGGATTGCATTGAATCTATAGATTGCTTTGGGTAGAATAGCCATTTTGACAATATTGATTCTTCCAATCCATGAACACGGTATGTTTCTCCATCTGTTTGTGTCCTCTTTGATTTCTTTCATCAGTGTTTTATAGTTTTCTATGTATAGGTCTTTTGTTTCTTTAGGTAGATATACTCCTAAGTATTTTATTCTTTTTGTTGCAATGGTGAATGGTATTGTTTCCTTAATTTCTCTTTCTGTTTTTTCATTGTTAGTATATAGGAATGCAAGGGATTTCTGTGTGTTAATTTTATATCCTGCAACTTTACTATATTCATTGATTAGCTCTAGTAATTTTCTGGAAGAGTCTTTAGGGTTTTCTATGTAGAGGATCATGTCATCTGCAAACAGCGAGAGTTTCACTTCTTTTCCTATCTGGAGTCCTTTTACTTCTTTTTCTGCTCTGATTGCTGTGGCCAAAACTTCCAACACTATGTTGAATAGTAGTGGTGAGAGTGGGCACCCTTGTTCCTGATTTCAGGGGAAATGCTTTCAATTTTTCACCATTGAGGATGATGTTTGCTGTGGGTTTGTCATATATAGCTTTTATTATGTTGAGGTATGTTCCTTCTATTCCTGCTTTCTGGAGAGTTTTAATCATAAATGGGTGTTGAATTTTGTCAAAGGCTTTCTCTGCATCTATTGAGATAATCATATGGTTTTTATCTTTCAATTTGTTAATGTGGTGTATTACATTGATTGATTTGCGGATATTAAAGAATCCTTGCATTCCTGGGATAAAGCCCACTTGGTCATGGTGTATGATTTTTTTAATATGTTGTTGGATTCTGTTTGCTAGAATTTTGTTAAGGATTTTTGCATCTATGTTCATCAGTGATATTGGCCTGTAGTTTTCTTTTTTTGTGGCATCTTTGTCTGGTTTTGGAATTAGGGTGATGGTGGCCTCATAGAGTGAGTTTGGAAGTTTACCACCTTCTGCAATTTTCTGGAAGAGTTTGAGTAAGATAGGTGTTAGCTCTTCTCTAAAGTTTTGGTAGAATTCAGCTGTGAATCCATCTGGTCCTGGGCTTTTGTTTGCTGGAAGATTTTTGATTACAGTTTCGATTTCCTTGCTTGTGATGGTTCTGTTAAGATCTTCTATTTCTTCCTGGTTCAGTTTTGGAAAGTTATACTTTTCTAAGAATTTGTCCATTTCATCCAAGTTGTCCATTTTATTGGCATAGAGCTGCTGGTAGTAGTCTCTTATGATCCTTTGTATTTCAGTGTTGTCTGTTGTGATCTCACTCTTTTCATTTCTTATTTTGTTAATTTGGTTCTTCTCTCTTTGTTTCTTAATGAGTCTTGCTAATGGTTTGTCAATTTTGTTTATTTTTTCAAAAAACCAGCTTTTAGCTTTGTTGATTTTTGCTATGGTCTCTTTAGTTTCTTTTGCATTTATTTCTGCCCTAATTTTTAAGATTTCTTTCCTTCTGCTAACCCTGGGGTTCTTCATTTCTTCCTTCTCTAATTGCTTTAGGTGTAGAGTTAGGTTATTTATTTGGCTTTTTTCTTGTTTCTTGATGTAAGCCTGTAATGCTATGAACCTTCCCCTTAGCACTGCTTTTACAGTGTCCCATAGGTTTTGGGTTGTTGTGTTTTCATTTTCATTCATTTCTATACATATTTTTATTTCTTTTTTGATTTCTTCTATGATTTGTTGGTTATTCAGAAGCGTGTTATTTAGCCTCCATATGTTTGAATTTTTAACAATTTTTTTCCCTGTAATTGAGATCTAATCTTACTGCACTGTGGTCAGAAAAGATGACTGGAATGATTTCAATTTTTCTGAATTTTCCAAGACCAGATTTGGCCCAGGATGTGATCTATTCTGGAGAAGGTTCCGTGTGCACTTGAGAAAAAGGTGAAGTTGATTGTTTTGGGGTGAAATGTCCTATAGATATCAATTAGGTCTAGCTGGTCCATTGTATCATTTAAGGTTTGTGTTTCCTTGTTGATTTTCTATTTAGTTGATCTATCCATAGTTGTGAGTGCGGTATTAAAGTCTCCCACTATTATTGTGTTACTATTAATTTCCTCTTTCATACTTGTTAGCGTTTGCCATACATATTGCGGTGTTCCTATGTTGGGTGCATATATATTTATAATTGTTATATCTTCTTGGATTGATCCTTTGATCATTATGTAGTGTCCTTCTTTGTCTCTCTTCACATCCTTTATTTAAAAGTCTGTTTTATCAGATATGAGTATTGCGACTCCTGCTTTCTTTTGGTCTCCATTTGCGTGAAATATTTTTTTCCAGCCCTTCACTTTTAGTCTGTATGTGTCTCTTGTTTTGAGGTGGGTCTCTTGTAGACAGCATATATAGGGGTATTGTTTCTGTATCCATTCAGCCAATCTTTGTCTTTTGGTTGGGGCATTCAACCCATTTACATTTAAGGTAATTATTGATAAGTGTGGTCCCATTGCCATTTACTTTGTTGTTTTGGGTTCACGTTTATACAGCCTTTCTGCATTTCCTGTCTAGAGAAGATCCTTTAGCATTTGTTGAAGAGTTGGTTTGGTGGTGCTGAATTCTCTCAGCTTTTGCTTGTCTGTAAGGCTTTTGAATTCTCCTTCATATCTGAATGAGATCCTTGCTGGGTACAGTAATCTAGGTTGTAGGTTATTCTCTTTCATTACTTTCAGTATGTTCTGCCATTCCCTTCTGGCCTGGAGGGTTTCTATTGATAGATCAGCTGTTATCCTTATGGGAATCCCTTTGTGTGTTATTTGTTGTTTCTCCCTTGCTGCTTTTAGTATTTGTTCTTTGTGTTTGATCTTTGTTAATTTGATTAATATGTGTCTTGGGGTGTTTCGCCTCGGGTTTATCCTGTTTGGGACTCTCTGGGTTTCTTGTACTTGGGTGGCTATTTCCTTCTCCATTTTAGGGAAGTTTTCAGCTGTTATCTCCTCGAGTATTTTCTCATGGCCTTTCTTTTTGTCTTCTTCTTCTGCGACTCCTATGATTCGAATGTTGGGGCGTTTCACATTGTCCCAGAGGTCCCTGAGGTTGTCCTCATTTCTTTTGATCCTTTTTTCTTTTTTCGTCTCTGCTTCATTTATTGCAACCATTCTATCTTCTACCTCACTTATCCTATCTTCTGTCTCCGTTATTCTACTCTTGGTTCCCTCCAAAGTGTTTTTGATCTCATTCATTGCGTTATTCATTTTTAATTGACTCTTTTTTATTTCTTCTAGGTCTTTATTAAACATTTCTTGCATCTTTTCAATCTTTGTCTCCAGGCTATTTATCTGTAACTCCATTTTGTTTTCAAGATTTTGGATCATTTTTATTATCATTATTCTAAATTCTTTTTCAGGTAGATTCCCTATCTCCTTCTCTTTTGTTTGACTTGGTGGGCATTTTTCATGCTCCTTTACCTGTTGGGTATTTCTCTGCCTTTCATCTTGTTTAGATTGCTGTGTCTGGAGTGGGCTTTCTGTATTCTGGAGGCCTGTGATTCCTTTTTATTGTGGAGGTTTTACCCAGTGGGTGGGGTTGGACGATTGGCTTGTCAAGATTTCCTGGTTAGGGAAGCTTGCGTCGGTGTTCTGGTGCGTGGAACTTGATTTCTTCTCTCTGGAGTGCAATGGAGTGCCCAGTGATGAGTTTTGAGATGTGTCTATGTGTTAGGTGTGACCTTGGGCAGCCTGTATGTTGGCGTTCAGGGCTATGTTCCTGCGTTGCCGGAGAATTTGCGTGGTAAGTCTTACTCTGGAACTTATTGGCTCTTGGGTGGTGGCTGGTTTCAGTGTAGGTATGGAGGCTTTTGGACGGTCTCTTATTACTTAAAGTTCCACGTAGTCAGGAGTTTTCTGGTCTTCTCGGGTTTTGGGCTTAAGTCTCCTGCCTCTGGATTTCAGTTTTATTCTTCCAGTAGTCTCAAGACTTCTCCTACTATACAGCACTGCTAATAAAACTTCTAGGTTAATGGCGAAAGATTCTCCCCCGTGAGGGACGCCCAGAGAGGTTCACAGAGTTACATGAAGAAGAGGAGAGGGAGAAGGGAGATAGAGATGAGCAGGAGGAGAAAAAGGGGGACTCAAGAGGAGAGAGACCGATCTATGTAGTTGTCTGTTCCCAGAGTGTTCTCTGTAGCCCAGACACCCACAAAGATTCACAGAATTGGATTGGGAAGAGAAGGGGAAAGGAGGAAAGAGAGGTGTTCTGAGGTAGAAAAAGGAGAGTCAAGATTGGGAGAGAATAATCAACACACTCCTGAATAAAAATGGGAACTGAATATTGGATTCTTAAATGTCCACAATTTATATCATATACTGAAAAACCAAGATTAAAAATCTAGAGTAGAGGTTAGATTCTTAAAAATACTGTATTAAAAAAACCAAAACACACAAAAAAATTTTTAGAAATATATATGAAGTTTGGTTTAAAAATAGGGCTTCTCTCTCTCTCTTTTTTTTTATAAGGTTATAGTATAATGAAAATGAAAATTAAGGAGTAGTAGAGGAGTACTAGAGAACTTTAACAGAAACAAGAGAAAAAGAAAAATAGAAAATAGAAGAGAAAAAGGGGAGAAAAAAAAGAAGAGGGAAAAAAAAGAGAAAAAAAAGTTTTCCCTAAATAAAAAATCGTAAAAATTTATGAAAATGAAAGTTAAGGGGTAATAGGGAATTTTAAAGGAAAATAAAAGAGAAAAAAAAGAAAAAATAAAAAAAGTAAAAAAATTTTTTTCTTACTTAAAAAAAAGAAAGTAAAAATATATCTAGGAATTTCTCTGGAGCTGTTGCGGTCAGTGTGGGTTCGGCTCAGTTTCAGATAGCTCCTCGTTCCAGCTTACACTTCTCGATATCTACAGGTCCCTTCTGGTGTAGTCAGTGTTTTCTACAGGGATTTTAATCTGTTGCACCAGTCCCTTCTGAAGCGATTCCCTTTGTTTATTTGGCTTCTGTTTGCCTGTCTCTTCAGGGCCTCATTTCCGCCCTGACACAGGCGGGTGGAGGTGGACTCTTATTCAGGTAGCTAGTTCCGTCGCGCTGCGGGGAGGGGCTGGGGCTGCAGGGAGGGGCTGGGGCTGCAGGGAGGGGCTGGCGCTGCTCAGGCTCCTGGCTGCTCTATATGGAGTGAGCCCCCCCGCTATGCGCGGTTCCAAGCCCTTGGGTGTTCCACAAAAGCTCGGAACAAAAAGCTGCGCCTGCTCTTTGTGCTTTCCCCGTCAGAGCGGTCCAGGCAGCCAGGGGCCTGGCAGTCGCACTCACCCCGGGTGCGGCGCTCCCACTCCGTTCCGTGGTCCCAAGTCTCAGTTTCCGCCGGCGCCAGCCCGGTGCGTGCGCCCTCTGCCCTCCGCGTTCCCAGCCCCAGTCCCCGCCCCCGCCGGTCGGGTGCCTGCGCCCAGTGTCTCGCTGCGACCCTCCCGGCGGATGTCGACCATCCGGAATCTCGGTCCCTGTGTTCTGCGAACGGCCGGCAGTGTGTTCGGGCCGGTTAATTTTCTCTCTCTTTTGCTCTCCCACAGTTCAAGCTGGGAACTCACAAAAGCTCCCTCCGATTGTCCTCAGGGCACTCAGGTTCAGACCCTACCCCAAGCAATGCCGCCCGCTCCTCTCCGTTCTGCCCCCACTTGCTGGTGGCGGATGCGGGTGTCTGGGGTACTTTTCTGCTGGGAGTTGCTTTTAGGCTCGTAATCTGTGGGTTTTATTTATTGTTTCCCTCCCAGTCAGGTTGCCCTCTGAGATTCAAACACTTCTCCCAGGCCCGCCAGTGCGAGGGTTTCCCGGTGTCTGGGAACGTCCTCTATTAAGACTCCCTTCCCGGGACGGATTTCTGTCCTTAGCTCTTTTGTCTCACTTTTTATCTTTTATATTTTGTCCTACCTCCTTTCGAAGACAATGGGCTAATTTTCTGGGCGCCTGATGACCTCAGCTAGCGATCAGAAGTTGTTTTGTGAAGTTTGTTCTGTGTTCAGTTATTCTTTTGATGAATTTGTAGGAGAGAAAGTGGTCTCCCTGTCCTATTCCTCCGCCATCTTGGCTCCTCCTCCATTCCAAAATTCTTGGGCTTCCGTTGTGGCTCAGCTCGTAAAGAAAATCCCTTAGTGCAGGAGACCTGGATTCTGTCCTTGGGTTGGGAAGATCCCCTGGAGTAGGGAACAGCTACCGACTCCAGTGTTCTGGCCTGGAGAATTCCTTGGACTGTATAGTTAATGGGGTTGCAAAGAGTCAGGTGCTGAGCGACTTTCACTTTCATATATAGGACTTGTACTTAAGGTTTAGCCTTGTTTATCAGAATATGATGGTAATACCTTTTGCTGCAATCTTTTCTGTTCAAATGATTCCAATTTTATTATTAACCAAGGAGACACTTATCATACCAATTTGTTATAATAAAACCTAGCTGAATATTCAGTTCCTCTATGTTCTTGTAGATTTCCTGTCCGCTTGCTTCATCAGCCATTAAAAGAAGTATATAAAGTGTTTCACAGTAATTGTGGATTTGTCTACTGTTTTACTTTTGTCCATTTTTTTTGCACTATATAGTTTGATATAGTATTATATTAGCTATATATATTACATAGCCATATTATATATATATATATATATATATATATATATATATATATAGCATAACAACCTCAGGAACCTCTGTGGCATATAACAACAAACATCTGTTTTTTCTCATGGGTCTGTGGTTGACTGGGTAGTTTGCTTCAGGCTGCAGATTGAGTTTAGTTCTACCTTATGTGGTATTGTTTTGCAGCTCCTGCTAATGGGGAAAGGTTATCTGGGTCATTCTCTTCTTATAGTAGATCAGTGAGCACAAGACTCAATCCAAAATGTGCAGATACATTTAAGGCCTTTTTTCACGTCATGCTCACTGACAGTCCACTGGCTGATGGAAGTAATCTGGTCAGGCCTAACATTAAAGAGAGTGGGGAGAATACCTTCAGTGAGATGTAGAGGGATAAGTATATTGGCTGAATAACAACTCATTTTATCGTATGGGTATATGTAGATTTAGCATTGTGATATTTTCTTGATGGATTAACTTTTAAAATTATTACTATGAAATGTCTTTATCTTGAATAATATTACTTTTGTTACAAAAGTCTGATGCTCGTGTAGCTTTATCAGCTTTTTGGCTTGTGTTTACATGTTACATCTTTTTCTATCCTTGTACCTTTGATCTTTCTGTATCTTTTATTCAAAGTGTGTCTCTTATAAGTCATATATTGAGTTTTATTCCGTTTTTTCAATAACTCTCTTGAGATGTAATTCACATGTCACTATATCCTTTTTAAATTCAGTGATTTTTAGTGTATTTGTATAGTTTTGCATGGATTGCCACTATCTAAATCTAGAACATTTTTATCATTCCAAAAATAAATCCTATACCCATTAGCAGTCACTCTCTGTTTTCCCTGCCTGCCTCAACCTCCCAGACTCTGTCGGCTACTAATATGCTTTTTAGCTCGTGGTTTTGTCTATTCTGGACATTTCATATAAATAGAATCATACAATACCTGGTCTTTTTTTGTGCATGACTTCTTTCTCCTAGATTGTGTTTTATGCTCATTTATATCATGGCATGTATTAGTACTTCATTCTTTTTATAGTTTTTTTTTTTTTTTTCTTTGTTTCAGTTTATTTTCTGTTGGCTCGCTTCCTGGTTCATCAGTAATCTACTGTTAAACTCATCTATTGAATTCTAATTTTAGTAGTTTTTCAGTTCTACTGTTTCCATTTTATATTTTTAATATTTTCATTCTCTGCTGAAATTCTCAGCCTGTTTCTCAGTATTTTCCATCTGTTTCTTCATTTTCTTAAATATATTAGTTATGGTACTTTAAAAGTTCTTATTTGCTAACTCTGCTTTCTAAATTGTGTTTCTCTGTTTTTTTCTCTTGGTTGTCTGCTTTGTCTTTCTTGGCATATCTGGTAACTTTGATGGAAAGGTGGTCATTGTGTATAAAAATTGGAGAGTGTTCAGAGAATGTTTTCTTTTGGAGAGGTTCTTTCTTTCTTCTGGTAGGCACATAGAGTGGGGCTGATCACCTTAATCTACTGAGATACTGAGTTGAGGCTAGCCTTCGAGAACTTTCTATGAAGAGCTCTGTGTGTTCAATAAAACTTCTTGCATCATAGGTTCTGAGCTTTAATTCTTGTCTCCTCAGCATTCTGAGACTGCTGAAAATTTACCCTGCTTTTTGAAGGTTTTCTGCTTAGGCTCTTGTCCTGCATTATTTAGCAGATGTCTTAAGGAGAAAGCTGGCTCTATGTCAGGCTTAGTTCTCTACCTCTCTTTTTTCTCTGGGATCTTGGCCCCTCAAGTTTCTAATTTTGCTTTACTAGTCCCAGGAGACAAGCAAAAACTCTGTATGTTTCTGTGTTTTCCAGAAGCAACCTTCCCTCTTGAGAGGAAAGCTAGGATGGATTCTCAGCCTCTTGACCTTTATTCAGAATTAGCAATGCCTGCAGGGAAAGAGAGGCAGTAGAATATCCGCTCACCTCAGTTCCTTTCTGCTCTCTGGGATCTTGGCTTCTCCAGGGCCAGTTGCTTTATCTGTTCTTTCTGATGCCTTTAAACAGATAGTTTAAAAATGTATATTATCTCTGGCAGTAAAGAGTCTGCCTGCAGTGCGGGAGACTGGGTTCGATCCCTGGGTCGGGAAGATCCCCTGGAGAAGGAAATGGCACTCCACTCCAGTACTCTTGCCTGGACAATCCCATGGGTGGAGGAGCCTGGCAGGCTATAGTCCATGGGGTTGCAAAGAGTCGGACACGACTGAGTGAACATGTCCATCCATCCATTATTTAGATATTTTGGAGTATTTTTGATGGGAGAGTTGGTCTGTCACAAAGTATTACATCATACTTAAATCAGTAGTTTGACTGAACTGGATAATATCTCTGCTTCTGTTTATGAGTGAATCAAAGCAATGTTGGTCAGAGAAATACACTAACTTTTATTTTATAATTAACTTTTATAGCTTATTCATATTTATGCAGTTGTCTTGCAGTTATTCTCTGTAAGAAGGCAAAACTTTACAAGAATTACTCCAGACCTTGGAGATGGAGATTCATAAGTTGTGTATGTGAGACATTTATTTGTGAAAGGCTTTTATAGATTTTCAAAGATTTAAGTTCATTTGATCCTTTCAACTTTCTAAGTATTATTATTATCTTCTTCATTTTCCAATTAAGAGTTGAGCTTGAAAAGACTATGACTTGTCTTCTGTCTTTCATGTGCTGCTTTTGGGTAGAATTAAGTCTCAAAACTAGATCATATGACTCCCAAATCTGATATTTTTCCCCACATGCATCCATGTGGAACTCTCGAAACTGGTTCTTGTGTAAATCATTTGTCTTACTTCCTAATAGGGTTATTAGAACTGTAAAGTAGTGTCTAACCTACAGATATACTCAGAGGACACATTTTTTTTTTTTTCTAAGTGAAACATAAGCTCACAAAGAGTTTTGTGTTTTAATTGTCAATACTTGAAATAAATTTATTTCTGTCTTGTCTGTTTTTCATCATCTAGTTCAGTAAAATGACCAAAGCAAAATTGAAGTGCCAGAATAAAAACCCTTGAATAATCTATATCTTTAAGAGTTGTTTTCTTTTATTCTAACAGACTCATATTATTGTTAGGGTTTCTGGGTCTGATTGTTAAATTATTTGTCACCTCCTCCTTTGTCAGCTGCCAGTTATATCATGATCAATGATTTGCTTTTATTACACCTCTTTCTCTCTGTAATTGACTATTTTTGATCTGTTTTTGCTCAAAAACTAGATAACCAAGAGTGTTAAAATGTCTTTAAAAAGAAGAATACCATCTTAGTACTTAAGAGGGTATCTAGAGTTGCTTTTCTTTATTTTATGCTTAATGAAATTGAGGTCCAGAGAAATTAGTTACTTTGGCCAAGATGCTCAGCAGTTAGTTAACACAGGACAACAGCTAAATCTTTTCTATGGACTGTACTATGGTCTTCAATTTTTCCACAATTTTTCTTTTTTAGGGCCTGAATGAGGGCCTGGAAAGCTCTAATGAATAAAGCACATCTTTCTTGAATATTTAGAGATCTTTTTCCTTCCTAATTGGTAGATAAATTCTGCCAGACATGCTACTTCAGTAGAAGTTTGGTTTGTTTGTGTATGTGTTTATCCTTAATATTATATACTAATTCTTAAAAACTTAAATTTGTCATCTGTGATCTTAGATCAGGTATCTGTTATTATAAGCAAACATCTCAATTCATTTAAACCCATGCAGCTGAAACCGTATAGCAGTCTTCATTTTCATAAATCTAAAATTTCCATGCTGAAGCCAGAAAAAGCCAATGACAGGAATATTTGAAGATTTCTTCTCAAAATTGCTGAGCATAATATAGTTAATATTTATAGTAAAGATATCATAGATAGTAATAAATATTTGAAAAATGCTCTTTCCGAAAACTTCAGAAAAGAGAAAAATTGCTTAATAGTCACTTTGAGTGAGTTCACATTTGATATATTAGTAAGTGCTGAAGCAATGTTGAGAAAGTAGAGTTGAAAGCATTTTCTTCCTACAGTCGTAATTACAATAGTCAGAACATTGCTTTAATACATATTTAACCATTATTTTAAGGGAATTTAAATGACTTTATGAAATGTTCATAATGTTTCAGGATGAAATGTGGGACTTTAGCTTAACCTGGCCATTGGGCAGTCTGATGATTGAGATGTTCTCTAGTTTAGAAGCTTACAAAAGTTTCCTTATCACAAAGTAGAGCCTTGCCATTGGCTTGTATGCCAGACCCAAGTGAAAGTTCACTGGCTATGATTCTGTACCCCTAGATTCTGCCTGCAGGTCTCTCTATGTATTTCTTTTTGAGGTGGATAAGAGGGTGGTTACTTGAGTATCTTCTGTGGAAATCTTTTTTTCTCTTTAGATTTCTAATTTTGTTGGGTATACCACATCTTTGGGCTTTCTGAATGGCTCAGTGGTAAAGAATCTGGCTGCCAAGGTAGGGGGAGATGCAGGAAACTTGGGTTTGTTCCCTTGGTTGGGAAGATCCCTTGGAAGAGGAAATGTCTACCTGCTCCAGTATTTTTGCTGGGAAAATTACATGGACAGAGGAGGCTGGCAAGCTGCATGGGATTGCAAGGTGTCAGACACAACTTAGTGACTGAGCATGCACGCACACATAAATCTTTAATAATGCTCTACTTTATGTTGGGCAAAAGCTGATTGGAAGAAATGCTTTAATCCCTAATTTACACTAGATTGTTTTAATATTTAGGACCCATCAATTTTTATTTTGGGAAGGCAGTGTTATCTCTTGGTTTTAGGGAACTGTTTTCCTCAAACGCTGGCCAGCAAATAGAATAACAGAATTTCAGAAATGGAATATATATCAAGGAGTCCAGTAAATATTGAGAGTTGGGGACTAGTTTGCTTAGTGTTTTGAGCTACATATATTTTAACCAAATAGAATGTGTCTTTCATCTTACTTAATAGATTTATCTTTACTTTTGGCTGTCAAAAAATGCTGGAAAATTTCTGCTTTTATCCTGTTTACTTTCATATTATGGAAATGATAGCTCTCTTCCAATCTTCTTGGCTAACTTGTCTTTAGAGAATTTTAGCTTTATACTTTTATATTAAGTCTCTTTAAATGTGGTCAGTTTCATATAGAGAAAAGCTGGGAGGCTTAATGGTAACACTTGGTTTGATAACCTAGCTCTGCTGCTGACTCAGTCTGCAACCCTGGGTGAGAGAGTAATTGTCTCAGAGCCCGGGTTCCTCAACTATAAAATAGGTTGTAGTGAGTGTTATCTACTTGCTGCTGAGGAGTGAGTTGTAATGAGTATTCAGTTCAGTCACTCAGTCGCGTCTGATTCTTTGCGACCCCATGGGCTTCAGCACGTAAGGCTTCCCTGTTCATCACCAACTCAAGATATGAAAACTATTCTATTACTCTGGAAAATGGCATGTATTTCACAATTTAATCATTGATTTTTCACAATTATTTTTGGGTTATACATTTCTTTTCTTTTTTTTTTTTAATTGTAGTGGTTTTTGTCATACATTGACATGAATCAGCCATGGATTTACATGTGTTCCCCATCCCAATTCCCCCCTCCCACCTCCCTCTCCACCCGATCCCTCTGGGGCTTCCCAGTGCACCAGGCCCGAGCACTTGTCTCATGCACCCAACCTGGGCTGGTGATCTGTTTCACCCTAGATAATATACATGTTTTGATGCTGTTCTTTCGAAACATCCCACCCTCGCCTTCTCCCACAGAGTCCAAAATTCTGTTCTGTACATCTGTGTCTCTTTTTCTGTTTTGCATATAGCGTTATCATTACCATCTTTCTAAATTCCATATATGCGTTAGTATACTGTATTGGTCTTTATCTTTCTGGCTTACTTCACTCTGTATAATGGGCTCCAGTTTCATCCATCTCATTAGAACTGATTCAAATGAATTCTTTTTAATGGCTAAATAGATTTTGGTTTTGAAATGCTTATGTTATTCTTAAGTATCATAATATCTAGTAGGAATGTTCATGCCTCAGAAAATTCATAGCGTTAATGTAACATTACTGTTTACATTAAGACATTGGAGAATAAAATCATATCTGTTGCAAATCACATGAATTCACTGAAATTTTCTTTTAAATGGAAATATGTTACTATCCAAGTTTATTAAAAAGATGTAATAATTTTGTTATATAATACCTGACTTATTTTGTAATTTACAGAATTTCAGACCCTGTTTGTAGTTTCTAGCCTGTAACAATCTGAGAAAGGCCAGCTCAAGGTAGAGATGCTGAGACCTTTCAAAAAAGAGTTCTCTGTTGCATTGCCTAGAGATTAGGTTTCTGACATTTGCTTTAACGCCCTGAATAAGTTTGTGTTAAGAGCTCTGCTATTTGCTAAACTACCTCAGTAACCAGCGTGCTGTGAAGCAAGATACCACCTGAAATCGTTCAGTAGTATCTTTTTACTTTAGTTTTCCTATACTTACATGTGTGGTTATATATCATAGACCATTGGAAAAAGTTTTATATGAGTAATGTTGCTTTTTCTCTAATTTTTTCCACTGGTTTGAAAAATATTTAAGCAAAGTTTTTAATACCTCTTTGAAAATTATTATTGAGGTTTTTGTAACTGTTTTGAAAGATCATGAGTCCATTATATAATCTTCTAAAAATCTTTTAAGTGGGATGTTTAAATTAAAAAAATCAGAATATTACTGGAACCTTTCCTTTGATAGAAAAGCTGCTTTGATTTTTGTTTCATGATCATTAATTAAAAATATCAGTTACATGAATTATGATTTACAGCTCACATAGTAATTTTCAGCTATCTTCATAATAAAAATTCACTCATAATCTCTTGTATAAAAATACAGTAAACACCACCTGCCAGAGCACTGTGGCAATAAGAGTCATCAAGTGTGTATTCACTTCACTATGCAAAGTGACAGTGAAAGAGTTAATAAAAGCTGAATACATTACAAGATTACAAAGGTTTTTATTTATTAGGGGATAGGGAGGGTATGGAGTGTATGGGATGAAGCATTAATAACCTCTCTATTCTGCAGGACTGACCTGTTGCTTTGGAACTACTTGCTTAGCCCCATCGGGACTGTGAAGCTGTGTTTTGGTGGTCTATAGGAGAGGTTAGACTTGGCAAATGCAGTAGTGAATGATGTCATTGAATGCATACCATATGTACTGACAGTCAGTGAATGCTATTCTCACTGCCGTGCACAGGCATATGTAAGTGTTGGAATGGAAAAATCATTTTTATGAAAATACAGAGAAGTAAAACAAGAATGTTCTGTCCCGGGCCTGATCAAATCACCAGTAGCTGCCAAGTATGAATACTCCCTGTAAGGTTTTCTCTTCTTAATTCTCTAGCTTCCGGCCTTTTGTTAGCTCTCAGAGTAGTCCATTCGGAAGGCCTTATTCAGCATGTTCTTTCTATTGATATGATATGAACGCCAAATGAAAGTTCCATTTTCTCCATTAAGTAAAGCTGGGAGAGTATTTTAGTGTGCATGGTTTGCAGCAGATGGAAATAATTAATTGATTTAGCTAACTTGCCAAATTGTTCTCTTTTTTCCCAGTAGAACAGTGTTATCGGGGAGATTCGTACTGGTAGTCATTGTTACACTTCTTTATGTATCAGAAAGGGTATAGTTGTTGTGTTTTAATTATTCTCATTACTATTATTTAAGACATTATACTCTAAAAGTATCTGGATATGTCAGTAATGGATATGTCAAGTAAGTAATTTACAACCTATAAGACAGAATAGAAGAATTCACGGAGATAAAAAAATTTTACCTACCCAGTTATTTTATTCATAAAACTTTATTCCAAGTCACAGTGTCCTTAGTAAAAATCCAGTGTTGTTTTTCTTAACCATGAATATATGCCATCTTAAAATCTTAAACTGCTTTGTATTGTATACAGAGATCACTTCATAAACAGATAGTATAATTTCAAGAGTACATAGAAATAAAAGAAGGGTGGGAGGAGGGGGAATTGGATGAAGACAGAAATTACAAACTTCCAGTTGTAAGATGAATAAGTACTAGGGAACTAATACACAACATGATAAATATAATTAACACTGCTGTATGTTATATATGAAAGCTGTTGAGAGTAAATCCTCAGTTCTCATTATAAGGAAGAAACATTTTTTTTTCCTGTTTCTTTAGTTTTGTATCTATATGAGATGACGAATGTTCAGTGAACTTTATCTTTGTTGGCAAAGTAATGTCTCTGCTTTTTAATATGCTGTTTAGGTTGGTCATAACTTTTCTTCCAAGGAGCAAGCATCATTTAATTTCATGGCTGTAGTCACCATCTGCAGTGATTTTTGGAGCCCCCCAAAATAAAGTCTGTCACTATTTCCATTGTTTCCTCATCTATTTGCTATGAAGTGATGGAACCAGATGCCATGATCTTTGTTTTCTGAATGTGGAGCTTTAAACCAACTTTTTCACTCTCTTCTTTCACTTTCATCAAGAGGCTCTTTAGTTCTTCTTCACTTTCTGCCATAAGGGTGGTGTCATCTGCATATCTGAAATTATTGATATTTCTCCTGGCAATCTTGATTCCAGCTTGTGCTTCATCCAGCCCAGCGTTTCTCATGATGTACTCTGCATATAAGTTACATAAGCAGGGTGACAATATACAGCCTTGATGTACTCCTTTTCCTATTTGGAGCCAGTCTGTTGTTCTATGTCCACTTCTAACTGTAGCTTCTTGACCTGCATACAGATTTCTCAAGAGGCAGGTCAGGTGGTCTGGTATTCCCATCTCTTTTAGAATTTTCCACAGTTTATTGTGATCCACACAGCCAAAGGCTTTGGCATGGTCGATAAAGCAGAAGTTTTTCTAGATGTTTTTCTAGAACTCTCTTGCTTTTTTGATGAGCCAAAGGATGTTGGCAATTTGATCTCTGGTTCCTCTGCCTTTTCTAAATCCAGCTTGAACATCTGGACTTTCGCAGTTCACATATTGCTATAGCCTGGCTTGAAGAATTTTGAGCATTACTTGACTAGTTGTGAGAGACGAGTGTAATTGTGCAGTAGTTTGAGCATTCTTTGGCATTGCCTTTCTTTGGGATTGGAATGAAAACTGACCCTTTCCAGTCCTGTGGCCACTGCTGAGTTTTCCAAATTTGCTGGCATATTGAGTGCAGCCACTTTCACAGAATCATCTTTTAGGATTTGAAATAGCTCAACTGGAATTTCATCACCTCCACTAGCGTTGTTCATAGTGATGCTTCCTAAGGCCCACTTGACTTCACATTCTAAGATGTCTGGCTCTAGGTGAGTGGTCACACCATCATGATTATCTGGGTCATGAAGGTCTTTTTTGTATACTTCTTCTGTGTATTCTGGCCACCTCTTCTTAATATCTTCTGCTTCTGTTAGGTCCCTACCATTTCTGTCCTTTATTGAGTCCATCTTTGCATGAAACGTTCCCTTGGTATCTCTAATTTTCTTGAAGAGATCTCTTTCCATTTTTTTGTTTTCCTCTATTTCTTTGCATTGATCACTGAAGAAGGCTTTCTTATCTCTCCTTACTAGTCTTTGGAACTCTGCATTCAAATGGGTATATCTTTCCTTTTATCCTTTGCCTTTTGCTTCTCTTCTTTTCTCAGCTATTTGTAAGGCCTCCTCAGGCTACCATTTTGCCTTTTTGCATTTCTTTTTCTTGGGGATGGCCTTGATCACTGCCTCCTGTACAAAGTCACGAACCTCTGTTCATAGTTCTTCAGTCTCTCTGTCTAGCAGATCTAATCCCTTGAATCTGTTTGTCACTTCCACTGTATAATCATAAGGGATTTGATTTAGGTCATACCTGAATGGTCTAGTGGTTTTCCCTACTAAGTCTGAATTCGGCAATGAGTATTTCATGATCTGAGCCACAGTCAGCTTCCGGTCTTGTTTTTGCTCACTGTATAGAGCTTCTCCATCTTTGGCTGCAAAGAATGTAATCAGTCTGATTTTGGTATTGACGATCTGTTGATGTCCATGTGTAGAGTCTTCTTTTGTGTTGTTGGAAGAGGGTGTTTGCTATGACCAGTGCATTCTCTTGGCAAAACTCTATTAGCCTTTGCCCTGGTTCATTCTCTACTCTAAGGCTAAATTGACCTGATACTCCATGTATCTCTTGACTTCCTACTTTTGCATTCCAGTCCCCTATAATGAAAAGGACATCTTTTTTGGGTGTTAGTTCTAGAAGATCTTGTAGGTCTTAATAGAACTGTTCAGCTTCTTCAGCATTACTGGTTGGGTCATAGACTTGGATTACTGTGATATTGAATGGTTTTCCCTGGAAATGAACAGAGATCATTCTGTTGTTTTTGAGATTGCCTCCAAGTTACTGCATTAGAACATATAGTAAATATAAATAATAAAGTATATATTATCGTATATAAAAATTCTGTTAATATTTCTTATGTTTCATTCTAGATTTTTTTCTGTTTATGTACACATAGATAAATGCATGAACATATCTGTGTATAGATATGGATGTGTATTTTTATTTTTGTAATGTTTGGAAGCCGTTTGAAATGAACATTTCCTTGGCTATTTTTACTTTATATAGCATAAGATTTTCTCATGTCATTAAAATGTTTTTAGAAATCTCATTTTTAATGAGAATTGAAATTCTGGGTTTTTTTTTCAGATTGTATAAATCTTTCACTGCCCCTCCCCCCTGTTTTTTTTGTAATGAAAATTGAGTTTTTATCTTTAAAAGGAAATGCTACCTTTTGGAAAAAGTCAATATACCCTTCCATTTAAAATTTTTTTTTTTGTTTTGTTTTAGATAGCTTGTCTTGGCTTATCCGACTGTCTCTCAGCTCCTAAAATTTGAACCGGAGAAGCTGTGGGTAGGATTAAATAATAAGCTAGTTGAAGCTATCAGTTGACACATTAACTCTCACTTTGGCTCTTTTCATTCTGTATCAGCATGACTGTTGTAGAGAAAAAGCAAGAACGAATATCTTCCTGACTGCTACAGAAATTTAAAGTGTGAACTGGTTAATAATCACTACTTACTGTATTGTCTTGAATATGAGTATTAAAGAAGAAATTTTCAAGTGAAGATATTCAAAGAAGTTCGGTATGTAAAATTCATATGGAAATATTACTGTTTTTTAGTTAAAAATTTTCATAAAGAAAATTTTCAAATATACAAAGGTAGAGTGAATTAGTATAATGAATCAATATTAAAAATTCATAAATTATCAGCTCATAGACAATTTTATTTCACCTTTGCATCATCCTTCCCCCCGGCACTGGATTTTCTTGAAGAAAACAACAAGACATTATTATCAGGAAAGTGTTTTTTATTAAGAGCATGTCTTTCTTCAGAGCTGGGGATGGACAGCCCCAGAAGCTGACTGTGAATCAGGTGTCAGAAAAATGTTATGATGGAGAGAAAGGGTAACATCCATTTAGCAAACATTCACTGAATGTTTATTATGTTGAAACACTTTACTACAGGATAATACAGATTTAAAAAACATTGACCCTGCCTTTAAAGAGGTAATTTTCTAGGAGAGGATACAGATAAATACTACATAATTATAATAGTAGAGCAAGGGTTGAGATTTCATACACACACACACACACACACACACACACACATAGTGTGTGTATTGTAGTTTATAATGTGTGTGTATATGTATGTGTGGTGATATTTGTATGTATACAAATACACCTTGGATGTAAAATTACTTATGATTTGTAATTTCCCTTTGTGTATCTAGCTTTTAGTTGTTGCTTACATAAATTTTTAAAAGTCTTTTCATGAAGACAGTTACCAGAGATACCTGAAAGAGGTTAATGGACAATTTGGTTTGTAGTTATTACTCAGATGAAAGACAAAATAATTTTTTCCTTTACCATATTCATGCTCAGATCACTGTAGAAAACAGGAAAAGAAATGTGTGTTATTGCCAGGTTTATATTAAAGATCAAGTCTGTAAATGTAGTAAATATAACAAATTATTGATTTACATGAGTCTATTGACTCCAGCATAGTTGTGAGTGAATTGGAAAAGCTCATCTCTTCACTATTGATCCATGCTTTAACTGGTGTATTTGTTTGTCTGAGGCTGACTCCATAGGATATGCTTCTCTCTGAGGCATGAATTACAGTGGGCCTGCCAGCTTTCATGTGAGGTGGACAATCATTATGAAACTGGCGATCGTTAGATCAGTGCTTGGAATCTGTCACAGGCTGCTACTGACTGGAACTAATGACCACTTATTAATTTTTGTCAGATAGTTCCATTATTTATTAGCATCTCGATAATGTGTAAGATTTTTTGAAAACCTTAGCTAAGATTATTAAGATATAGCTAACGACAACATTAACTATAGTGTGGATTATCCTTGCTGAGAATAATAATAAGATTTTTATACAACATTTTAAAGTTTAGAGTTCACCATAAATCCCAACAACTCAATAAGGTAACCTTTTCATTATCATCATTTCGTAGATATAAAAGCTGAAGCTTAATGGTATTAAGTGGTATTTTCAAATTTACCTAGTAACTTGTATAGCTAGGGTTCAAACTCATTTATTTATCAACAATCAGTTATTTTGATTCTGCTTATTAAAGGCACTGGGATAAAGTTGTGAAAACTCATGGCACTTACATCCCCAGGGAGAGACAGATATTAAACTAATCAATCACAGGATAATTATTTAATTACAATTGTGATTAATGGTGTGAAAGTGTACAATGCAAAATGAGAGCAAACAGGAAGACCTGACCTCATCTGGAATTCCCTGGAAACATACTTCGTCTGAATTCTGAAGAAAGGGGAGGAGGTAGGAGGAAAAGGGAAGAATCTGAAATTATATGTGTGTTTGAAGCACAAAGAATGAGTGAAAAAGATGTCTGGTGATGTAATTAGGGGTCAGGGTCCAAATCTTATGTTTTTTCACAGAAAGAGTCAACAAATTTAGTTCCTACTACTTTCTACGAGGCAATGTTTGACGCTATATGAAAATTTGTCGTTGTTCATTTGCTAAGTTGTGTCTGACTCTTTGTGACCCCATGGACTGCAGCACGCCAGGCTCCTCTGAAAGAATACAAATGTCCAATCTAAATTAGAAAATGCAAAAATTAAAATGTTGCCCAGAGCCAGCCCTGGACTTTTATGGATATTGTGGTATTTTATGGTCAATTTTTATTAACAAAATATATAGCCCAAGCTAGGATATGCTTGCCTTTTATCCTTGGTTTGAAGGATCAGTTCCTTTCCTCTGACTTTGATAAAAATTGGGGAAGATCTTTATTATGCAAGATTTTTTTTTTTTTTATTATGCAAGATTTTTGCGTTGATAGCCTCATTGTCAGAATCTTGTGGAAAGCTTTTGGAAGGACTTTTGGGCGCTACTTTCACATTTTCCTTTATAATTTAGGAGGGAATTTGCATGGTTCTTAATGTGTTGCCAGTCACCAAGTAATATTGATATCAGTAGATGAATATTTTTCAAGCTGCAACTCTCCTCAGATGCAGGGATAATGGAGGTTAGGCTATAATAGACAGATATTGTTGCTCCAGTGCAGAAACAGCAATTATCTCTTAACTGGTTGTTACCAGTAATTTTCAAGGCTTTAGTTATAGTCCATCACCAAAAATCGTAATGCTGTTCTGTTCCACTTGGGAAATATGTATGAGAATACTGTTTTAACTATGTAAATCTTTAAAGATTTGGTGAAAAAGCATAATGCTTTTATAGGTACTAGAGAAAGCTTTTAGAACCAATGAACTCTTTAACTTAAAACATCAGAATACACTGTGAAACCCAGAACTTAGGGGCAGTTAAAAAATTCATTGCATCTAAAGAAGACTGGTTATAAAAAAGTGAATAGGTATGTGATGATTTTTAAAAAATATATTTTC
This sequence comes from Muntiacus reevesi, assembly GCF_963930625.1. NCBI lineage: Eukaryota > Metazoa > Chordata > Mammalia > Artiodactyla > Cervidae > Muntiacus > Muntiacus reevesi. The sequence goes on from NC_089261.1 coordinate 5,820,713, forward strand.
CAACATTGCATAAATTATATAAAAAAGCAAAAGAGTAGCATAATAGAAAGACTTCTGGCTCCTCTGTTTGCATTATTGTGAAAATATGAAGTTTTGAAATGAAGAACTGCTCAGTAAGAGTCTAATTCACTTTTTAAAAATCTGGATCAATAGGATTTCTTCACACATATATAAAAGTTGTTCTTAGGGGAGATTTTGTTAAGTAGAATAGGAATAAATATCATATATTTCAAACTGACTTTTATCATATCTGTAGTGCAGACAGTCTGAGATTCAAAATGTGAAGCTTCTTTCTACATAGGAGTGTGAAATATAAGCTATTTGTGTTTTGAAGTAATGTCCTGCTGTTACGTTTATTTTGTATCCCTTATTACATCAGTTATGTCTTTTGCAATTAAAAAAATTCTATATTCTCCTGTCCATTCTCACTGCCACTACCCTTGTTCTGATCCACATTAACTTTGAAAAAGCTCCATTTTATTTCCATATAATATACATACTGGAAATATAAAATCATGTGTGAATCAAGTGATGAACATACTCTTAAAAACCACCACTCATAGTGAAGAAATGGGATATTACCAACATTTTAGAAGCACATTTTTTTTTTTTGCTCCCTCCCAATCTTTCCCCTCCCATTCTTCTCTAAAGGTAACCCCTATTCAGATGTCTAACAGAATGGGTATTGATCTTTCTTTAAATGGAATCCAACAGTATAGGTTGTTTGATGGCTTTCTGTGTGTTTTGGCTCTTTTAGCTTCACAATATGTTTGTGAGATTGACTTCTAACGTGTAGCAGTAGTTTGTTCACAGTTTACTTTTATATCCTGTTGTTGGATATTTGGATTGTTTCTAGGTTTTAGTTATTATGAATAATGATACTGTAATCATTCTTGGAAAATTTTTAAATGCACAGGCATATGTATTTCTGTTAGGTGAGTGAGTGAGTGAAGTCGCTCAGTCGTGTCCAACTCTGCAACCCCATGGACTGTAGCCCACCAAGATTCTGTTGGGTACATACCCGGAAATGTAGTTACTGGGTCCTGGTGGTGGTGGTGTAGTCTCTGAGTCGTATCCGACTCTTGCTACCCCATGGACTGCAGCCCGCCAGGCTCCTCCGTCCATGGGATTCTACAGGCAAAAATACTGAAGTGGGTTGCCATTTCCTTCTCCATGCTGGGTCATAGGGTGTGTTCAACTTTATAGGTGATCCCAAACAGTTTTGCCCATTTGAGTGCCTGCCAGCAGTTGATGAGTTGGTGAGTTTTTCCACATCCTTGGTGGCTGGTATTTTCAGTCTATTTAATTTTAGCCATTTTGGTGATTGTATAGTGATACCTCATTATGACTTTAATTTGTATTTCTTTTATGATTAATGAATTTGAGCACTTATTTTCCAGCTGTCCATTTGGATATCCTCATTTGTGAAGTGCTTATTGAAATGTTTTGCTGAAGGTTTTTTTTTTTTTTTCTTACTGATTTGTAGAAACACTCTTTATATATTCTAGATACAAATTCTTGGTCAAGAATTTTTACATTGCTTATGTTTTCTTCCGCTCTGTAGTTTGCATTCTGCTAATGGTAACTTTTGATAAACAAAGTTCTTAATTTTAATGTAGTCCAGTGTACTGTTCTCTTCCCTTATGGTGGCACTTTTGTGGGCTTCCCTGACAGCTCAGTTGGTAAAGAATCCACCTAGAATGCAGGAGACCCTGGTTCGATTCCTGGGTCTGAAAGATCCACTGGAGAAGGGATAGGCTACCCATTCCAGTTTTCCTGGGCTTCTCTTGTGACTCAGCTGGTAAAGAATCTGCCTGCAATGCAGGATGTATAGTCCATGCGGTTGAAAAGACTCAGACACGACTGAGTGACTTTCACTTGTATCTTACATAAGAAGTCTTTACCCATTCAAGGTCATGAACATACTCTCCTATGTTATATTCTTAAAGCTTTATTGTTTTACCTTTTTTTTTTTTTTTAAATTTAGGTGCAAAGGTTATTATTAGAGACATAGCACAGCAACAAGTGGGACAGCACAGAGAATAACGGTTTGTTCAGTTGAGGTGGAAGCAAGGCAGAGATGCACATCCAGAGAAAGAGGGTGTGGGCGTCCTCCCTAGTGAGGTGGTTGTCATTTATATAGGTCAGTTTTCCTGGGTCTTTGTCTTCCTTCAGGCCAAATACTTGCTTTCTTTTTTTCACACCTGACCCACCCTGGGGCCCTCCCCTGGAGTGCAAGATAGATCTAAGTTAAGGCTTCTGGGAGGAGCAAGACTCATTATGGTCTGGGTTTGTCCGTTGACTTTTGACCCACAAGGAACCCTTCTGAGCCTGTGTAGAGGGTCTCTTTTGTCCCCCAGAGAGGGAGGAACAGAGATCCCTTAATCCTTTACTCAGAAAGGGTTTTGCCTCTCTTTGTCCTTGCCTTGATTATTTCCCTGAGATATTTGAAAGAGATGGAGACTGTCTACTTACTCTGTTTCTGTTGTTACTCCCAGTTTGGAGGGCAAGCAGGGGGCTGGCTGTATTCCTCAGCTGGTGCTCAGTTGTCTCTTGTCTCAGGAGATGCAAACAGGAGGCTGGTTGTAAATGTCTAACCTGTGGCCCATCTGTCTCCTACATCACCTATTATTTTACATTTTATATTTAGATGTACAGTTCACCTGAATTAATTTTTGTGTGGAAGAGGTAAGGATAAACGTTTATTTATTTTCCCAGTGTGGATATTAACTGACCCAACAGTGTTTATTGAAAACTCCAGCTTTTCTCTACTATTCTGCAGTGATTGTTATTGTTTAGTCACTCAGTCATGTCCGTCTCTTTTGAAACCCATGGACTGTAGGGCTCCACGCTCCTGTGTTCATGGGATTTCTCAGGCTTACTGGAGTGGGTTTCCATTTTCTTCTCTAAGGGGATCTTCTAGACCCTAGGATCAAATCTGTGTCTCCTGCTTGGCAGGAGGATTCTTTACTGCTGAGCCATTAGGGAAGCCTGTTCTGCAGTGATACCATTGTCATAAATTGTGATACCATTGTCCACATTGTCCACATATATGGGTCTGTTTCTGGATTCTCTATACTGTTTTGTTTTTTTGCTTCTGCTTGCTTTAAAGCTACACTATCTTAATTATTTTGAGTTTGTATTATGTCTCCCCCCCCCCCATTTATTTTTATTAGTTGGAGGCTAATTACTTTACATGTATTATGTCTTGATATCCAGAAGAGTAAGTGCTTGTCTTTCTTCTGCTTCTTCAAAGTTATCTTGGTTGTTCTTTACATTTCTATACATTTAAAAATCAACTCATTACTACATATGTTGGTTTTGAATTGGGATTGCATTGTATCTATAGTAGATCAATTTAGGGAGACTTACCATTTTTGTAATAATGGAGGGCTTGTAGTGATTGAAAGTGAAAGTGAAAGTTGCTCAGTCGTGTCCAACTCTTTGCGACCCCATGGACTGTCCATGAAATTCTCCAGGCTAGAATACTTGAGTGGGTAGCCTTTCCCTTCTCCAGGGGATCTTCCCAACCCAGGGATCGAACCCAGGTCTCCCGCATTGCAGGCAGATTCTTTATCAGCTGAACCACAAGGGAAGCCCAAGAATACTGGAGTGGGTAGCCTATCCCTTCTCCAGAGGATCTTCTCAACCCAGGAATTGAACCTACATTGCAGGCAGATTCTTTACTAACTGAGCTATGAAGGAAGCCCTTTTTATTCATTATGTTTATTATCTGAGACTTCTTTCTGTATGTTTTGTTCTTGATCAGCTTTTTGAGAAGTTTATAAATTAGTCTTTTTAAAGAATCAACATTTTCTTTTGTGACTGTCTCTATTGAATTTCCTATATTACAGGTTGTTTTAATCTTCATTGTTTCTTTCTACTCTTCTTGAGCTTAACTTGTGTTTGTGTTTTTGTGGGTGCACATGCTTAACTTATTGATAAGAATACTTAGATTATTGATTTTCCAGTCTTTTTCTTTGCATTTACGTGTATGTATTTTCCTGTGAGCCCACAGATTTTGATATTCAGTACTTTTTTTTTCTTCACTGCATTCTGCAGCATTGCAGGATCTTAATTCCCCAACTAGGGATTGAAACTCAATTCCTCTCAATGAAAGCACAAATTCTTAACCACTGAACTGCCCCGGAAGTCCTGATAAGTTGAACTTTAATTATCATTTATTGAAAAATATTTTTCTATCGTCTTTTAAAATTTTTACTCTGATCTGTTTTGAAGAGTTTATTGCTTCATTTCTAATCATATTCTGATTATCTTTTTGCTCGTAATTTTTAGCTTAATTGTATTGTTGTCCGAGAAACGGTTTATATGACTAAAATCCTTTGAAATTTATTGAGATTTGTTTTTTTTTGGCCTAGTCTGTAGTTGATTTTTAAAGAAATCAACTCTTTTGTGGTATAATTTACATACAATAAAATATACATATTTAACGCATAAATTTAATGAGTTTTGACACATGCATATACCCATGAAACTACCACCTCAATCAAGATGTAAGGCATTGACATTGTCAGGCGAGTGTATGCTCCTCGATTCTTTGTCTCATCACAACAAAAATCTGGAGTGATGGACATTGAAGCCCCCTCGGCGGGTCACAGCTCTTGGGTCTTGGACAGACCAGTGTTATAGCTCTTAAATAAATCAGTGTTACAGCTTAATTTTATTTAGATGATAGCAGGAAAATCCATCTTCGAGGTGTGAGGGCACGTCGATCCAAAGACGGGAAGAGAAGAGTGCCCCATCGTGCAGGAGAGAGAGCAAAGAGGGCTTTGGCTCCTCTTTTTATGTTTTTTTTTGTTCCCGCTGGGCCTGCCCTATGCAAATTGGGCTCAGGCAGGAGCGCTGTTCTACCTGAAGTCCTCTCTCCGGTCCTCGACCTTCCTTTGCCCTTCCTCGTCTCTATTTTCGTGGGCGTTTCCCTTCCTTGTCTTTTAGCCACCACCATTCTGGACTCCTTTTCCCTATTCTAACTCCCTAACAACATCATCCAGAAAGTTTCCTTTTACTGCTTTGCAGTCTTTCCCGTGGGTACTGCCCCTTTCCCTAGGCAACCACTAGATCTGTTGTCATCATGGATTAGTTTTAACTGTTCTTGAGTTTCATTTCAAAGAAATTGTATAGAATGTATGTTTCTTTTGTATTCATCTTCTGTTACTCAGTATAATTTTTGAAGTTTAAAGCTTAATATAAATTGTTGCACATATCAATAATGTGTTCCTTGTTTATTACTGAGTAGTGTTCCATTGTATGAATAGGTCACAATGAGTTTATCCATTTACTTGTTGATGGATATTTGGACTGTGTCTAATTTTTGTCTATTATGAATGAAGGTGCTATGACCACTAGTCTTTGTTTGAACATATGCTTTCATTTTTTTGGGTAATACTCAACCAACAACTCTCCATTTCCTCTCCCCCAGCTCTGGAAACCTCTACTCTATGTTTCCATGATTTTGATGACTCTAAATATCTCATATAAATGAAATCATTACAGTATTTGGCCTTTTGTGACTGACTTATTTCACTCATCAGGGTGTCTTCAAGGTTTTTCCGTGTTGTAGCATGTGACAGGATTTCCTCTTTTTTAAAAGCTGACTAATGCTCCATTGTATCTGTGTATGTGCATGAATGTATGTATGTGTTGTTCAGTCCCTGTCATGTCTGACTTTTTGTGACTGCATGAACTGCAGCATGCCAGGCTTCCCTGTCCTTCACTCTCTCCCAGAGTTTGCTCAGATTAATGTTCATTGAGTTGGTGATGCTATCTAACCATCTCATCTTCTACCACACTCCTCTCCTTTTGCCTTCAATCTTTCTCAGCATCAGGGTCTTTTCCAATGAATATATATATATGTATAAGTGTGAATAATGTGTGTGTGTGTGTGTGTGTGTGTATTTCATAATGCGCTCAAGGTCCATCCATGTTGTTGCAAATGGTAGGATTGTTTTAATGGTAGAATAATGTTCCATTTGTGTATATACCCCACATTTTCTTTGTCCAGTCATCTGTTGATGAACTTTTGTGCTACTTCCATCTTTTGGCTATTGTGAACAATGCTCTAGTGAACATAATGTGTAAATAGCCCTTCAGGATCCTGCTTTCAATTCTTTTGGATGTATACCCAGAAGTAGGAGTGTTAGTTCATATGGTAATTCTGTTTTTAGTTTTTTGAGGAATCTTCATATTGTTTTCTGTAGTAGAAATATAAGTGAAATCATTAACAGTATTTGGTCTTTTGTGACTGGCTTGTTTCACTCATCAAGGTGTCTGTATTTTATCCCTATAGCTATATTTTACATTCCCACTGTTAGTGCACAAGGATTCAAATTTCCCCATATGCTTACTAAGATTTAGTATTTTCTTTCTCTTTTTCCATCCCTTTTTCTTTCTTTCTTCCTTTCTTTCTATAGTGTCTATCCTAATAGTGTGAGGTATTATCTCATTGTAGCTTTGATTTGCATTTCCTTGACGTAAGTGATGTTGAACATCTTTTCATATACTTGTTGGCTATTTATATTATTTTCTTTGCAGAAATATCTACTTAAGTCCATTAAAAAATTCAGGCTTGGGACTTCGCTAGTGATCCAGTGATTGAGACTTCACCTTCCAATGCAGAGGGTGCAGGTTTGATCCTTGATTGAGGACTGGGATCCTACATGCCTCGCAACCAGAAAACCAAGACATAAAACAGAAGCAATATTGTAATAAATTCAGTAAAGAATTTAAAAATGATTCACATAAGAAAACTTTAAAAAATAAAATAAGTCAGATACCTTGGTCTTTTTTGTTGTTGAGTAGTAAGAGTTCTGTATATATTGTGAACATTAACTCTGTATCAGATATATGATTTTAGTTACTTTCTCCAAGTCTATAGGTTGCCGTTTTACTCTGTTGATTGTTTCCTTTTGTGTGCAGCAGTTCTTAAGTTTGATATAGTCCCAATTGTCTGTTTTTGCTTTTACTGGCGATGCTTTTGGTGTCATATCCAAGAAATCACTGCCAAATCTAATGTTGTGAAACTTTCCCCCTCTGTTTTCTTGAAGTTTTATAATTTTAGGTCTTATTTAGGTCTTTAATCCATTTTGAATTATGTTTGTATGTGGTATAAATGTCTAGCTTCCTTCTTTTGCACATGAATATACAGTTTTCCCACCACCATTTGTTGAAGAGATTGTCTTTCCCCAATTTTGTGATCTTGACACTTTTGTCAAAGATGATTTGGTTATATTCATGAAGGTTTATTCCTGGGCGCTCTATTCTGTTTCATTTGTCTCTGTTTTTTTGCTTTACCTCACTGTTTTAATCACTGTTGGTTTGCAGTATGTTTTGAAGTCAAGAAATGTGGACCCTTTTTTGTTCTTTTTCAAGATTATTTTGGCAGTTAGTGGGCCCTTAAGATTCCACAGGACTTCTAAGATTTTTTTCCCTATTTCTGCAAAAGGTGCTATTGGGATATTCGTAGGTATCTGTAGATTGCTTTGGGTAATATGAACATTTAAACAATATTAAGTCTTTCAATCCAAGAACACATGATGTCTTTCCATTTATTTGTGCTATCTTTCATTTCTTTCAGCAATGTTTTGTAGTTTTCATTATATAGATCTTTTGCCTCCTTGGTTAAATTTACTTGGTTAATGGGCTTGTTTTCTTAAGTTCATTCTCAGATTCTTCATTGTTAGTTGATTTTTGTATGTTGGTTTTGTATCCTGCATCTTTGCTGAATTCATTTATTAGTTCTAAAATTTGTGTATGGAGTCTAGAATTTTTTTGCATATACGATTATGTTATTTGTGAACAGAGATAATTTTAGTTCTTCCTTTCCAACTTGAATGCCTTTTATTTCTTTTTCTTGCATCATTGCTCTGGCTAGGACCTAAAGATTCATATTGAATAGAAGTGGTAAGAATGGGCAACTTTGCCTTGTTTTTGATATTAAGGGAAAACTTTCAATTTTTTTTTTACCATTGAATGTGATGTTCAGTTCAGTTCAGTTGCTCAGTCGTGTCCGACTCTTTGCAACCCCACCAGGCCTCCCTGTCCATCACCAACTCCTGTAGTTTACTCAGACTCATGTCCATCAAGCCGGTGATGCCATCCAGCCATCTCATCCTCTGTGGTCCCCTTCTCCTCCTGCCCCCAATCCCTCCCAGCATCAGGGTCTTTTCCAGTGAGTCAACTCTTCTCATGAGGTGGCCAAAGTTATATGATGTTAGTCATGGGCTTTTCATATGTAGATTTCATTATGTTGAGGTCATTTCCCTCTTTTCCTAGTTTGTTGAATGTTTTTATCATGAAAAGGTGTTGAATTTTGTCAAATGCTTTTTTTGCATCACTTGAGATGATCATGTGGTTCTTTTCCTACATTTTGTAAATGTGTTTTTGTTACATTGAATGATTTTATATGATGAGCCATCCTTGTATTCCAGGGATAAATCCCACTTGGTTATGATGTATAATTCTTTTAATGTGCTGTTGAATTTAGTTTGCTAGTATTTTGTTGAATATTTTTATGTCAATTGGTCTATAGTTTTATTTTCTTCTAGTATCTTTGTCTAGCTTTGGTATCAGGATAATGCTTGCCTCATTAAAGGAGTTTGGAAGTGTTTTCTTCAATTTTTGAGAAGAGCTGGAGGAGGACTGCTGTTGGCTTTTCTTTAAATGTTTGTGAGAATTCTTTAGAGAATCTTTTGTTTGTTGGCAAGTTTTTGATTGCCAGTTCAATCTCCTTGAAGTTACCTTCAGATTTTTCATTTCTTTGTGATTCTGTCTTAGTAGTTTGTGTGTTTCTAGGAATGTGTCCATTTTTCTAGGTTATCCAATTTGTTGACATATAACTGTTTGTAGTAGTCTCTTAGAATCTTTTTATTTCTCTTGCATCAAATGTAGTGTCTTCTGTTTCATTTTTGATTTTTGTTATTTGAGTCTTTTTTTCTTAGTCTATGTAAGGGTGGTTTCACTTTAGTTGATATTTTCAAAAATCCAACTCTTAGTTGTGTTGAAATTTTCTGTTTTTTTCTGGTTCATTTATTTCTGCTCTAATCCTTATTTCCTTCCTACTTTGAGTTTAGTTTCTTCTTTTTCTCATTCCTTGAAATGTAAATTAAGCTATTTATTTGAAATATTTCTTTAAAATTTATTTACCACTGTGAACTTCTGTCTTAGCATTGCTTTTGCTACATCTCATTAGTTGCGTATAGTGGGTTTTCATTTTTTTTGGTTGTTGTTGTTACAAGATATTTTCTAATTTTCCTTGTGATACGTCCTTTGACTGTTTGCCATTCTTTTTAACTTTAGCTATTCCTTTGAATGTGTAATGGTATCTTACTGTGATTTTAAACTTCCAGGGGACTGCTCTGGCTGTTCAGTGATTCTGTGCTTCCAATGCAGGGTCATGGGTTCCATCCCTGGTTGGGGAGCTAGGATCCCATGTGCCATATGGCGTGGCCAAATTAAAAAGAAGAATTAAACTTTCATTTCTCTGATGAATTTGTGATGTTACATATCTTTTTCTGTGATTATTGGCCATTAGTATATCTACTTTTGTAAAGTATCTGTTCAACCTTTTTGCCCAATTTTTAATTGGGTTGCTTCTTTTTTTCTTTTTTATTATTGAGTTTTTAACAATGTATGCTAGATACAAGTCTTTCATCAGGTATATGCTTGAGAATATTTTCTCCTAGTTTGTAGCTTGCCTTTTGATTGTTTAATGGTATCTTTCAAAGAACAGAACTTTTAAATTTTGGAAAAGTCAAATTTACCATATATTTCTTTCATGATTGATGCTTTTCGTTTTATGTCTAGGAAATCTTTGTATACTCAAAGATTGTGAATATTTTTCTCCTAAGTGTCTTACAGTTTTACTTTTATCTGGTCTGTGATCCACTTTGGATTAACTTTTATGTATGATGTGAGGTAAGGTTTAAGGTGCATTTTATTCCCCTTCTTTTTGGTGTATCTAGTGCCTAATACAACGCTTGGTGTGTAGTAGGTAATGTATAAGTGTTTATTTTATAAGTTTTTAGAAAAGCTCTAGTAATAGACTGAAGAATATTTTCCAAAATGTTCATATTTCATATTAGTAAGAAATATTCTTCCAGCCTCCTAAATTTAGTCAAATAAGATACTCTGTTTTTCATACTTGCAAGCAAATTAAAGGTAAGCATAATCAAATATTAAGATAATTTTTTATTCCAGCTATAGAATGTCATGCCTCAAGTGATCTATTCTAGTCTCTTGTCTCCTTTCATGAAATTGTTAACTAAATATTTCACTCTTTGTACAGCTTTATGAAACTCATGTTATCAAGAATAATGCAGAAGATTGTTATTGCTAACAAATAGAAGTTTTTACTGCTAATGAAAATTATGGGATTACTGTGATTAAGGAATTATCTATTATAAATGTTGAGGTTTCTGCATATTGTAGACTTTAATGTAGTTAGCTGTGTCCTAGCAAGATTTTGTATTATTCAAGAGATAAAACAACTCTGAATATTAAGCATAAATTGGACCTACAATTAGACTTTTTTGCTGTTACCATTTGGTAACCATTTTTATGTGTAATAATAATGGATCCTTCTATAAGAAAAATATTTTTGAAGGTTATTACATGTATCATGCTTCCCTTGTGGCTCAGCTGGTAAAGAATCTGCCTGCAATGTGGGAGACCTGGGTTTGATCCCTGGGTTGGGAAGATCCCCTGGAGAAGGGAACAGCACCCACTCCAGTATTCTGGCCTGGAGAATTCTATGGACAGAGCAGCCTGGCAGACTATAGTCCATGGGGTCACAAAGAGTCGCACACGACTGAGCGACTTTCACTTCACTACGTGTATCTGACATCATCTTTGAATTCTTCCTACTTTGTGAGGAAGTTTGATAAGGCCATATGGATGTAATGATTAAATGTCTTAAACACATTGACAGTGAAATTCTACCAGCAGAGCGTGCAAATGGATGATACTAAGCACTTGCTACGGATGGCAGACAGCTCATGGTAGTCTTAGGTTTAGGTGGTGAGGGTTCCTCCTTGGAGACTTCTCTCACATTTTACAGACTCTCCAAGGGGTTTATGCATTAACTCATCAATTGAACAAGTATTTATTCAATACATACTATTTGTATTGTATTTTGAAAGGTATTAAAAGCATATTATTACTTTTTCAGCTTCATCAAGATAAAATTGAAAAAATTGTAGGGTATTTAATGTGTACATGGTGATGATTTGACATATGTGTACACTGTGAAAGAACTTTCCCTACCTAGTTAATTAACATATCCATCACCTCACACATTTATCTATTTTTGGTGAAAACACTCTTAATTCTACTCTTTAAGCAAATTTTGATTACATAGTACAGTTTTGACTATAGTCGGTGTATTTTACCTTAGTTCTTCAGACTTTATTCATCTTATAGCTGAAAATTTGTATCTTTTTACTAACTTCTCCCTATTTCCTCCAGCCCTGCCAACCACTTTTTTACTGTTACTTTGAGTTTGACTCCCCCTCCCCCATTCCACATACATGTAAGTGATACCCTGTAGTATTTGTCTTTGTCTGGCTTATTTCACTAGTGTGATGCTCTCACAGTTCATCCATGTTGTCTTTCTACTGTCTTCTCTATGTATGTACATATATACACGTGTACAGATGTGTGTTTGTGTATGTGTTTCCTCTTCTCTCTGCTAACTTTGGGCTTACTTTGTTGTTTTTCTAGTTCCCTGAGGTGTAAAGCTAGGTTGTTTATTTGATACCTTTTTTCCTTAATGTAGATATATTTTGCTTTAGTTTCCCTCCTAGACTGCTTTGCAGCATCCCATAGGTTTGGTCTGTTGTGTTTCCATTTTCTTTTGTTTCAAGATATTTTTTTGATTTCCCTTTTGATTTTTTTCTTTGACCTTATTTGCTAATAAATCAAGTTAATATAAGGATTGAAGATTGGCTATTGAATTCAGCAATGCGGAGCTTACTAATTACCTTGACAGGAGCAGATTGAGTGGAGTGATGGTGGTAAAACACCTGTTTAGTATGGGTTTAAGAAATGATGGGAAGAGAAAATTGGAGATAGTATATATTATGAATTAAATCCCCTTCCAATCTCCTTGGTTGTGTGAAACATGTTAATTTGTTTAGACACATGAGACCTTCTAACAGTTTCATATGTTTGAAGAAGTCTCTGTAGAGCCTTTTGATCTGCCCCAATTTGATATAGTTGCTCCACAGCTATTATATTTTGATAATCATTTATAATCAGCCAAGGAATACTTCTAGCTTCTTATATTTGATTCATTATTTTTTGGATCCCATGTCATCTTCCTGTCATCATTTTGGAGGCACACGTGTGTGAGCTGTTTTGTGAGAAGTGAAACATGCTTGTGTGGCATGCATTGCTGAAAATGTCATACTCTCACAGGACAGGAATAGTTTGGCTATAGTATTCTAGGTTGGGAATTATTTTACCCTCTGAATGTTGAAGAAATTGATTTTCAGCCATTGCCCTCTTTTCTTTTTGGTGAAATTTAAAATTTTGCTTGTTTATATGGAAACTTTCTTAGTCGAGAAGGTTAAGGAACAAGAGAGATGGAAAATGACAGAGAAAAATATCAGAAGATTAGCTAAAGAGATTTGATATCTGCATAAAAGTAGTTCAAGAAAACAACAGAGAAAACCATAAAAATGAAGTCGTTAACAAAATCACTCAAGGAAATTTTCCAGAATTAAAGTAAATACCTCAGTACAATTCAGTTCAGTCGCTCAATTGTGTCCAATTCTTTGCAACCCCATGGACTGCTGCACGCCAGGCCTCCCTGTCCATCGCCAACTCCCAGAGCTTACTCAAACTCATGTCCTTCGAGTCAATGATGCCATTCAACCATCGCTCCTCATTGTTGTCTAGGGAGGATTTGTTTTCATCAACAATGCAGGGCACTTGATGGATAACTCCCAATCTAAAAGCCTATGTGAGAGTTGGACTGTAAAGAAAAGCTGAGTGCAGAAAAATTGATGCTTTTGAACTGTGGTGTGGAGAAGACTCTTGAGAGTCCCTTGGACTACAAGAAGATCCAACCAGTCCATCCTAAAGGAAATCGGTCCTGAATATTCATTGGAAGAACTGATTCTGAAGCTGAAACTCCAATACTTTGGCCACCTGATGCGAAGAAATGACTCATTGGAAAAGACCTCTGATGCTGGGAAAGATGGAAGGCAGGAGGAGAAGGGGACAACAGAGGATGAGATGGTTGGATGGCATCACTGACTCGATGGACATGAGTTTGAGTAAGCCCTGGGAGTTGGCGATGGACAGGGAGGCCTGGCGTGCAGCAGTCCATGGGGTCCCCGAGAGTTGGACACAACTGAGCGACTGAACTGAATTGAACTGAGGTATTTACTTTAATTCTGGGAAATTTCCTTGAGTGATTTTGTTAATGATTTCATTTTTATGGTTTTCTCTGTTCTTGTTTTCTTGAACTACTTTTATTCGGATATCAAGTCTCTTTAGCTAATCTTCTGATACTTTTCTCTGTCATTTTCTATCTCTCTTGTTCCTTAATTTGTTTTCTCCAGTATTTCTTAAATTTTATTATCAAATCCTTCTGTTTAGTTTTTTCCTCTTCTATCTTATTTTTAATAACTTTAGTCTTTTTTTTTTTGCATTCTATTCTCATTTCATAAATGCAGTATTTTTTCATCTCTCAAAGGGTAGTTTTGAAATTTTATTCTTCGCTTTGTTTCTTCCAAGTCATCACCACAGGGTGAGTGGCTGGGCTGTTTCCTTGGGAGGAACTCCTGATGTCAGTCTCTTTAGAGCTCTTTCCTTGGGCATGTGAGATTCTGTAGTGAAGACTATTTCAATTTCTGGCCCAAAGGGATATTTTTCTGATCGCCAGTGCTGTTGAAGTCAAGTAGGAGAAGGAGGTTAGAGAAGAATCTCAACATTCATTATGTAAACTTTCAAGTAATTCTCATTTCATGCAGTATCCTACATTTAAGTGTTCCTGATGTCCTTTACATCAGAGATCCAGTGTTTACTTTCAAGTAATTCTCATTTCATGCAGTATCCTACATTTAAGTGTTCCTGATGTCCTTTACATCAGAGATCCAGTGTTTACTTTCAAGTAATTCTCATTTCATGCAGTATCCTACATTTAAGGTGTTCCTGATGTCCTTTACATCAGAGATCCAGTGTTTTAACCTCTCCAGAGGATGAAGTGAAAGTGTTAGTCACTCAGTGGTGTCTGCCTCTTTGCGACCCCATGTACTATAGCCCACCAGGCTCCTCTGTCTATGAAGTTCTTCAGACAGGAATATTGGAGTGGTTTGCCATTCCCTTATCCAGGGGATATTCCCAACCCATGGATCAAGCCTGGGTCTCCCGCATTGCAAGCAGATTCTTTACCATCTGAGACACCAGGGATCCCCTCCAGAGGGTAAATCTGTGCCATTTTCTGCTGGACATAGTTTGAAAATAAGTATCTGGGTAGGGATTATCTAACTGCTTTTTAAACTTTTCATCTTGATGCAGAAGGAAATGGCAGCCCACTCCAGTATTCTTCCCTGGAAAAGTCCATGGACAGAGGATCCTGGTGGGCTACAGTCCATGGGGTTACATGACTGAGCATGTGTGCATGAGGGTGGAGGAAGATGAGTTGGTAGCAATAAACTGGTAAAACTAAAAAAAAAAAATAAAATAAACTTTTCATTATGAAAATCTCAAGCATGTACAAGAAGAGAAATAACAGTTTGCATGTGTAGTTACTAACTCATGTCCATTTTTATATGTTATTTTGAAGCAGCTCTGCACATAATTATTTAATTCATAAATATTTCTATATGTATCACTAAAGGAAAAAGACATTTTTAAAAAACAAGGAGCATAATCACAATACCATCATCATACCTAAATATAATAAACAGTCATTTTTCTTCACAGATAGTTTAATTTTCACATTTCCCTCATTGTTTCAGTAATAGTTCCTATATCCACCCCATTGTGTGTGTGTTTGACTCAAGATCTAAATTAACATCTATGTATTGCTCTAAGTCTCTTATTCTCCCTCTCTTCCCCTCCTCTCCCCTCTCTCTCCCTTTCTTTTTTTATATTGTATATGCTCTTGCTCTCAGTCACTCTCTCTCTTGCTTTCTTGTTTTCCTTTCCCCTTGCAAATACTTCTTAAAGAAACAGAGTCAGTTGTCATGCAGTTTTTCAGCCTGGACTTTGCTGATTGCATCCTTGTGATGTCTTTACATGTTACGGTTCTCTTCTGTTCCCAGAAACTGAAAGTTGGATTTAGATACTTTGTCAGACTCATTACTTCTGTTTTGGAGAGTGGGGAGATTACCTCACAAGTGTTGCATACTTCTATCATGAGGTATTAATACTTTGTTTCTCTTTTTGTGTTGTTAGCAGCCACTGATAATCATTGCCCAGATCCTTAAATTATTTGGGGGTTGCAAAATGAAGATACCCTGAATAATTTCATTCCGTCTGTATTTATTAGCTGGAAAACTTCTATAAGGCAGTCTTCCATTTAAATAGCTATTTGATTACCTGTGATGTGGTTCCTATAGAAAGGCAAGATGAATGTTTCTTTCTCTTATTTTCCTATTTTCACACTTATAGATTGATTTCTTCATGTCTTCCAAAGGAGATCAGTGAATTTTTTTTCTTTTTCTAAAGCATCATAATGAACCCTTGGACTAAATGGACTTGATGGGTGTCAGTGTGTTGTCATTATTATCCTTGCCAATGTCCAGTCTCTGGTCCTTGAAGCCTCTTCAAGTTGACTTCTGTGTCTTTTGACATGACTCCAGTGATCTTTGAAAGTTATCTTACCTTTTGGAACGACAAAATGTTTTGAGCACAATCTTTTTTTTTTTTTTTTTTAATCTTTTCTGCCTAAAAGCTGGACTCAGCCATTTTCTAGGGAATTCTGTTCTTTTTGGAGATGTGATATTTAGGAACCACAGTCTATATTCTTAAACATATATATATATATATTTTTTACCAGTCCTTCTATTTTTAGGTTAATTTTTACCTCTTTTTTTTCCCCAGAAGTACCTGGTGTTATTGTTTCCCAAGTCTTGAGAGATTCATTGTTATAAATTGGTTATTTCTTAGCTTTCATTACTGTTGGCTTAACTGTCTTAGATCTGCTTAGTCTGTTAGAACTAGTTTCTTGACTTCACAGCTTCCAAAATTTTGTTGCTCTTTTTTTCTTTCTGTTCTAGGTTGGGGTTTTTTTTTTTCTCCTTGCAGATTTATGATAAACTCTCTTCTTTTAGTTTTAGTCATTTTTTCATGCTAACTATTTATATATAATCTATTATCTTTAACTAGAAGCCACCCGTTAACTTCTTATGAGCAACAGTTTGGCTGTCCTCACCTTACCCTCTTCAGAGTATCTGCAGAGTGGGATATTTTCTTAAACCAAGGCAGTGGTCATCTTAAGGGAGACTGTTAAAAATATCTTTTATCACTTACCTTCAAAAAGGAGAAAAAGAGAGATAAAGAGATGGAAGCAAGGGGTGCAGGAAGAAATGACAAGGCTGAGAATTTATAGATTATTCTTAAATTTAAAGTTTGATAGCTTTATTGCCCATGTCTTAAAAAAAGAAGTCTTCTTGACTAAAAGCAGCTTAAACTACTATATGATTGACCCATATTTTAGGTAAAAAGGCATTGCTAGTGATATCAGAGATATTTCTTTTAAGTACACAGCATATGATGGTGATTTTTATTTGACTTCTGTCTGTTGTGGTATGTCAACCATTTTCTCCTCTGATTAGAGAAACATTAAGTTAGAGAGTTAAATTAGTTGGAGGAGTAGAGCCCTGGATAACTGCTCGGTTTACTCAATTGATAAGGGAATCTAGTGTCTTGAAACAATGAATGCCTGAAGCTGTCGTCAAACCCACATTTCTCTGAGGCTATCTTGTGGTTCTCCATTAAAAGTGAGCAGTGGAATTTATTACATAAACTTGCAGTTGCATCCAGCTCAGCATTTTTTGTTTATGTTGCTAATGGAGATGTCATTTGAAGAGTTAAAATAACTGTATGTGGTGTTGCTTAGTGCTAGTCATCAGTATTCCTGGTTCTCCTCATTCTAGGCACGTGGTAGGCTGGTACTTACTTCCCTACCCCTTGAACTTAGACACAGTCATACAACTTGCTCCGACCAAGTAAATGTCACGAGATCAGCTCACAATTTGCCATATGCCATGTTCACTTCTCTCTTGTGATCTGTCTTCTTCCACGCAATAGAAGCTCTTGCAGCTTGTATTTCTGTGTGAGGACTGTAAAGAGCAGAGCAGTGGGCATACAGGGAGGGCAGGGAAAAAAAACCTGCTTACTTAAAGCCTCAGTGATTGGAGGCTGTATTGCTGTGCTGTAATTTAGCATTTCTTTACTAACCACACCATAACACAGACTTAGTTACTAAAAGCAACAACAACCAGAAAACCAAGGCATTATTGTTTCCCTTGATCCCTGCTTAAACAGTTAAGAACAAAAAGAGATGACTTTAAAAAAAAATTTAATGACTATTTTAAAATCAAGCTTCAGTTTATGAAGGATGAAATTTCAGGGTGAGATTTTGGAGAAATATATTCTTCACATCTTTGGTAGTTATGGTTGTATCATTGTTGTTGTTCAGTCACTAAGTCTTGTCTGATTCTTTGCGAACTCATGGGGTGCAGCATGCCAGGCTTCCCTGTCCTTCACTCTCTCCTGGAGTTTGTTCAAACTCATGTCCATTAAGTCAGAGATGCCATTCAGCCATTTCTGTCACCCTTTATTCCTCCTGTCCTCAGTCTTTCCCAGCTTCAGGGTCTTTTTCAATGAGTTGGCTCTTCACATCAGATGGTTTCAGTATCAGTCCTTAAGTGGATATTCAGGACTGATTTCCTATAGGATAGACTGGTTAGATTTCCTTGCAGTCCAAGGGGCTCTCAAGAGTTTTCTCCAGCACCACAGTTCAAAAGCATCAATTCTTTGGTGCCCAGCCTTCTTTATGGTCCAACTGTCACATCCATACATGACTACTGGAAAAGCCATAGCTTTGACTGTAAGGACCTTTGTTGCAAAGTGGTGTCTCTGCTTTTTAATACACTGTCATAGCTTATCTTCTAAGGAGCAAGCGTGTTTTAATTTCATGGCTGCAGTCACCACCTGCAGTGATTTTGGAGCTCAAGAAAATAAAATCTGGCACTGTTTCCACTTTTCCCCTGTCTGTTTGCCGTGAAGTGATGGGACTGGATGCCATGATCTTAGTTTTTTGAATGTTGAGTTTCAAGGCAGCATTTTCACTCTCCTCTTTCGCCCTCATCAAGAGGTTCTTCAGTTCCTCTTTGCTTTCTGCTACTAGAGTGGTATCATCTGCATATCTGAGGTGGTTGCTGTTTCTCCTGGCAATCTTGATTCCAGCTAGTGATTCATCCAGCCTGAGATTTCACATGAAGTATTCTGCTTAGAAGTTAAATTAGCAGGGTGACAATATACAGCTTTGACGTATTCCTTTCCCAATTTTGAACCAGTCCGTTGTTCTGTGTCCAATTCTAACTGTTGCTTCTTGACCTGAATACAGGTTTCTCCTGAGACAGGAAAGGTAGTCTGGTGTTCCCATCTCTTGAATTTTCCACAGTTTGTTGTGATCCACACAGTCAAAGGCTTTGCTGTAGTTGATGAAGCAGAAGTAGATGTTTTTCTGGAATTCCCTTGCTTTCTTTATGATCTAATAGATGGAGGCAATTTGATCTCTGGTCTTCTACCTTTTCTAAACCCAGCTTGGACATCTGGAAGTTTTCAGTTCACATACTGCTGAGGCAAAGCTTGAAGGGTTTTGGGCATTACCCTGCTGGCATCTGCAGTGAGTACACTTGTACAGTAGTTTGCATCATAGGGCACAGAAATCAAACATTTAAATTCTGACCTTATGGAAACACAAATGTCTTTTAATGTAGTGATAAAATATAGCTTTCTTTTAGGAAAAAAATTTTGGAAGTTTAAATTTGCATGTTGTTTTTACTCTCATTCCTGGTGGCTTAGTTCCCTGAATGGTTTAGTGATTTTTAAAAACTAACTCTTAGTGCATATTTGAACTTAATCTGTGAGAATCCTAAGGGCCTAAATTGGGGATTGTTTATTTCAGGGAGAGTTTGCATTTATTTCTGTCTGAAGCCAACAATTCTGTGGACCTGGGACCAGTTTAGCATAATTCAAGAGTCTGGGCTGGGGACTTCCCTGGTTGTCCAGTGGTTAAGACTTTGCTTTCCAATGCAAAGGATGCAGGTTTGATTCCTGGTCTAGGAGCTAAGATCTCACATGCTTTGTGGGATAATAAACCAAAACATAAATCAAAACATAATGGCCAATAAACCAAAGCATAATAAACCAAAACACAAATCAGAAGTGATGTTGTGACAAATAATAAAGACTTTTAAAATGGTCCAAAGCAAAAGAATCTTAAAAAAAAAAAGTGACCAATAAACCAAAGCATAAATCAGAAGCGATATCGTGACAATTAATAGACTTTTAAAATGGTCCAAAACAAAAGAATCTTAAGAAAAAAAAGTCTAGGCTGAATTTTGAGGTGGGAGATTCTCATTCTGTTCATCCAGGTTTAGTTCCTCTGTGCCCCCTATTCAATTTCAACTCCTGCTTCCTTTCTCTCCCTTAGAGGTTTCCATTACTTGCTTGCAAACCCAGAAGTACATGAAAATTTGTTTTTTCATAATATATACTGATCTAGTTGTAGGATAGAGGAAGAGTCTTATTTGTTATGGAACAAAAAAGACCTAGAAAAGTCATTCTTAAGAATATTGAGAGACAGCACATATACTTGGTAATGTTCATTCATAACATACTATATTCCATTGATAATAATAATATGTTACATTAATATAATTCAGGTTTACCAAGAGTTTTCACATCCTGTTATGTTTAATCTCCATAGCAACAAAGTATAAAAACCTTAAAAATGAAAGTAGGTATGCTTGTTAAAACTAGTCATTTCTGAGAATGAGGAATTGGCTTTATAAATCATGATCAGGAAGGATATTTTAATATTAGTTCTTATGACAAAGTATCTCATTTGTTGTATTAATTTTTTTCATGGAGCAACATAGAGCATGCTTATAATGGATACAGAGATAATATAAAATTGTTTCTTTTATGATTATAATTATGTCAGGTACTTATTTGTATGGGCAAACCTTAGAAATGGATGTGACAAAAATAAAAACATGATTTAAGGTGTTGGGATTGTGAAAGTTTTATGTATTTTTAGTGTTATTCCTATGATTTTGTACTATTAATAAGAGAAATCCAGGGAATTCCCTGGCAGTCCAGTGGTTAAGACTTTCAGCTTCCATTGCAGGGACCCCAGTTTGATCCCTGGTTGGGAAGGTAAGATCCTGCAAGTGGTGTGCTGTGTGCTGTGATTAGTTGCTCAGTTGTGTCTGACTCTTTGCGACTCCATGGACTGTAGCCTGCCAGGCTCCTCTGTCCATGGGATTCTTTAGGCAAGAATATTAGAGTGGGTTGCCATGCCCTTCTCCAGGAGAGCTTCCCAACCCAGGGGTTGAAGCCAGGTCTCCCACATTGCAGGAGGATTCTTTATCGTCCAAGCCACCGGGGAAGCCCGCAAGTGGTGTGGTGTGGCAGAAAAGCAAAACAAAAAAGACATCCAGGAGTTATTCAAACTTATATGTACATTTATGGGCTTCCCTGGTGGCTCAATGATATAGAATCTGCCTGCCAGTACAGGAGACGGGGTTCTATCCCTTGGTCGGGATGATCCCCTGGAGATGGAAATGGCAACCCACTCCAGTATTCCTGCCTCGGAAATCCAATGGACGAGAAGCCTGATGGGCTACAGTCCATGAGGTCGCAAAAGAGTCGGATACGAATTAGTGACTAAACAACAAAATCACAACATACATTTATTTATACAGAGAATGAGGTCTAGGATGGGAATGTGTGTATGTGTTTATTTAACGGTCAGAATCTTAATCACTTATTTCTAGGTGTTAAGATTTCAAAAATTTATTCTTTATGATATTTTTGTAATATCTAATTTTAAATAATCAGGACAATTATTTTTTAATGATAAAAATAATAAAGCTATTTTCATTTTGGAAAAAATGTCCCTGTGCTAGTAAAAGTTAGGCTTTGATTTAAAACTTTACTGTAGTGAGGCTGAGAGGAAAAAAAAACTTGTCTAAGGAAAAAGAAATTTATAACAAATCTTTCCATAAGTTTTATCTCTGTTTGAAAATACATAAAAATTGAAGACTAAATTTCTCAATTAAATATTGAGTGAGAGTCTTTTGGCTTCAGAACATCACACAGTATTCAAAAATTTGATCATTTAAGAATATATCTCAGTGTTTAAATATTTGCCTGACTTGTATACTTTATTAGAGAAATTAACGTTTATTAAGGAAAGTGCTAGATACTTTGTGATATTTAAATCACAGTCATGTTTAATCTCACAACATTCCTGCAGTGCTGATATATCCTTCATTTAGTACATTTTTGAAAATTGAGACTCGGGAGATTAAGTAAATGACAAAGTCATTTAACTAGGAAGTGAAAAAGTCAGAATTTAAACCCAGTTCTGAAGGATTTGAAAGGCTCTGTCCAGCCTGGCCTCCCATGAAGAGCAGATCCTTCCTGGTGTTTTTCTTATTTGCTTTTGCTTTGTTTTTATCCATTTCCATTTGGTACTTGGTTATTTCAACAAAGGAAGATATTGAAAAATCCGTGTAAAAAGTTGATTAGTTGTGATTCTCATAAGATTTGAGGGATTTCCCCAACCCCCACCTTTGGCAGTCTGCAAATGGTTAAACTTGATGAAATACTAATGAAGAATTACAGAGTTATTTGTTTGACTTTGCCACTTGGGACACTTGGCAAATGAGACAATTCATCTCAGTGTGCAGCTAGTCTCATTTCTTAAAGAAAATTAATTAATGCAGTTTGTCTTCCTCCCATATCTCTGATTATAGTCCTTTTATTATACCTTCACTTTCCTGCTTTACTTTTCTTTCCTGAAAATATCTGTTTTTCCAAGGGTTCCTTGTTCCTTTCAACCTGATAAGTAAAAGCAATTTTCTTTGGTGTGCGTGTGTATTTGTAATTTTAGTGCATGTTAGACAGGACAAAGACATTTGTACAATATTCCATAGGAAGAAAATTCCATACTAAAGAATTTCAAAAGCATCAGCCCCTCTTTTCAAGGTGATTTAGTCAATTTTCTTTTATACTTGTCTTTATTACTCTTTGTCTTCCTTTTTTGGCAAGATGAGTTAGTATTTTGTGTATATCTTACCACAGTTGTCTTCTAGTATAACAATTCATTACTTAAATTTATTAATAATGTGATTTTGCTCTTAACATCTTTATATTTAAAAAATAATACTTACAATTTTGGAGTCATATTTTAGTGGTTTTTGAAGAACAGAAAGTTGTTTTCTATAATTTTAACAATCACAAATGTAATTTCTTTTCAGGAGATGGCTTGAGCAGTTTGTTACTCAGTCTCTTTGAATATATTTTTCTCTATTTTCACAGTGTGGGCTTCTCATTTTAAAGGTAGAATGACTAAATGCTCATTTTCTTTCTCTTTTGATATTCATCTGAAAAGGTAGGATTTCAGAAAATCAGCTTTTAAATCACTTTTAACATTGTTGCCATCCCACAGACCCAGCAAGAAATCAGTTTGAAAAAAATAAGATTATCAATCATCTCCCATACTAATATTGTATAAAATTTTTTTAATCATGCTGGTGAGACTTGGAGAATTGGCACGAGTATTTTTAAAGCTGACCAAATGAGAAAAGCTATGGGAAAGAAAGGATGGAAGTGAAGTTAATTAGGAATTAAGCAGATACTTCGTGTTAAGATAGCAGTTTGTATTTTAATATGAAAATTAAATAAAGGCAATGTTAAAGTCACTGTTATACATTATTCTGGTTTTCAGATTATTTTTTAATATATGTATGATATTGACTTCCATATAACTAAAAATGAAATGTAATGAAATGGCTTGATTCAGTCATGATATGGTGCTAGTTTAACAATGGAAGGATTTTATTTTTCCTCAGATTTGGTAGTCTTTTCTTATTTTCTCATCAGACTGGGTTTTAGAATTGTTGGATCATTTCACTCACTCACTACCTTTTAAAAAATGTTAACTCTATGTAGATTACAGAAATACTGTTCCATTATTTGCTCCTGTGATAGCTGATATCTGGCAGTTGACGGAATGATGACCTTTAAAATGAAATAACCCTGTCATGACAGAAAACTGACAGGATAGTAAAAATATACTGGACTTTGAGGAGCGTTATAGAGGGAGCAGTTTACGGATATTTTCATTAGGAGATTTACAGACGCTGTTCTCTTCAGTGTACTTAGTGTCAAGCTGAGGAGACAGATCAGACACATAAATCATGTTGGAGGATTCTAAGATAACCCAGAAGAGTCTTCAGATTTCAGAGAATAGTTGTGAGGTCTGTCTGATATTGTTTTCTCTTTACCTTTTGTTTACTTACTCCTCTTATTATATACTTTCATTGAATTATTTAAATACAGATCTATTTAATTTTGTCATTTGAGGTTCTTTTGGGTTTGGGATTATGGAGGGTTTTCCTTTTTGGCCCCAGTCTATCAAGAGTTTAATGTCCATGGCAGACATCTTTGGTAGAGGACCTGGGAGCAGGGGAAGGGAATAACTGCAGTGAGTTGTAGGGCATGTGTGTCAGAAACACTGTTGAGGTTGTCTACCCCTTAGCCTTCCTGGCTAGAATCAGACGAGTTCCAAATAGTAAAAATGGCGAACTACAGGGTTTGCTTGTTTTTATAAGAAGTTTGATGTTCTGAAGTTATGGAATCATAAAACTTTTGATGAAACTTTGAGGGTGATGGGTCATGACTATAGCAGAGCTTTTGAAGAGCAAGGCCAAAAGGATCTTACTTATCAGTCTTCACAGAATTGAATTATATATTATGAAAAAACATAACCTCATATTAACTGTTCACAAATCCTGTTGTGAAGTAGTATATTTCATATTACTTTTTGTATATTTGCCAAGCATTTAAGAATTTTTATATTTCTTCAGTACCCTGTTGAATTTTATATTGAATCATAAACTTAACTGTTGTTTAGTTGTTAAGTCATTTCCGACTCTCTGACCCCATGGACTGTAGCCTGCCAGGCTCCTCTTTCCTTTTCCAGGTAAGAATACTGGAGTCAGTTGCCATTTCCTTCTCCAGGAAATATTCCCAACTCAGGGATCAAACCCACATCTCTTGCTTGGCAGGTAGATTCTTTACCTCTGAGCCACCTAAGCTATAAACCCATTTTCTCCCTCCAGTGATTATGAATTAAGTTTATGCCTTACAATTTTTTAATTGCTCAAAAATCCTTCTGCCGTTGCTTTGGACCTCATAGCAGACAAAACTATTCTGGAAGGTTACCCTGTTCTAATATGAAATAATGATTATGTCACAGCTATGACTTAAATAAACTTTTGGCTTGCTTAAATTTAGAAGAACCTCAAATTCTTTGAAAAGTTATGAGTTCAAACAGATAAAATGGCAGGATTTTTCTGGGAATCCTCAATTAGCTGATACTAATACTTGTCTTGGGGAGAAATGTCTAAGTTCAGATTTCAGCTCTGCTACTTAATTAGTAGTTGTGTTACATTGGGCAAGTTACTTAAGCTCTTTATGTTTAGATCCTACATCTCTGTAAAATGTGAATAATATTTTTTATCTCATGGAGTTGTTAGGCTTATCAAATTAAATAATCCATAAAGCATTTAGAATAAGACCTGGGGCATACTAAATGCTCAATCAATATCAATATAAGTATATATAATTAAGTATATTTTGGACACTTTAGAATAAAGTTTCCTTCATTAATTTTAATCATTTTTTGAGCACCTACAGTAATACAAGGTGCTATAGAAGCTCTCTGGAGATAGGAAGATGAATTAGACATAGCCACTACCTTCAAGTTGGTAGGGTAGTGTAGTAATAATTTTGACTTGTAAAAAAATATTGATACTGTGTCTGTAGATTCATTTGTTCATTTATTTATTAAACATTTATCAAGTGTCTGCTATGCAATAGGAAATGTGTTTGAGGTACTTAAAATACAATAATAAAAACAAACCATATTTATACTTTCAAAGAAGTTAAATTTTTGTGGCAGGAAGCTAGTGATAACACTAGAAAAACAATCATAGATAGTGGTAATGCTCTAAAGAAGTAAATTATTTGAGTGTTAGTGATTTGGTCTCAAATGTAACCTGTGGAGGTAACATTTAAACTGAGAGCTTAATAATGAGTTATATAAAGATCTGGGGACAAGGTTTCCTGATAGGGGAGAACCACAAACACAAAGACCCTGAGACAGAAACGAGCTTGCTATGCTTGGGGTACAGAGGAGCAGTGTGCTGGAGCAAGAGAGAAGAGTTGTCATGAGAAGTGATGTCAGGGACTGTGGTAAGAGGCCGGGTCACGAGGCTTTGTAGTAGAACATGGCAAGATTTTACTGAGGTGCAGTGAAAACACATTGAGTTTTAAGCCTGGAAGTGCCATTATCTGCTCAGTGATTTAGAAGCATCACTGTGGCTAATGTGTGGCTTATAGGGGATCAGGAAAGGAGAAGAGGTAGGCGGTGACTCTTGTTGCATGGTTTAGGAGAGTGATGGCAGTGACTTGAACTAAGGAAGTAGCAGTAGAGAAGAGGGGACAAGGATGAATTCTAGTGACTTCACTGGCGCTCAAATGGTTAAGACTTTGCCCTTCTACTGCAGGGGGCATGGGTTTGATATCTCCTAAGGGAACTAAGATCCTGCATGCCAAGTGTATTCGCCTCACATTTGGGATTTAATACTTTATGTGAGTTATTCATAATTTCTGGTTAGATTTTTATGGGAAATGAATGGTTTGAAATGACTACAGAGTCCTTACATTCCACAACTAATGATTACCTCTAACTGTAATGATATCAGAAATGTAGATTTGTTGTCACAGGTTATTACTGGTGATCAACAAAATTCACTAGGTGGATTTGTTTTGTGTTGTACAGAATAAATAGCAAAAATCTTTATATAAAGTTACTTTCCTGAATTAATGTTCAGGAAAAAATCACAAAGGGAACATTATGCAAGCCCAAAAGATGAAAGTACTTGGGAGAAATGTAATATAAGAAATAATGTTTCATAAAAAGAATGTTTCACTGACTATTGATGTATTCTAAAAATATTTAATGATCTCGTTTCATGTTTACATATCAGAGAGACTTTTTCTGACTGCCCTATATAAAATATTACCCTCCCATAACTCTCTTTATCCTATTCTGCATAACTTTTTCATACTACTTACCACCATTTGATATGATACTTACATGTGTGTATATTTACAAATAGGCCCAATATAACAACATTAGTGATTAACTTGTTTATTTTTTTCACACTGGAATGTAAACTTCGTGAGATCAGGGACTTTATCTAGTACATGGTTGGTGCTCAGAATTGCTTGCTTGGCTGTGGTAAGCAGTTTGGTAGTTTTTAAGAAAGTTAAACATAGAATTACCATGAAAGAAAAGTGAAAGTGTTAGACACTTTTTATGACCCTTTGTGACCCCATGGACTGTAGCCCACCAGACTCCTCTGTCCATGGATTTCTCCAGGCAAGAATACTGGATTGGGTAGCCATTCCCATCTCCAGGGGATTTTCTCTACCCAGGGATCAAACCCAGGTCTCCTATGTTGCAAGTAGAGTCTTGCCGTCTGAGCCACCAGGAAAGCTGCATAGAATTGCCATATGATCTTGCAATTTCATTGCTAGATATATAACCCAAAAGAATTTAAAGCAAGCACTCAGACCCAGGTGCGCACACGCTCATAGCAGCACTGTTCGTATCAGCTAACGGGTGGGAGTGTCCTACCAGTGAGTGAGTGGGTAAGCAAACTGTGGTCTATACCGACAACGAAATGTCATTCAGTCATAAAAAGAAATTAATATCTGATATGTATACAACATGGATGAACCTTAAAAGCATATGCTAAGTGAAGAAAGCTAGATACAAAATGTCACATATTGCATGATTCCTCTTATGTGAAATGTCCAGAATAGATAAATACATAGAGACAAAATACAGACTAATGATTTCTAGGGGTTGAAGGAAGAAGGGAAATGGGGAGAAACTGGATAATGAGGTTGGAGTTTCACTTTGGAGTGATGGAAATGTTTTGGAGCAGTGTTTGCACAGCATTGTGAATGTACTAAATGCCACTGAATTGTTCACTTTAAATGGTTAATTTTATGTTATGTGAATTTCACCTCAATATTTTTAAAAATGTATTTTAAAATGAGATATTTGAAATTATTTTTAAAATGCTTTTTAAAAAAAAAAAATGTCTGTTTGCTGAATAATGAAAGTGGTCAGTTTGTTTTGAATGCCTGCTGTGGGTATTGTGAATAAGACTGCCAATTACTAGCTCTGCGATCTGAGCAAAATGGGAGAGTGGGAACAAGCAGCGATTAGACTAAAAATCTACAGAAGTTTTTGGTTCGTATGGGAGAAGAAATATCCTTGATTGACATGGAGCACACCTAGAAATAGTTCCTCAAACCTGATTTGTAGTATAACGGACAGAGCAGAATAAGATTGCTGGTGCATATAGAGTCTCTGTGACTGTGACGTTCACTTGTCAAATTCAGAAATAGTAATTCTTTGGCTCTTTCCTTCCCATGAGCCTGCCTGCCTATGTGACAGAGCTCATTTTACCTACTCTTCCTTACTTTATCCTTATTGTGGCTCCTAAGTTACAGCTGAAATCTTTCCAGCTTAGAGGTATAGCCCAAACCCATCCTTTAATTGAGTGGAAGTATCATTGCTGAGTGACATAATCTTTCTTCCTAGGGAAATGAAGGAAAACAGCACCAAAAAATTAATCCAAATTCTGTCTCAACAGTTGAATTCAGTCATTCTACCCCAGCAGTTAGAAAATCTTGCCTTTCTTCTAAAGAGAACAAATTTCCTATTTTCATCTTTTCACCTGGTTTCATTCTGTAGCTTTGCTGGTCTCCACAATGATTGTCACATGCATATGTCTGTGTTTTGCTAATCAGAATCTAAATAAATTTGGAATATTGTAAATTATAGCAAAGTGTCCAGACTTGGTGTTTTCCATACTAAAATACAGCCTTTTATGTATGCTCTATAATCCGAAAGTGTTCTTTTCCCTTTATTCATGTTCCCTTTTTTGTTTTATATTCCCATGTGTTTAATTATTAGCAATGATTTCTCTATTATAGGCACCTTTCAAAATGGGAAACTATCTAAGCAATAAGCCTAGGGTTATTCTCAAATGTAGATTATAACTGCTTCTCTATGGAAGTTAATAATGAACAACCAAAATTTCTGCGGCATGTCACCTGTTATATAAGTGACAGAAATAAAAGTTAAAAAGAAACATTTCATTCTTATAAAAGTAACTGTCTTGATATAGCTAGATTTTTATGTTGAATATATTTTATAGATGTAATGCAATGTATTTATAACAAAGAATAAAATAAGAGTAGCATAGTAGCTAAAGGTGTAGGATTTTAGAATCAGACCTGAACATTCATCCCTTCTCTGCTATTTGCTTGCTGTGCGACCTTGGAGGAACCATTTAACCTTAATAATAATTTTATCCATTTATAGAATGAGGATGATCAAGGTATCTCTTTGGTAGCCCTTTTAAAAAATAGGATCTGACATGTAGTCAGGGGTGATTGTTCTTTTAAATGATTGATTTTGAAAAACACAATAAAAAAATTTGCAAGGTAGCTAGCTTCTCTTTTGCAGCTGTGAACACTTGACTGCATTTTCTTGTTTTTGGTTTGCTTCCTTTACTGTTGTCTCATGTGATAGGAAATAGTCTTAAAAGCATAAAAAAGCATTAAAAGAATATGTATAAAATGCCTTTTCCTCCTCTAGAACCTCAGTTTTGACTTGGCTTTTATGTATGTATGCAAATGAAACAGTGAAGAAGTGTGGAAAGGACCTAAATAAAACATTGGTTTACTAGTCATCAAATTGTTAGAGAAATGTGCCAGACTGCGTTTGACAGAACCAGAATGAAAGACTTTTTAAACAGCATGCCAAATACTAATTAATTTTCTGAACATATCAAGATTTCTACTGAGTGTATATTTCTGTCTTTGTAGAGTCCATGACCTGATATTATTGCCAGAAAGTTGATGGTGAGGTCACAAGTGTAAAACTTTAGTTTTATGGCAAGATTGTTGGCTTAAAACCTTAGGATCTATGTATAGCTTAGTTACAAGAGAAACAAGTATCTGAAAAACAAGAGAAAGAAAATTGTTGGATATGTTTGCAAAAATTTCCCCAATCCATTAAACAAATGCTTTTAGAATGAATGCTTGTAGCAGCACTCTTGTTTCTCATATATAGCCTTTGTGAGATTACTGTGGTAATCATCGTGACTGACAGTTCACATCTGGAGACTTGTAAAATCTGCATATTGATAACCCCCATTTGGCTTTGCCACATCTTCTGTAATGTGAGCTTGCCGCTTTCCTTTTTCTCTCCCTTAGGAAGGACAACCTCAATCTGATAGGTAAAAGCAATATATTTTTATATATTGTAAAAAAGTAAAAGTTTTACTTTTCATTTCTTGTGTATTATTTAATATTTTAAAAAATGTGAATGAGTTCATTTCAGTGGAAACTTGGGGGGGAAGGAAAAGGGGATAAGACAAGGAATTGAAATGAGCATGGAGGAAGAAAGAAAGGAAACGGAAGAGATAAATTGAGAATGGGTGGCAGAATGGCAAAGATGAAGAGACTGGGGTATTGGATAACAGGGGTAGGGGAGAATGAGGAGGGAGACCAAAGATAATTATTTTGAGGTTAGTATCAGTGAGAATTTACACAGTTCTCATTTTAAGCTTTGAGGTTCTGATTATCATCTGTTATCTATTGCCCTTTGAAAATGTTTGTTAATTAAATATGATTCATCACCTCTTAGGTCATTAGAGGTTTCCTTCCATATGGGTAAATCAGAGCAGTTCACTAGAATGGAAATTCTCTTAGGTGCAACAGGAGTGGCTAGTGTAAGATCATATTAAGGTCAGATTTGTCATTATCTTGTGATTAGATAGGTTTTCTGGTCCCAAGGAAAAGAAATACTTGTTACCTTTTGAATGAGGATTTATTGTAAGGATGTATGTGCATAGCACTGAAATTTACCCTAATGGGGTTCTCACCCCTGATGCTAACAGTGGAAAATCAAGGGTTGCTCTGGAGAGACCAACCTGGTTGTAGTTAACAACCTAAAATAAGTGGCTCTCCTCATTCTGTGTACCGTTTGTACATTTTCAAGACAGACAGTTTGATTGGGTCAGCTTGAGGGGTACTCTGCACTGAGTATACTTCTTAGTTGTGGTTCTGTGAGGATACCTGAGAAGTGTGTCTTCTCCCTTATACTTATTCTGTCTTCATTGTCTTGACTTCTGCATTTGCAGCTTGGTTCAGTCAGCAGTGGTTTGGTTTGCTTGTTTATTATTTGAGTACCTACGATGAACCAGATGTGTTGTAGAGGCTGGAAAATCAGAATTGAGCAGGACAGGCCTTCCTATCCTACCCCACACTCATATTATTTTCCAGACATCATATTATCAAAGAATATTTCAATGTGTATCTAAAACTCTCTTAAACAGTATGGCCAGAATGACTAGAAAAAAATTAACAGTAATTCCTTAATATCATCAAATATCTAGTCAGTGTTGAACTTCCAGTTGTCTGAAAATGCTTTATCAGTTTTCTTTTGCCACAGTTGTGCAGTATACCAAACAACCACAAAACCTTGGAGGTTCAAAGACAAAGAGCAAATGTAGAGTCTGTGTATTAGCTGAGTGGTTCTGTTGCTCTAAGCTGGGCTTGGAGGGACCCACTCATGTATCTGTGGTTAGCTGTGGGTAATATGGGTGATTTTTGTTGATTTTGGTTGGGCTTGTTCACATATTTAGGGCCGAATGGACCGACTAGATCCTGCTCCATGTGTTTTTTCTTCCAGTAAGCAATTTTGGGCATGTTTTCATGTTGAAAACAGAAAAGCAAGAGCAAAAGCGAATTGTGCAAGAGAGCAGGTGAGATGAATGAGTGCTTTTCAAGCTTCTGCTTGTCTCACCTTTGCTACCATCCCATTGGTCAAAGCAAGACAGAGTGGGAAGGGACTATAGAGATGCAGGACAAAATGGATAGAATTCAGGAAAGTCATTCATTGAATTTACTGATGCAATCAATCTAACACAAATGCTGTAAATGACTTTCTCTTGCATTTTGTTTGAGTTAGAATCCAAATAAAGTTACTCTACTAGATTCTTCCTCCTGCACTTTTTTTACCTTGTATTTTATTTTTTAAAAGAGATTTGGGAATTCCTAATCAATATTGAGAAGACCAAAGTGACTGGAGTGTAGTAGTGAGGGACTGAATGATAGGCAAGGTTTGGAGGGTTTCACTTCAGTTCAGTTCAATTGCTCAGTCATGTCTGACCCTGTGACCCCATGAACTGCAGCACACCAGGCTCCCCTGTCCATCACCAGCTCCTGGAGTTTAGTCAAACTCATGTCCGTTGAGTCAGTGATGCCATCCAACCATCTCATCCTCTGTCGTCCCCTTCTCCTCCTGCCTTCAATCTTTCCCAGCATCAGGGTGTCTTCCAATGAGCTGGCTCTTCACATCAGGTGGCCAAAGTATTGGAGTTTCAGCTTCAGCATCAGTCCTTCCAATGAACACCCAGGATTGATCTCCTTTAGGATGGACTGGTTGGATCTCCTTGCAGTCCAAGGGACTCTCAAGTGTCTTCTCCAACACCACAATTCAAAAGCATCAATTCTTTGGCACTCAGCTTTCTTTACAGTCCAACTCTAACATCCATACATGACTACTGGAAAAACTGTAGCCTTGACTAGATGGACCTTTGTTGGCAAAGTAATGTGTTTGCTTTTTAATATGTTGTCTAGGTTGGTCATAGCCTTTTTTCTTAGGAGCAAGTGTCTTTTAATTTCATGGCTGCAGTCACCATCTGCAGTGATTTTGGAGCCCCCAAAAATAAAGTCCATCACTGTTTCCACTGTTTCCCCATCTATTTGCCATGAAGTGATGGGACTGGATACCATGATCTTCGTTTTCTGAATGTTGAGCTTTAAGCTAGCTTTTTCACTCTTCTCTTTCACTTTCATCAAGAGGCTCTTTAGTTCTTCACTTTCAGCCAGAAGTGTGGTGTCATCTGCATATTTGAGTTTAATGATATTTCTCCCAGGAATCTTGATTCCAGCTTGTGCTTCATCCAGCCTAGGGTTTCTCATGATGTACTCTGTATATAAGTTAAATAAACAGGGTGACAATATACAGCCTTGATGTAGTCCTTTTCCTATTTGGAACCAGTCTGTAGTTCCATGTGCAGTTCTAACTGTTGCTTCCTGACCTGCATACAGGTTTCTCAAGAAGCTGATCAGGTGGTCTGGTATTCCCATCTCTTTCAGAATTTTCCACAGTTTATTGTGATCCACACAGTGAAAGGCTTTGGCATAGTCAATAAAGCAGAAGTAGATGTTTTTCTGGAACTCTTGCTTTTTGATGATCCAGTGGATATTGGCAATTTGATCTCTGGTTCCTCTCCCTTTTCTAAATCCAGCTTTTTTGGGGGATGGCCTTGATCACTGCCTCCTGTACAGTTTCATGAATCTCTGTCCATAATTCTTCAGGTACTCTGTCCATCAGATCTAATCCCTTGTATCTGTTTATCACTTCCACTGTATAATCATAAAGGATTTGATTTAGGTCATACCTGAATGGTCTAGTGGTTTTCCCTACTTTCTTTGATTTAAGTCTGAATTTGGCAATAAGGAGTTCATAAGGTCTGAGCCACAGTCAGCTCCTGCTCTTGATTTTGCTGACTGTATAGAGCTTCTCCATCTTTGGCTGCAAAGAATATAATCAATCTGATTTCAGTGTTGACCATCTGGTGATGTCCATGTGTAGAGTCTTCTCTTGTGTTGTTGGAAGAGGGTGTTTGCTATGACCAGTGCATTCCCTTGGCAAAACTCTATTAGCCTTTGCCCTGCTTCATCCTGTACTCCATGGCCAAATTTGCCTGTTACACACAGGTATTTCTTGACTTCCTACTTTTGCATTCCATTCCCCTATAATGACTCTTTTTTATTTCTTCTAGGTCTTTATTAAACATTTCTTGCATCTTTTCAATCTTTATCTCCAGACTATTTATCTGTAACTCCATTTTGTTTTCAAGATTTTGGATCATTTTTATTATCATTATTCTAAATTCTTTTTCAGGTAGATTCCCTATCTCCTCCTCTTTTGTTTGACTTGGTGGGCATTTTTCATGCTCCTTTACCTGTTGGGTATTTCTCTGCCTTTTCATCTTGTTTAGATTGCTGTGTCTGGAGTGGGCTTTCTGTATTCTGGAGGCCTGTGATTCCTTTTTATTGTGGAGGTTTTACCCAGTGGGTGGGGTCGGACGATTGGCTTGTCAAGGTTTCCTGGTTAGGGAAGCTTGCGTCGGTGTTCTGGTGCGTGGAACTTGATTCTTCTCTCTGGAGTGCAATGGAGTGCCCAGTGATGAGTTTTGAGATGTGTCTATGTGTTAGGTGTGACCTTGGGCAGCCTGTATGTTGGCGTTCAGGGCTATGTTCCTGCGTTGCCGGAGAATTTACGTGGTAAGTCTTACTCTGGAACTTATTGGCTCTTGGGTGGTGGCTGGTTTCAGTGTAGGTATGGAGGCTTTTGGACGGTCTCTTATTACTTAAAGTTCCACGTAGTCAGGAGTTTTCTGGTCTTCTCGGGTTTTGGGCTTAAGTCTCCTGCCTCTGGATTTCAGTTTTATTCTTCCAGTAGTCTCAAGACTTCTCCTACTATACAGCACTGCTAATAAAACTTCTAGGTTAATGGCGAAAGATTCTCCCCCGTGAGGGACGCCCAGAGAGGTTCACAGAGTTACATGAAGAAGAGGAGAGGGAGAAGGGAGATAGAGATGAGCAGGAGGAGAAAAAGGGGGACTCAAGAGGAGAGAGACCGATCTATGCAGTTGTCTGTTCCCAGAGTGTTCTCTGTAGCCCAGACACCCACAAAGATTCACAGAATTGGATTGGGAAGAGAAGGGGAAAGGAGGAAAGAGAGGTGTTCTGAGGTAGAAAAAGGAGAGTCAAGATTGGGAGAGAATAATCAACACACTCCTGAATAAAAATGGGAACTGAATATTGGATTCTTAAATGTCCACAATTTATATCATATACTGAAAAACCAAGATTAAAAATCTAGAGTAGAGGTTAGACTCTTAAAAATACTATATTAAAAACAAAAACCAAAACACACAAAAAAATTTTTAGAAATATATATGAAGTTTGGTTTAAAAATAGGGCTTCTCTCTCTTTTTTTTTTATAAGGTTATAGTGTAATGAAATGAAAATTAAGGAGTAGTAGAGGAGTAATAGAGGACTTTAAAAGGAAATAAGAGAAAAAGAAAAATAGAAAACAGAAGAGAAAAAGGGGAGAAAAAAAAGAAAAAAAACAACACAAAATAAAAAAATTTTTTCCTAATTAAGAAAATCATAAAAATCTATGAAAATGAAAGTTAAGGAGTAATGGGGGAGTAATAGGGAATTTTAAAAGAAAATAAAAGAGAAAAAATAAAAAAAAATTTTTTTTTAACTTAAAAAAAAAAAAAGTAAAAATATATCTAGGAATTTCTCTGGAGCTGTTGCGGTCAGTGTGGGTTAGGTTCAGTTTCAGATAGCTCCTTTTTCCAGCTTACACTTCTCAATATCTACAGGCCCCTTCCGGTGTCGTTGGTGTTACCTACAGGGATTTTAATCTGTTGCACTGGTCCCTTCTGAAGCGGTTCCCTTTGTTTATTTGGCTTCTGTCTGCCGGTCTCTTCCGTGCTTAATTTCCGCCCTGACACAGGCGGGCGGAGGTGGTTTCTTATTCAGGTAGCTAGTTCCTTCGCGCTGCGGGGAGGGGCTGTCGCTGCTTTCCCCTCTACGCTGCTCAGGCTCCCGGCTGCTCTATATGGAGTGTGCCCTGTGCTACACCTGGTTCTAAGCGCGGAATAAAAACCTGCGCCTGCTTTTTGTGCCTACGCCTTCCGAGTGGCTCAGGCAGCCAGGCGCTTAACGGGCGCTCTCTCCCCGGGTGCGGCGCATCTTCTGCCCTCCGCGTTCCCAGTCTCAGTTTCCTCCGGCGCCAGTCGGGTGCGTGTGCCCTCTGCCCTCCGCATCCCCAGCCCCAGTCCCGCCCGCGCCGGTCGGGTGCCTGCGCCCGGTGTCTTGCCATGACCCTCCCGGCGGATGTCGACCATCCAGAATTCTCAGGAGGCCTTTGATTAGAAACTGGGCGCCTGTTTGCAGTGTGGTAGGGGATGCGGTCCTTGGGGCCGAGCCAGCCCCTTTCCTCTCCCCCCTGCCTCCAGCCTCCGTGGGGCTGGGTCGGTCCGCAGCCTGCGAGCTCTTCACTTGACTTGCTCGGTCCCTTTGTTCTGCGAACCGCCGGCAGTGTGTTCGGGCTGGTTAATTTTCTCTCTCTCTTTCGCTATCCCACAGTTTAAGTTGGTAACTCACAAAAGCTCCCTCCGATTGCCCTCAGGGCACTCAGGCCCGGTCCTTACCCTAAGAAATGCCACCCGTTCCTCTCCATTCTGCCCCACTTGCTGGTGGCGGATGCGGGCGTTTGGGGTACTTTTCTGCTGGGAGTTGCTTTTAGGTACGTAATCTGTGAATTTTATTTATTGTTCCCCTCCCAGTCAGGTTGCCCTCTGAGATTCAAAAACTTTCCCCAGATCCGCCAGTGCGAGGGTTTCCTGGTGTTTGAAAACTTCGTCCCTTCCCGGGATGGATCTCCGTCCTTAGCTCTTCTGTCTCTCTTTTTATCTGTTATATTTTTTCCTACCTCCTTTCAAAGACAATGGGTTGCTTTTCTGGGCGCCTGATGACCTCAGCTAGTGATCAGAAGTTGTTTTGTGAAGATTGCTCTGCGTTCAGTTATTCTTTTGATGAATTTGTAGGAGAGAAAGTGGTCTCCCCGTCCTATTCCTCCGCCATCTTGGCTCCTCCCCCCCATTCCCCTATAATGAAAAGGACATCTTTTTTGGGTGTGAGTTCTAGAATATCTTGTAGGTCTTCATAGAACCATTCAACTTCAGCTTCTTCAGCATTATTGGTCGAGGCATAGACTTGTATTACTCTGTTATTGAATGGTTTGCTTTGGAAATGAACAGAGATCATTCTGTCGTTTTTGAGATTGCATCCAAATACTGTATTTTGGACTCTTTTGTTGACTATGATGGCTACTCCATTTCTTCTAAGGGATTCTTGCGCACAGTAGTAGATATAATGGTCACCTGAGTTAAATTCACCTATTCCAGTCCATTTTAGTTCGCTGATTCCTAAAGTGTCGATGTTCACTCTTGCCATCTCCTGTTAGACCACTTCCAATTTGCCTTTATTCATGGACTTAACATTCTAGCTTCCTATGCAATATTGCTGTTTACAGCATGAGACTTGACTTCCATCACCAGTCACATCCCAAACTGGGTGTTGTTTTTGCTTTGGCTCTGTCTCTTCATTCTTTCTGGAGTTATTTCTCCACTGATCTCCAGTAGCATATTGGGCATCTACTGACCTGGGGGGGTTCATCTTTCAGTGTCCTATCTTTTTGCCTTTTCATACTGTTCATGGGGTTCTCAAGGCAAGAATACTGAAGTGGTTTGCCATTCTCTTCTCCCTTTTCTTGGAGGGTATAGGTTAATTCATATGGTGCCTTGTGAATCATGGGAAGGACTTTGGGTGTTTTCCTAAGAGTAACTGGACAGCCATATTGGGTTTGGAGCTGGAGAATGACTTGAGCAATTTATGTTTTTGTTTTTGTTTTATTTTTCTTGTTTAAGTCCAGGATATCAAACATTTCCATTACTGCAAGAAGTGTCCTCTTGCCCCTTTGCAGTCAGGCTGTTTTCCATTCTAATGACTCCTAATCTGATTTTATCATCATAGATTAGTTGTACCTATTCCAGAACTTCGTATCAATGGAGCCATACTAATGTACACTTTTGTATCTGTCTCCTTTCACTCAGCATAATGTCTGTACTGTGCAATCATCTGTGTTGTTTCAAGCTTTAGCGAATTATTTTTATTGCTATATCATGGTTTGACTATACAACAGTTTATTTATTTACCTGTTGATAGACATTTGGGTTGTTTCCAGCTTTCTGATTATTATGAATAAAGTTGCTATGAACATTTGTATACAAACAAGTCTTTTTGTAAATATGTTTTCATTTTTCTTGAGCAAATACTTAAAAGTGAAGTTGCTAAATCATATGGTTTAGTATATTTTCATTTTATAAGAAATTGTCAAACTGCTTTTCAACATTGTACCACCTCATTACAATCAAAGAAAGGCAAATTAAGGCTGCAGTGGGATACTATGTTCACATACTAGATTTATAGAAGTGCCATTCAACACGGTTTTGCAGGCAATGATTATCACTAGGAACTGTTATACCTTGTTAGTAGGAATGTTAGCTGTTAACTGGTATAACTGATTTTGAAAACAGTTTGGCAATATATTGAAATGACTCCTATGTAGAGAAACCCTTGTACAAGTGTATTAGGAACTGTGCATTAGAATTTTGAAAATAACACTGTTTATAATAGCAAAAGGACCAGAAACTACCCAAGTGTCCATTGATAGGATAAAGGATAAATTGTGCATATTCACACATTACAATATTATACATTAGGGAAAATGAATGAACTCCTATTATTTGCAACATTGATAAAGTTAATAAGCAAAACTAAATATGTTGTTCAGACATAATGTGATAAAACTATGTCAAAAAAGGCAAGGAGTTGATAAATACAACAGCAAGAATATTTCCTTAGGCGGGAGGTTAGGGCAGGTTGATGGAGTGGTAGAGGTAGATGCAAATTATTGGTAATGTTCTGGCCTTGAATTGCTTTATAACTAAAATATAATCATCAGTATAGCTCTTGGTATATCAAATATTTAAATGAGCATACAAATCAAACAACTCCTCTGGCTTTTGTATAGAAGAGTAGATTATAATGTGACAAATAAAGAACTGATTTCATTCAAAGCAACATTTGTCACAACTGTTACAGGGAAAAGCTAGTTCTTGCTTTTTACTTGGAAGGGGGTACTTTATTTGACAGAAGTGTACAGGCTTGGCATCCCATCCTGTCCATACAACATGATTCTTAGGTTATTGATTCCCCATTCATACTTCAGTGTGTAGGTCCAAATTTCCATTAAATGGGCACTTAAAAATGTGGAAACATTTATTTAAAGTACATTTGCAGCATTAATTCATAATTTATTCGTTCATCGTCTGATTGGCATCTCCTCAATTATAGCATTTATGTTATCACTTGGAATATAAATAAAAATACACTTAGTAAAAGTAAGATGGCTTACACTTAGTAATCAGTAAAATGGCTTGATTAAGCCTGATTCTTCACATTAAGAGCCAGCCCCCAAAGTAGTATTTCCCTCTGCACTTGTCTCTCTCTCAGCTCTCTCCTCCCTTTCTTACTTTATCTCTGCTGTATTGCTGTTGTCAAAGGATTTCACTTTATCATCATTTGAAGAGTACATTTGCTTCATACCTTTTTGAATCTTCTTTTTCCTGGGTCCCACATCTTCATTTCTTTTGGTTTATTCTCTCATTTTGGTAGAGCATGCTCCTTGGTAGCTTTCTAATAAGAAAGGGAGAAAAAGAAATTTATTTTACTCTCACAATTAATTTAATTCTAGTTTAGAAATTATTTTCCCTCCAAATCTTAAGGCATTGGTTCTGTGTTGTCTTGTTTTCATTGTTGTAGCTTAGAAGTCCAGTGCTATTCTGATTCCTGATTCTTTGTATGAAAGCTGGATTTTCTTTTTTCCCTCTGTTTAGAAGCTTATAAGATCTTTCTTATCCCCAACATTCTGCAGTTTTACAACAAAATGCCTTAATGTAGATCTGTTTTGATTGTGTGTTCAGGTAAATTTTTACAGAACTTACAGACAGGTAGTTTGACAGTTTATCTCTACTCTGTTCTCTCTTCCTAGAATTTCTGTTACTAGGATTTTGAACCTCATGAGCCTGCCATTTAATTTTCTTACCTTTTCTTTTTCTCCTAATTTCATTATTGTTTCATTTTGCTTTACTTTCTGGGACATCTCTTCTACCTTACCTTTTAGATCTTATATTGAGGGTATTTTGTTTCTTCTATCATATTTTTAATTCAAAAATTTCTTTTAAAAAATGAGATATTATTCACTAGGTTGTACACCTATTGTCACTTTCTAATTTCAGAACATTTTCATTATTCCAAAAGAAACCCCTACTCATGAGTCATTCTCTATTCCCCTTACTCACCAGTCCCTGACAATCACTAATTTACCTTTTGCTTCTGTGTATTTGCCTGTTTTGGACATACCATGTAAATGGAATCATACAATATGTGAATTTTTATTTCTTGTATCTTTCTCTTAACATAATGTTTTCAGGCTCAATTCATGTTGCAGTGTGTGTATATGTCCTTTTCTCCTGAATGTTCTTTTTTTAGTACATCCTGTTCTTACTTCATTAAGGCAATATTTTTTCTTATTATCTTTCAGGGTATTGATGGTAACTTTTTGAAAATTTTGTCTTTGTACATATTCTTTAATTTCCCCAAGTAACTTTTTTTCTGTGGTTTGGTGTCTGCTTTTTATACAAGATGTTTTTCTCAAAAAAGTCTACCCTTATTTTTCTCCTTAGATTTAAGACTGAGGTACAATAAAACTTAATGGAAGTTCTCTAAGCAAGGGTGAGACTGATTGTATGTTTCATCACATGGTGATCTGGCTGGGTAGAACCCCTTTGGGTCTTTTTTCCCCTTCTTGTGTACAGTCAGATTCTTTAGCACTAATTCTTCCATTTTTCTATCTGAGGATTTATGTTTGGCTCCCTGTCAGTGTTCTGAGAACCAAACATACAAGCCTATAATTCAGCCATGTATTTTCAGTGCCGTATTTTCAGTTGAACCCTCCAACTATGCCTTTTATCTCCCAAGCAGAGATCTCTGTTTTTCTTTATCCAGGCTTCTGCCAGAAGAGAGAGTAGCGGTCATCTGGATATGTAATTGCTTCTTAAATAGACTTTCACCCTATTTTTAGCTTTCTCGTCTGTCTTCATCTCAGCTTCCAGAGGTGCCTAGTGCTGCCACTTCCTGAGCCTGATAGAAGTTCTGCAATATAAGTGGACTTTTCTCGGTGGCTTAAGTTTTGGTTCTGCTAAGTCAGTTAGCACTTGCCCATCTGCTTTCTAGCCTTTCGAACTTTGCTGTTTTTGCCTCACCTTCTAATCTTTTATTTACTTGTGAGTTGATGCCATTTATAAAATCCTTTTAATGTCATTTAGGTGGAATTTTAGAAGAGAGGATATGCAAATCTTGTGTTTAATCTACCATGTTTAACTAGTAATAATTATTTTAGCAGAGTATTAGAAATACTAGCATACTAGGGCTGCCATAATGAAGTATCATAGACTGAGTGGCTTAAACAACAGAAATATATTTTCTTGTGGTTCTGGAAGTTAGAAATCCAATATTAAGATGTCAGTAGAATTAAGATGTCAGAAATCCAACATTAAGATGATTTCTTCTGAGACCTCTCTCCATGGCTTGTAAATGGCTGTTTTCTCATTTTATCTTCATGGACTTTCCTTTATGGGTGTCTGTTATCTGTCATAATCTCCTCTTATAAGAACACTAGTCATACTGGATTAGGGCCCATCCCTATGATCTCATTTTATCTTAATTACCTCTTTAAAGATTGTGTCTCCAAATATAGTCACATTCTGAGGTACTGGAAGTTAGAACTTCAGTAATCTGAATTCAGTCTATAATAAGAATATTTTTGACATTTATTAAGTGAATTGATTTTAATACTTTCAGCCTGTATACCTTTCCATTTTTATTATAATGCAAAGAAATCTTTCATGTTTGTACGAATAATTATGGATGACTTTCTCTTTTTATTTTTTGAGTTATGCTTTCTCCAAGCTCAGTGAGTTTAGTAATGTTTAGCTGAGGTTCTTCTTCCATTCTTCTGCAAAGATTAGATACTCACCCAAACTTGCTTAAACAGGGTGTTTCTGTCAAGAAGTCTAAAGTCATTCTGATCCCAAATCTTTTCTTCATAACTCTTTAATATCTTCGTTTCCCTTGAAGCTTATAAGATAGTAAATGTTCTGAAATTTCTGATGTGATGCCTTGATGTGAGTGAAATTTTCATCCATTGCATTGGATATTTGGTGGGCTTTTTCAATCTTGAAGTTAATATCCTTTGGACTTTTCTTGAATCATTTCTTTGAAGATTTCCTCCCCCTGTTTTCTTTATTCTCCTTTGCTGGAATGTTATGTAGATGTTGGCACTCCTGGACTGGTAGTTTTCTCCCTTAGCTTTTCTCTTTTTCACATTTTTTTGCTTTTCATTATACTTGTGGAGAAACTTGCCTAGGTTTTATCATATTACTGTCCTCTTAGTGAACCCTTCATTTTTATTATGTATTTAACTTCAGGAGTTCTTGATTCTCTGTAGTGCATGTGTGTGTGTTTTAAGTAACCTGTCCTTATTTCATGGTTGCAGTTTCTCTTTTTATATATCTGTTGATGCACACACATTTTCTTTTTGTTAAAACGTAATAATCTACAAAGTATGCAAAACTAAATGTATAATTTATTACTAAGTAAACACTTGTGAAACAAACCACTCAAGATAAGTCATAGAATGGAGATTTTTCTATCCTCTGCTTTTTACCTCCCATCCCCTGTAAGAATTATTTTTTCACTGCTTGAGGCTCAAAATCTCCACTAGTAAAAGAATGAACTATACAAGCCATTCTATGTAAAGAGACTAGCGGCCATTTAGCCTATGAAATGTCATTGTACTTAGAGAAAAAAAAAAAAGAGTGATAGGGACATCAGGAAGAAAATAATCCAGGGTGGAGAATTGGAACATGAATGGTAGATACTGTGTTCATTGTCAATTAATAAAAGAATGATACCAGTATTTCTTAGTTGGTTACAGTATGGTGGTGTTTTGGTGGGCTTTAATTTGCTAAGTAAGAAAAGCAGAATCTTTGAAGCAAGGTTTTCGATATTAACTTGTTCATTCATTTATCAGTCAGCCTTACATCAGTTATTAAGCATTGAAGATTCAAAGATGCTTTGAGCATGGTCACTGCCCTCTAGAGAGTCAAAGACGCTCTCTAACCTCAAATGGATCTTTCTCTAAAAGGTAAAGTTAAGTCGCTCAGTCGTGTCCGACTCTTTGTGACCCCGTAGACTATAGCCTACCAGGCTCTTCTGTCCATGGGATTTTCAAGGCAAGAGTACTGGAGTGGGTTGCCATTTAAAGGTCAGAACACAAAGCATTAAGTTTTTACCCCAGCAAAAGAGATGTATCTGAGACTAGCCTGGCAAGAGATTGAAATAATGTGTTAATGATCCCAGTGTTCTTTCTGAGAACACAGAAATCACACTTCACTAATTCCAGGGTTCAGTGGATTAGAGGAAAAATCTTAAACCCAGGAAGATTAATTCAAATCCTGTATTAACCTATTTGATCATTTTACAGTATTACTAGATAATTTGTAATTAGTGACAAGCATTTAGAGTTCACGAATAATCCTGCTTGGGTGATTGCTCCCCTGTTCTGACCTTCCATGCTCCCTGTTGTTTCCAAGAGATAAATGAGCACTTTAATTACCTATTGTTCAGGAATTCTGCTTTTTCTTCACCAGATGATGCAATGTCTTCCTAATTTATGTTAAGCATGTGTTTTCTCCCCCAGATCTTTTCTTTTGTTAGAGAATCTTTTCTAGGTAAGTGTGTCTTTATTTACCATGATTTTTAGCTGTAGCATTTCAACCTGGATTAGTTCTCTGTTATGTTAGGATTTTGTTTTTCTGCATCACTAATCAAACAGTTTCTAATGACATCTTGTCTTTTTATGTGAATTGAAGATTGAGTACTAGGAATTTCAGCACTACAATGAACCTATCCCACAAAACTACTACAAGGAAAGATAACACTTTTTGGAAAAAGAGCTATTCACACCTACCATTAAAAAGGTGAATAACAGACTGATAGACTAATAATTATTCACAGAAGTACAACTTGCCAAGCTTTGAAGGATGAAAGGATTGTTTCTCGTTGAAAATGGAAAAAGACTTCTCTCATCCTATTGAAATTTAATGATTCATGTTGGGATAGTGTAATTTCTCTACTGAGCTTTTAAAATAGGTTTGATTTTTGAAACACGTTGATTTCTCTGTTGATCTGTAAGCCTTAGGCTGAAATGTGGGGAAAATCTGCTCATTCATCACTAGGTTTGCATCTAACACTTCTCTTATATTGTTCTCTACCTGTGGAAACCTTTTTCATTGCTAATGTGTGAACTTTTCTCATAGCAAACCACTTCTCTGATTGTCCAGACACCAAATGAGGGTCCTACAGTCGATTTAATTTCTGAGCTAACTACTTGGAGTTAGTGCAGATCCCACAGGTTAATGGCTCAGTTTCATAAAACTGCCTCACCTCAGACACCACTTGCAAGTCCTAGTTTGCCACCTGTACTTATGACCAACTGACTATAAATAAGGGGTTCCATGACCCTTCCTAAGGAGGAAATGGCAACCCACTCTAGTATTCTTGCCTGAGAAGCCCCCTGGACAGAGGAGCCTGGCGGGCTGTGGTCCATGGGGTCGCAAAGAGTCGGACACGACTTAGCAACTCAACAAGAACAACATGACCCTTCCTCATGTTTGATAATTTGCTCTTAACTGCTCACACAGTGCAGGGAAATAGTTTATGGAAGAAATGTCTTGGGCAGGATACGGGGGCGTGGCATAGAACTCCCGTGTCCTCTCTGGGGTTGCCACCCTTCCGGTACTTCAGTGTATTCACCAACCCAGGTGCCCTCAGAGCCTTGTAATCTAGGTGGTGGTGTCATTCTCTGGTGGATTCATTATGTAGGCATGGTTGATTAAATCATCAGTCCTTGGTGATTAACCCAGCTTCCAGTGCCCTCTCCCTCCCTGGAGGTCAGAAGGTGGGCCTGAATATTCCAGCCTTCTAGACACAGCTTGGTCTTTCTGGAGTCCAGCCTCCACTGAAGTGTCTAGCATGCAAAAGACACTCTTCGGGAGGCACTGGAGGGTCATTGTTAAGAATTCTCACCTCCCAAAAGATGCTTTCACCACTCTAGAGATACCAAGGGTTTTAGAAACTGTGTGCCAGGGGCCAAAGACAAAGACCAAATATATATTTCTTATTGTAACACCTCCACCTTACTGAATTTTGCCCTTTTAGATGCTGTTTTAGTTTCCAGGCTCTTACAAGTTCCTTCTTGCAAATGTACCTTTTCTTTGCCCTGTTTCTTTAGGGTCAAGTATAAACTTTGTTAACATTATTTTGTTGGCAGATCCATATTGATGTGTTCAGTTGATGCAGTTATATTGGGGAATTCCACTTTCAGGTAAAAGGAGAGTTTCTTTTTAAAGCAAGGGCTTTTGGAGATGATACTTAA
Organism: Muntiacus reevesi; assembly: GCF_963930625.1. NCBI lineage: Eukaryota > Metazoa > Chordata > Mammalia > Artiodactyla > Cervidae > Muntiacus > Muntiacus reevesi. Next base: position 5,865,417 of record NC_089261.1, read on the forward strand.
AGCTGCAAGGGTGACTCCTGGGGTAGAGATTTGGCTCATTGTTTTCTACCTTGGGGCATTTTTATCTGGAGACCATGCGTTATGGTTCTTTTCAAATTACACTCATAGCTTCTTGTCCTTTTACTTAATTGGCCCTCGTTACACCTTAGCGAGGCCTCTGGTTGGCCTAAGCAAAGTGTCGTTTTGCTGCAGTGAGACGCTGGCGTCGTGGCACCTGGTGGCAGGGTGTGCCAGCTAGGCTGTGCGAAGGAGTGAAATGGAAAGCAGTTAGAGCTTGGGCAGCCGTTTTCAAAGCCTCTTTCTCTAGGGCCACATGGTCTCTGAATTAATTTCTTGTTGGTGCTGTAACAAATTACCACACGCTTAGTGGCTTAAACAATAAATTCATTCTCTTTAAAAGTGTGGAGGCCCAGAAGTCCGAAAACAATTTCACTGGGCTCCAATCAAGGTGTTGTCAGAGCTGTGTTCCCTCTCGATAATTAAGGGAGAATCTGTTTCCTTGCTTTTTCCATCTCCTAGAGTTATGTTTCTTGTTTTTCTGATTCACGTGGCTTTCTCCATCTTTTCAAAGCAGCATGACTTTTTTTTCCAGTTGTCACATGGCCGTCTCCTGTAGTATAAGTCTCCCTCTGCCTCTCTCTTATTGAGAGTGCTTGCAGTTATATTTAGGGCCTACCTGGATAAACCAGGATACTCTCTGCAGCTCAAGATCCTTAACTTGATCACATCTGCAATGTACTTTTTGGGTGTATAACATTATTTTCACAAGTTTCATGGATTATGCCCTGGATATCTTTGGGAGCGGCTATTTAGTTTACCAATCTCTAATCATTCCTTCTCTATCTGCAGCTTTTCATGTTTTTTCTGAAGACCACCTTTCTCTGTTTTGGTATACAAGTACCAAGCATATCTAACCCATAATGGCAGTCTTAGGTCTTGGGTTCACAAGAGAATAGTTCAGACTAATAGGATAGTAGATAATAGAGTTGAATATTGATTCCAGATTCCTGCAAAGCAGTTTGAAGCCCTAACTTGGTCAGATGTCCAACCCTGGTGCAGCTTCCTGTGGCCAAGAGGCAGATTCATGCCTAATAAACACAGCTTCAGACTCCCTTGGAGAAGGAAATGGCAACCCACTCCAGTACTCTTGCCTGGAAAATTCCATGGACTGAGGAGCCTGGTAGGCTACAATCCATGGGGTCGCAAAGAGTCAGACACCACTGAGCGACTTCACTTTCACTTTCAGACTCCCTATCCTATTGATGGGGTGCGGTTCTCAGAGAAAGAAGGATAAGTAGAGTACCTAAACTGAGGTTGCTGATTTAGTTATAACTAGAGACAGAGTAATTGCATGTTCTTGAAAATCGTGATTGGAGTGCTTTGATTGTACCAAAATGGATGAATTCTAATAAGAAATGATAGTTTCATAATGATTTTTATCCCTTTGCTCTTAAAACCAAATGAGAGACAATCCTGCAATTGTGATCCCCCCACATAGCATCATAAGGGGTAAACTCTTACATGTGTAAAAGAGGTAGAGGAAGAAAAAAATGGTCGTCTAAAATTAGAGGAGAGATAGGACCCATAGACAGAGATTTTGCTAGCTCTGTATCTTTACTATTTATATTTCCCTGAGATTGCTGATTTAAATAGCTTTTGCCATGATTCCAATAGGTTAATCTGGTCGGTGTTGCAATTGCACCCTGGGCCTCTCCTAGTTGCATTGTGAACCTTAAGAGGCCTGCCCCCCATCCCAACTGGCCCCTGCACCCACCATTTGTAGAGCACCTGCAGGTTTACTGAGGGGATTCAGCTTCTTCTCAGAGAGAATTGTGTCTGTAATCCCCCCAGCCATCCCCACATCTTTGAGGATGTCTTCTTTTTGACCACACCATCCAATTTTCATAGCATTCTTACTTTGTACCCTATGTCTCTAAAATAAACAGGTCTTTTCTGAGCTCTTTCAGATTACTTTCTTTTTAGGTTATGATCAAAATCCTAAGCTTGTGAATGCTTCAGGGGTATCTTTGTTTTATATCTGCTTGTCATGTATAGTTCCTACCCTGACAGTTCCGTACTAAAGACTAATTGATGGTCCATTAATTGATGGCACTTGAGATAGAAGAAAATGACCATATTCAACAGTATATTATTTGCGTAGAATCAAATTGTTACCACAGCTGCCTTACTGAATAGGCTCACATGATGTGTCTGGTTGGAGTTAGATGCCAACAGATCAATAAGTGTAGAGTTGTTATAATAATTGAAAATCAGTATTAACATTTCACAAATAAAAGCTTTGGTTTGGGAATTTTTATTGGATATTTGAGAATATCAGTTATTGGTGTGAATTTTTCTTTAAAAGATGGAATAGGATTTATGCTAGTAAAATATGTAATTCCTATTTTTGGTAGGGGGTGTTAATTTTTCACAAGTAGAATAAAATCCCTATTTTCAAAATAGTCTTTCTGATGTGTTCTAAGTTAAAGTGACAGTTGTCTCTTCATGTCCTCCTAATATATTGCTTAGCAGCATTACAGCAGATGTTGGCATAAGTGAATATTGGATGTGAGAATGCTGATTATGGAAAGTGAGGAAAATTAAGAATAAAGGGGTTATGTTAGGAAATTGCTGAAGGGTAAGAGGTGCATCCTGTCAAAGTCTGGGCACCCATCAAGTATAGAAGATGTGGGTGCTGACCCACGAGCATATGCAGAGTGCTAGTCTCTAAAACCATCTGGCTTAATGCATTTATATGAGCAAATTAGAGACGTAAATGTGGCCACGCAGGATTAATCACGCACTGTGCTGCTCTCTGCTAGTCTTAGTGCCAAATCAGATTTCGCATTCTTGGTGCTCTGTATGATTTCTTTAGATTTATTACTTTTGTTTGGTATGCCATTTTTTATATACCATTGATGCTTTACAGTGGAATCTTTTGATGCCTGTACCTGCAACATGGAGGAAAGATCTCAAGGGGGAAGAAGAAACATCAGATGAGCATTGTTTTATATCCTTCCCTGTTTCAAATGCTGTCTAACATCTTTGGGAAATTTATTGCTGCCTCTAAGAATCTCTTGTCTTTCTCAGTATAGCCCTGTATTTTCGGCCTTTTTTCTCCCCCCACCCAGCTTTATTGAGGTATAATTGACATATAACATTATATAAAAACATATACTTCAAAATGATTACCACCATAGGTCATATGACTACCATTGTTTTTCTTGTGATGAGAACATTTAAGATTTACACTCTTAGCAACTTTCATTTATATAATTCAGTATTATTAACTATAATCACCTGCTGTACTTCAGATCCCAGAATGTATTCATACTCTAACTTAAAGTTTGTATACTTTACATTTTTCTAGTTGATATTCTTCATGCCAGGAGCTGGGAAACTTTTGATTGAGAAAATGTAAATTAACTTGCCTGAGGTGGCAAGCTAAGTCCTGGTGTTCAGAAACAACAAAACGTGATCATCACTGAGGCAGAAATTGCTAGCTCTTCCCCAGTATTCACTTCCCTTTTTTTGCCGTAGCAGTTATTAACTGGACCTTTTGCCACCTAGAATAAAGACTACCCAAACTCATAGCTGGGGTGTATTCATAAAACTAAATTCTGGTCAGCGGGATGTAATCAGAAGTGTCTAGTACAGTTCCTAGGACACCTTTATAGGGAGAGATGTGCTTTTCTTCCTGTCTTCTTCTCCTTCCTGTTGGATGGAAGGTAGATATTGGCTGGTGGTTAAGTAGCTATTTGAACTGAACTGTACTGAAAGCATGTATTAAAGATGAGAGAAGGCAAGATAAGGGAATGGATTCTTGATGATAGGGAACACAATGTCAGCCTTGAACTTCTAATCTCTGGACTTTGTTTATATAGGAGAAAGTTAAATTTGTCTTAGGTAAGCCACTGTTATTTTGAGTTATCTAGTCCCTGAAGCTCAAGCTAACCCTGACTAACATAAGCATCCTCAAATAAGACTTACTTTGTACCTATTATAAGCTTGGTTAATTGACCATTTCTAGAATTTAGATACATGCTTTTAAAACTTAAAGGTTAGCTTCTGGTTTTCTTCTCACTATTTATATCTGACCTAATGTATTCCTGCAATTTTCTTACATGTAGAGTTTACCCTAGTAATTGTGTTTCAGTAAGACAGCTGAAGATTTTTTTCTCCCGAATGAGAGAAACCAAAGTTTGTAAACCTGTCAGTAACCAGAAATGTAAATTTATGATGCTTTATGGTTCTGCTGATTATATATGATCATTGGACACAGAGGCACACAATAGCAGTAAGAAATTTGGGGGAGTCTATAAAATGGAAAGCATCTGGTGTGAAGTCTATAAAAGACCACAATATCAAGTCATTTCAGATTCTTTTGTGAGTTGAAACTTGGCTTAATATAAATGGCTTCCAAGTGGTTTTGTTTCCTTCTGTTCTCAAAGAGGATATTAAAGCAGTGAAGAGTGCTGTAGTTTAGTTAGGTGGTTGTAAAAATCCTGGGAGGATCAACATCGGGTAAATATCATCTCTTCCAGTGCTGAAAATGAAATGGTAATACGGTAACTTAGAGATAGTAACAGAAAAAGTAAAGATGAAATGCAAGTTCTGATACTGAGAGAGAAGGAGGGTATTTCATTTTAAATTCTGTTCTAAGAAAGATAAAAGTGTGAGGATTTTTTTTTCTTTTTTGAAGTGAGCAAATGAAGGCCAACAAAATCTTACCATACACTAATTTAGTCTTTTTCATAGATAGGGAAAATCTTTCCTAAATAAAATTGAAAAGTAAGCATCATCAAGAGACTGTAAAAGATAGACACATAATCAGGAAAATGAAGGTGCTGATATGATAAGTTAGCATCTGGCTCCCTTAACCATCTTATGGAGCTACGAACATGACATGGCTTTGTTTTCCTGTAATCACTTCCTTCAACCATGTTCTGTGAAATCCCTCTTTTTGAGCAAATTCTCAGTTCCATAACTTTGTGTATACTTCAGAATATTTAAAAAATTCCTGTTTAAAGCTCCAATAGTATATCCAGTTTAAAGTTCTTCCCTTCCCCTTTGTCCAAAGCCAGTGGCTCAGGCTTCATCATGAAAAAAATTTTCCCTGTGTCTTCTGGGTCTCTAGCTCTTCTAGTGAGTTAGAGGGAAGGAAGTGGAAAGAGGTGAATGTCTCACTTCCCGGGTCCAGCTGTAGCTCACTCAGCGGTGATTGATGCAGTTTCTGTGGTCTCCACTGGCAGCTGCCCAAATGCTAGTTCTCCTTTGGAGGCACAAGTATGAGTATTTTGGAGGGCCCTTTAGGAACGTCTCCATTGCAGTTCTTAACATGAGAGATTAAGCTCCAGCTCTGCCACTCCCAGCTTCTCTGAGGCCCCACCTCTAGTGGTGCAGTCCAAAGCCTCCTGCTGCCGGGATCCCCTTGCCTCCAGCAGTCTTCCTGGGTGAGGTGCCAGCAAGACAGCCCAAGTCACCTTCTATGGTAACTGAATCTGGAAGTTCTTATATCTTTCTTTGCCATGCCAGTTGATGGGAGTTTAACCTATTCCACTGTTGCCCCTTTCTGCTTGTTTTCTCAAAGTATCAGAGCAGATCAACTATTCATTACCTAGTAGTTCTTTTTTTTTTTTTTTTCCATTTATTTGTATTAGTTGGAGGCTAATTACTTTACAATATTGTAGTGGTTTTTGCCATACATTGACTTGAATCAGCCATGGATTTACATGTGTTCCCCATCCTGATCCCCCCTCCCTCCTCCCTCTCCACCCCATCCCTCTGGGTCTTCCCAGTGCACCAGCCCTGAGCACTTGTCTAATGCATCCAGCCTGGGCTGGTGATCTGTTTCACCCTTGATAGTATACTTGTTTCAATGCTATTCTCTCAGAACATTCCACCCTGGCCAAAGTCCAAAAGTCTATTCTGTACACCTGTGTCTCTTTTTCTGTTTTGCATATAGGGTTATCATTACCATCTTTTTAAATTCCATATATATGCATTATTATACTGTATTGGTCTTTATCTTTCTGGCTTACTTCACTCTGTATAATGGGCTCCAGTTTCATCCATCTCATTAGAACTGATTCAAATGAATTCTTTTTAACGGCTGAGTAATATTCCATTGCGTATATGTACCATAACTTCCTTATCCATTCGTCTGCTGATGGGCATCTAGGTTGCTTCCATGTTCTGGCTATTATAAACAGTGCTGCGATGAACATTGGGGTGCACGTGTCTCTTTCAGATCTGGTTTCCTTGGTGTGTATGCCCAGGAGTGGGATTGCTGGGTCATATGGCAGTTCTGTTTCCAGTTTTTTAAGGAATCTCCACACTGTTCTCCATAGTGGCTGTACTAGTTTGCATTCCCACCAACAGTGTAAGAGGGTTCCCTTTTCTCCACACCCTCTCCAGCATTTATTGCTTGTAGACTTTTGGATAGCAGCCATCCTGACTGGTGTGTAATGGTACCTCATTGTGGTTTTGATTTGCATTTCTCTGATAATGAGTGATGTTGAGCATCTTTTCATGTGTTTGTTAGCCATCTGTATGTCTTCTTTGGAGAAATGTCTGTTTAGTTCTTTGGCCCATTTATTTTTCTGGAATTGAACTGCAGGAGTTGCTTGTATATTTTTGAGATTAATCCTTTATCTGTTGCTTCGTTTGCTATTATTTTCTCCCATTCAGAAAGTTGTCTTTTCACCTTGCGTATAGTTTCCTTTGTTGTGCAAAAGCTTTTAAGTTTCATTAGGTCCCGTTTGTTTATTTTTGCTTTTATTTCCAATATTCTGGGAGGTGGGTCGTAAAGGATCCTGCTGTGATTTATGTCAGAGAGTGTTTTGCCTATGTTCTCCTCTAGGAGTTTTTTAGTTTCTGGTCTTATATTTAGATCTTTAATTCATTTTGAGTTTATTTTTGTGTATGGTGTTAGAAAGTGTTCTCGTTTCATTCTTTTACAAGTGGTTGACCAGTTTTCCCAGCACCACTTGTTAAAGAGATTGTCTTTTTTCCATTGTATACCTTGCCTCCTTTGTCAAAGATAAGGTGTCCATAGGTACGTGGATTTATCTCTAGGCTTTCTATTTTGTTCCATTGATCTATATTTCTGTCTTTGTGCCAGTACCATACTGTCTTGATGACTGTGGCTTTGTAATAGAGTCTGAAGTCAGGCAGGTTGATTCCTCCAGTTCCCTTCTTCTTTCTCAAGATTGCTTTGGCTATTCGAGGTTTTTTTATTTCCATACAAATTGTGAAATTATTTGTTCTGGTTCTGTGAAGAATTCCGTTGGTAGCTTGACAGGGATTGCATTGAATCTATAGATTGCTTTGGGTAGTATAATCATTTTCACAATATTGATTCTTCCAATCCATGAACACGGTACATTTCTCCATCTATTTGTGTCCTCTTTGATTTCTTTCATCAATGTTTTATAGTTTTCTATATATAGGTCTTTCGTTTGTTTAGGTAGATACACTCCTAAGTATTTTATTCTTTTTGTTGCAATGGTGAATGGTATTGTTTCCTTAATTTTTCTTTTTTTTTTCCAATTGTTAGTGTATAGGAATGCAGGGGATTTCTGTGTGTTAATTTTATATCCTGCAACATTACTGTATTCATTGATTAGTTCTAGTAATTTTCTGGTAGAGTCTTTAGGGTTTTCTATGTAGAGGATCATGTTGTCTGCAAACAGTGAGAGTTTTACTTCTTCTTTTCCTATCTGGATTCCTTTTATTTCTTTTTCTGCTCTGATTGCTGTGGCCAACACTTCCAAAACTATGTTGAATAGCAGTGGTGAGAGTGGGCACCCTTGTCTTGTTCCTGACTTTAAGGGTAATGCTTTCAATTTTTCACCATTGAGGATAATGTTTGCTGTGGGTTTGTCATATATAGCTTTTATTATGTTGAGGTATATTCCTTCTATTCCTGCTTTCTGGAGAGTTTTTATCATAAATGGAAGTTGAATTTTGTCAAAGGCTTTTTCTGCATCTATTGAGATAATCATATGGTTTTTATCTTTCAATTTGTTAATGTGGTGTATTACATTGATTGATTTGCGGATATTAAAGAATCCTTGCATTCCTGGGATAAAGCCCACTTGGTCATGATGTATGATCTTTTTAATATGTTGTTGGATTCTGTTTGCTAGAATTTTGTTAAGGATTTTTGCATCTATATTGCCTGCTGCTGCTGCTAAGTCGCTTCAGTCATGTCCTACTCTGTGCAACCCCACAGACAGCAGCCCCCGTCCTGGGATTCTCCAGGCAAGAACACTGGAGTGGGTTGCCATTTCCTTCTCCAATGCATGAAAGTGAAAAGTGAAAGTGAAGTCGCTCAGTCGTGTCCGACTCTTCGCGACCCCATGGACTGCAGCCTACCAGGCTCCCTCATCCATGGGATTTTCCAGGCAAGAGTACTGGAGTGGGTTGCCATTGCCTCCTCCGATCTATGTTGCATAGTAGTTCTTAAAGTGTAGTCTTTAGAGCAGCAGCAGTGTCACCTGGAAATTTGTGAGAGATGTAAATTCTTCAGTCTGATGGGGCCCATTTATCTGTGTTCTAATGTGCTTCAACAGTTGGTAGGATATCCAAATGGTGAATGAGTTTCTCTTACTACAGATACTCTCAATGATTATTATTGTATTTTGAAAGTAATGTAGCCATTATAAGTTAGTGGAGGTAGTGCATGACATGTCATAGATGTTCTTTGGGTTTGGGAAACAAGTTACAGGTTCATATGTAAAGTGTTATCTCATATGAGTTGAAAAAAATGTTTGAATATGCATGGATGAGTTCAGGCAGTAATGGGCAGGAGGAGTTAAATTTTTTATCTTGTAGTCTTCTTTGTTTTGTAGTCTTCTATCTGTTCACATTTTACCATAATATATTTTAACTTTATAGTTATAACTAGTTTAACAAAAAAGTATCTCACCATAATCACCCTTTACCTGTGACTTTATCTCTGGACTTAAACATCCTAATTCTAAAACCTTCATGTTAATATATTTCAACTCTGACCTGGCTTCTTTCATTTATTCAACTTTTACCCTGATAATCTTAGCTGTATTTCCTTTTAGGGTCTCATCAGAGAGCTATTATTTTCCCATATAGTCTGAGGTTCACTTCTGTATTTGTTTTGTTTTATTTCAATTTTTTTTTTATTGTGGTAAAACATAGTAACAGAAAATTTGTTGGTATTTAATCCTTTTTTTTTCAATGAACATATTCCTCCACCTCCCTGTTCCTCCTCCACAGGACAAGCAACATTTCCTGAAAGGATAGCCTTGAAATTTATAGCTACAACCAAGTCTGGGCTGTTTGAGAGCAGACGACAATCCAGAACAGAAGATACACGCAGAAGATCAGAGTCAGATAATATATAGGTCAGGTATCAAGTTGTTCATGAGGGCGAGAGCCAGGCTTTGGGTGAGATTTCTGAGTATTCAGAGACAGGGAAGAAAAAACTTGGATAAGGAGTAGGTGCCAAGTGATTAGGACTCAGTTTAGGAGATGGAGGATTAAGCATAAGGTAATTGATTGCATTGCTAATATGGAACAACAGCAATAACAAGAGCTTGCTAATCTATATTTTCTGTAAAAAGCAGAAGCTGATCTTGGAGTATGAGTGGACTTGACCTGACCTGGGAGAGGTAAGTAGGTGGCACTTTGAGAGAAAGGTTGGAGGGCAAGGCAGTTTGTGTCAGGTTCCACTTACTTTCTTTAGACTTTGTATTAGAAAAAAAGAGTAAGATCTTTGGAGTAGGAACATAAAAACTCCCAAGCTAAACCACTTACACTTCCACCTCCCTCTGTCAACACACACACACACACACACACACACACATCTACAGGTAGGAGATCTTTGTGTCTTTGGTGGTTGTGTTCAATAATCTTTTACTGGGATACATGATGCATTAATGACCTGATGAAAGAAGACTACACTTTTATTAATAAGGTAAATATTTCAGTATTACCTTTCAGAAACTGACTTTTAAAAAAGATTAAAGCCTCTTATTTAGTAACATATCTTTTGATGTTTCTGTCTTTACCAAATCCTGGTTTGTATTAGAACTTCAGTTTCTGGGGAGATTATTGAGAAAGTTATTGAAAAATAGGTTTAGATACATCTGGAATTTTTCAGATTGTCTCACCCATTTCAGTAGTGTTTAGATAAAAGTTTAAATGAACTCCATACTATCTTCAAGCTAAAATCTCCTGGGTTTTGCTTTTTGGATGAATTCGTTATCTTTCTTCCCTTCCTCCTTCCCTTTCATCCTTCCTTTGTCTCAGTCCTCAGACCCAGGTCCCTTATCCATTTAAATGCATTTTTATTATTATTTTGAATTTTACTCTAAGCTTTTTGAAGTAAAACTTTAAACAGGGTTTTATATAAAATTAAGGCAAAAATATTTTATATGTAGAAACATTTATATATAAATTTATATATAAATATAACATACTTTGGCCACCTGATGCGGAGAGTTGACTTATTGGAAAAGACCCTGATGCTGGGAAAGATTGAGGGCAGGAGGAGAAGGGGACGACAGGGGATGCGATGGCTGAATGGCAGTGGCATCACCGACACAATGGACATGGGTTTGGGTGGACTCTGGAAGTTGGTGATGGATAGGGAGGCCTGGCGTGCTGTGGTTCATGGGGTTGCAAAGAGTCGGACATGACTGAGCAACTGAACTGAACTAATAACATATTATATGTCATATATGTAGAAACATTTTATATGTAGAAAGTCTAAGTAAGTTGACTAAGATATAGAATAAGTGAGAATACAATAAAATAAGTAGCATTACACTTGGCAGGTATGAAAATTGTGACTGTTACTTGTCATTAAGATCTGACTACTTCAGGAAGCAGAGGTTTTTTTAAAGATTTCTTTTTCTTCAGTTGGAACTGATTCTGACACAGAATAGTCACTGCATTTTAGGATTGGAATTTAAAAATCTTATCTTTGAGTTGGTGATGCTAAAGTTGGTGAGAATTATAGGAAACAACCTTTCCACCTACATTTTGGAGGCAGTCAGAAAAGTTTGTGTACAGGTTTTTTTTTTTTTTTTTAATAGTTTATAGTCATAGATGAACTATATTAGGCTAGCATATGTTGTTATAAAGGTTAGTTTCATCTTTATTTGGCCTTTTTAGCTTTGTTCTGTTTCATTGGCTCTAATGTTTCTAAACAAGACACCATATAGAGCCATGGTGTTCTTAGTAGAATAATGTGAAATATTGACATATTTTATCTTTCAGATGCTCTATAGATGATAATTATAGAAAATGGTTACAATAAATTAATATTATCAGCACATGTCCATGAATAAAATAACTCATTCAACCAAGAATGTTGTTGATCTGTTCTCTCAACTTTCCATGCTGACATCAGTCTGCTGATTTTTTATTTTTGTTGTCTGGTGCTAGAAGGAATATGATAGCTTATGCCAAAGAGTTAAAAATTTATGAGAGGAAGAGTTTTAAATAAAGAGAATTATATATTAACTTAAATTTTCTGTGAATTGGGGAAAGCTGATCACTTGTTTTAAAAAATAAACTTTATTGTGCTACTTTTTACATACCATAAAATTTATCCTTTTAAGAGTGTAGAATTTAGTGGTTTTTCTTTTATTCACTAAGTTGTGCAACCATTATCCAATTCTAAATCATTTTCATCTCTCTCCAAAGAAATCCTGTACCCATTAGCAGCCATTCTTCCTGTCTCCTAACCACTCCCCAACTCCCCCCTCCCCCGCCTGACCCTGGCAACCACTCACCAGTTGACTTTCAGTCTCTACAGATTTCCTGTTCTGGACATTTTGCATAAATGGAACCATACAGTATGTGTCACTTTCTTTTTTAGCAGCAGAACATCTGAATCTAAGTCTGGAAATGTTAGTATTCTTACCAAAGCAAATTTGAACAAAACTTCAGTAATGTTTCTAGACTGGATTTGTGTAGCATCCCAGGAAGTGGGTTTTGATTTGATGATAGATTTGATTTGATTTGATAATAGATTTGAGGATGAGAGATTCATTAGCCCAATGAATGGAGCATTTCAAGGAGGTGCTCTTTTGTTTAGAATTATTAGTGTTGTAAGAGGGAGGACTACCTAGTAGAAATGTGAATATGAAAACACTTTAAGATACTAAATGGAAAAGGAAAATAATTTGAAATATTGTTTGTACATTTTGGTTTAATCTTTAAACCTGCTTTGGTAGTTATTTGCTATTCAACCTTTGCCATTTACAATGTATAGCTAATCCCAGCTACTAACGTGGACAGTCATCTTTTGCACTGTGTCCTATATGCAGAACACTACCAGTAATTGTGTTAGATGATAAGAGTGTTTCTGTGGGAGGTGGATCTTCTGAAATACCTTTCATGCAAGTTAGTTTTTGTCTTATATATGCGTTCAGAATAAACAGAAAATTCTTTATGATCTTAACTGCTGTTCCTTGATTTGGTAATCAGTGGCCACTATAGTGGCCCATTCACGTACTCTTGAAGTAGGAAGAAAAAGCCCTGTCTTGTTTTTATATCAATGGCCAGAGAGACAGCACTTTAAAAAATTAGCATATGAATGTTTTGACTATCTCACTTAAGACAGCCTGTCAGTTTGGCAGCTCCGAGCCTGTTATTTCTGTGTCTTCTCTTTTCTCATTTTCATGTTTTGACAAATAAGATTGTACTTTTGACAAGTGATTTGTACTTCATCTAAGGTTTTCTAAGTGTTTTTAATTTATTTATTAAACTATCTAAAGATCATTTTATCCACCCATTTTTAGGTAACATAAGATTCTCTTTAATATAAATGAAAATAGAAAGTGATAGTACTGAAGTTCTTGCAATAAAAAACAAGGTTGGACAATAATTATATTTTAGAAGCTTATATTTTTTCACTTAAGCATTTTCAGACTTAGGCCAGAGCGTAGTACTGATTTAAGGGCAAAAGTCCCTTCTGGTGTTACTTGGGGGAGTTCGTCTTTCAGAACTGAAGGTATTTCCAAGTGTTGTTATTCAGTTGCTTAGTCGTGTCTGACTCTTTGCGATCCCATGGACTGCAGCACACCAGACTTCCCTGTTCTTCACCATCTCCTGAAGCTTGCTCAAATCCTTTGGTAAATGAGTAAATACTGTGCTGAAAATTTCATTGCTAAAGGAAATTCTATTTAATCTTATCATATGGCTAACATTAAATTCACTGATTCATTGAATGAATATTTAATGAGTACTTAATATGTGTTGGTACTTAATATCAGTACTTAATATCTGTTTGAAGTACTGGACTTAGAGTGGTGAGCAATACAGATACCACTCTCTAGACCTTAGAATCTATTGGGTGACATAGTGATCAAATGAGTAAATAATGCATTTTCAAACTGTAATATGTGGATGTGGCTTGAAGAAAACAAAGTAAGAGACTATATAGTGAATTTGGGATGAGGAGTTGATTTTGTTCAGGAGAACTCCTTGAGGACTTGCTATTTATATTTGAAAAGAGACTCAAAATATTGAGAAAGAATACCTACTCTGGAGGAAGAGATTTCCAGGCAGACATAACTGCAACCACTGAGGTCGTGAAGGAAGCATAAGAAGGCAGGTCTGGCCACAGTTAAAGAAAAGTATGGTAAGAGATGAGGGTGAAAAGTAGAGGCTAGATAATGTAGGGCCTTGCAGGACATGGTAGAGGCTTTGTATTTTTACACTTTGTGCAAAGGGAAGCCTTAAGTGGTTTTCAAATGGGGAACTGTATGATCTAATTTATATTATTGAAAAATCACTTTGGTTTCCCTGGTAGCTCAGCTGGTAAAGAATCCGCCTGCAGTGCAGGAGACCCTGGTTCGATTCCTGGGTCAGGAAGATCCCCTGGAGAAGGGAACGGCTACCCACTCCAGTATTCTGACCTTGGAGAATTCCATGGACTGTATATAGTCCATGAAGTCACAAAGAGTCAGACATGACTGAGTGACATTCACTTTCACAGAGAGACTGGATCACAGGAGGCAAAGTAAAGCTCTTGTAGTCGTCCAGTTGGTATCCATGACTACTGTGGCTAAAGAAGAAGGGTAGAGGTGCTGCGAAGTGGCAGGATATGAGCTAGAATTTGTAGGTAGAAAGTTGAGGACTTGTTAATGGGTTAGATGTTGAGGGCAAGCAAAGGAGCCAAATCCAAAGTAATTGTTTTAATTTTTTGGCCTGAGCTGCTAGAGGAATAGAGATGCCATTAACTGAGATAAAATAAAGAATGAAGAATGACCAGATTACTGGGGGGGAAATCAAGAGTTTTGTTGAGATGTCTGAGATGTTCTGTTAGATGTCTTAGTGAAGATGTTGAGTAGGCAGCTATTCATATAAGTCTGGAGCTCAGAGAGGTAGGAATTTGATGTATAAATATGGATGTCATCAATTAAGAGGTGATATTTAGAGACTTGGGGCTATCTGAGATCTGAGGGAGTACTTATAGGCAGAAGATTCTGCCTTGGAGCTCTCCAGCACACATACATATCTCTTCATTCCTATATGTGCGTGCAAGAAAAGCTTGTGTGCCCATACAAACAAAGTCAAACCTGTCTATATGAGTCAACCACAGTTCTTGGTTACAAGTTAAAGTCGTTCAGTTGTGTCCGACTCTTTGCAACCCCATGGACTATACAGTTCATGGAATTCTCCAAGCCAGAATACTGGAGTGGGTAGCCGTTCCTTTTTCCTGGGGATCTTCCCAAATCCAGGTCTCGAGCATTGCAGGCAGATTCTTTGCCAGTTGAGCCACCAGGGAAGCCCAAGAATACTGGAGGGGGTAGCCTATGCCTTCTCCAGCAGATTTTCCTGACCCAGGAATCGAACTGGGGTCTCCTGCATTGCAGGTGATTCTTTACCAGCTGAGCTACCAGGGAAGCCCTTGGTTGCAAGTTTAACAGAAAACAGTTGTGACTGTTTTAATTCAAAGGTACATGGATTTCAGCCATAATGGGCGCGCAGCAACTGCTACATCCTGGAGCTGGATGTTGTAGGTCATGATGCGCTCCCTGGCACTGATGCCCACAGTAGCTAGCTGCTGCTGTGGGTCCTGCCAGAGTAAGTTCTCTCTCTTACTGTTCTTTGAGTCACTTGCTTCACATTCAGACTTTTGGCAAAGAGCTTTGCCAGAGATACTATGTTTTCATCCCAATTATCAGGTGATAGATATCAAGTAATTATCTGACCTTTTGTTACTGTCATGAGAGATACTTCCTACATTCCGCTAAGACTCAGATAATGGGGAATTCCTCAAACAGAGGCTAAGTTCAGATACCAGGGAGTTCAACAACTACCAACGCACAGGTGTCCATTTTGTGAGTGTGATCTATTTGGTTGCTTCTTAATTACAGAGCCTGCAACAAGTCAGTGCTTTCAAATGGACTTCAAGAGTAATATTTTCTTCTATTGACTTTCTTCTCTCATAGCCTTTATCCTGCCATAGAATTGAAACGAGATTTACTTTCCCTGTGTTTCTTTTAACCATAACCAGAGAAATTATAGCCTCTTTTAGTTAAAAACGCACAAGTAAATAAGCCCCCTGTTCAAGCTTCTTTATTATGTTAAATTTAACATAATAAAACACTGCTCCTGCACATTCAGATTTCCTTTAAGAAGATTAATAAACCCAAAGCTGTATGTTCTGCCCCAAATATCTGACCACTGAACTGACTCCAGATAAATCCTATAAATTCTAAGTAAAGATAACATATGCTGAAATTTTTCCCAGATTGATAAATTATATAGCACCAATTATGCATGCTCTATAGCTATGGCTACCTGGTAGAGAGAAGTAACAAAATTGTAGCCCAGAATATTATAGTCCATTGATCTGATCTATATGAGAAAATTGTAACACAGTCACAGAGTCATGGTATTCTTAAGAGAGAAGATTCATTATTTACCAAAGAGATAAAGTATTTCCAGGCTAGTACCCATGTCCTTTAATTGAATGCTGGACTTTTTCATTGAGTGGTAGATTTTGTTGCCTTCCTTCAGAGAGTATTGAATTTCGTTCTGCCAAATAGTTAAGTTACTTGTACATTAAATGTGCTTTTTTCAAGACTTGTTTTTAAACTTTGTCAGGGTAAGTTTACAATATTCTTTAGTGTCGTTAGTCTCTTCTATTGAGAAATGACTCTTTTGAGGTCTCTACTGAATTCTCCAGGTATTCCGTCTACTCTAGCTATTGGAACTTAAAAGACTTAACAGCCCTAGAGAGTTCTGACAGTTGTTCATCTTACAGCTTTCCTTCACTTAGCCTCACAGCGTTTTATCCTATTTTGGGCAACTTTGTATTCATCCCAAACTCAAGAAGACCTCTGTTGATTTCTAGAGAACCATGTCCATGTTACCCATTTAGAGTTCATCTTCTTCATGTCTCTGTCCTGAATGTTCCAGCTTCCTTGGCATCCTCAGACTCTGACTCCTCAAGACCATTGTGCTATGCTTGGGATCCCTTTCTTCCTCTGTGGTCCGGAAAGTGCCTCCAGGCAGAAATCCAGGGTGATCACAGGGGTTACCTCATTTGTTTTGCTTCACTCAAGGTTCATGGACTATGTGCATATTGTTGTCTGAAATAGTACAAAAGCAGTGTTTTTCCTGTATTTTATCCAGCTTCTGGTTATGCTAGGAGAGTACGCCTGGTCCCAACTGCTGTGTCACGAACAGAAGCAGGTCTCATTAGAAAAATGACTTTACCACCGAAACACATGAAGGTTAGTTCTGACAGTTTGTGGCCCTTAATATATAGTCAGTACAAAACCCTTGGTATGATAAGGAGAAAAAAATCAAGTCAGGGTTAGCATAGTAAAACAACAACAGTAACAAAAATAGTAAACATACAGCATTACATACAGGATATATTATATGTGTGTGTGTGCGTGTGTGTGTGTGTAATTACATATATAATTTAAAACTCCCAACAACCGTACTTTGCTCTTATTATCTCTATTTTACAAAGTTGGAAATTGAAGTACAGAAAAATGAAGTGACCCAAGGTCAGATAGCTAGTTGGTGGATCTAGAGTTTGAACCAGGCATAATTAGCCAAATAAAAAATGCTGCTTCAGGAAACTGGGCAGGTGTCCCACCCATCCCAACTGAGCAGTGAATTATATTGTATTTTTTCTTTTTTCACCAAAGCTTTATACATGTCATCATTATGTGAATGAACTACAAACTCTCTATAGCTATAGCTGTAGATACAGATATATATCCTTAACTCCAGGTAGTACCTCCACCTGCCTAGTTTACATTCCTGTGAATATCTTATCACTACCTTAGACCTATAAGTCTCAAACTGAATTTAATACCTACCTGTTCTTTCTGTGATACATACCTTAGTTAATGGGATATCTCTTTTTCTAAAAGATGGTGAAAAATTTAGGGATCATCTTTAAATCCTTCCTTCTCTGTCTCTTTCACGTAACAACTTCCTGTTTTTGTTGTATGTGTGTTAGTCACTCAGTTGCATCTGACTCTTGGTGACCTCAGGACTGTAGCCTGCCAGGCTCCTCTGTCCATGGAATTCTTCAGGTAAGAATACTGGAATGGGTAGCCATTCCCTTCTCTAGGAGATCTTCCCAACTCAGGGATCGAACATGGGTCTCCTGCATTGTAGAGAGATTCTTTACCATCTGAACCACCCTGAAAGCCTAGGCCATGTTTTACTTGTGAAATGTCTCTCAAGAAGGTCTTTCTCTGTTTCTGCTGCCCTAATTCAAGACCTCTTCATCCCTTACTGAGCTATTGCAACAGAAACTTCGTTGGCTTTCCTTTCTTTATTGTTCTCATGTGCTTTTCTGTCCTTCACAGTATACTTCCAGAGTTAGCATGAAACTCAAATAGATTTACTAATGACTTAATTAAGAACCTGTGCTGCTCACCCTGGTATTCTAAGTCAGAAGTTAAGAACGAGACTTGAGAATCTGACTCCAGTTTCCTTTCTTCTAACCGTGATTCTTTGGGAATTATTTGGGTGTTAACCTGTTAGTCTTAATTTTCTCTTCTGTAAAATGGGCATAATGATAGTTCTTCCTTATAAAGGTGTTAAGAAGAATCAACAAATGAAAACATATACCTATAAAAGACTTCAGTGCTTAGTACGTACTCAAAAAACGATAGTTATTATTGTTAAGGTAATAGCATTCACAGCCCTCTAACCTTAAGTACACTATTCCTTGCCTTGTGGTATATGTTTCAGATCAATAAGATGACTTACTAATGTGGTCTGTGTTTTCAAACCGCCATGTTTTGGCTTATGCTCTGTTCCTTCAGTCTGGCACGTTCTTTCCCCAACCTCTTCTCTGCTTGCTGAAAGGATACTGTGGCACCTCTCCAGTAAACCCTTTCTTAGTTACAGCAGTCAGAATTAATTACTCTTTAGGACTCTCATAGTCTTAATGAGAGAATATGCCCTTAATTATTTCATCTTCTAGCACTTAGCTTGCTCTAAAAGCTTGGATTCTTAAAGTCAGATGAATGGCAAGATCAGTAAGGGTTAGCTGCTATTGTTATTTTTATTAGTTGTGCACTTGTCTTCTCCTTCAGCCTCCACCAGACTGCTCTGTCTCAAGGGCAAAAACCATCTGATTTATTTTTGTCTCCTTTCATAGTACCTAGTAGAGTCCCTTGTGTAGAATGAGTACTCAGTCTGATCTTGGTGAGGCAACAGTGAGCCATGGTATGAAGCGAGCTCTTAGTTCCCTGCCCAGGAATTGAACCTGGATAGTCTGGATGAGAACCAGGAATCCTAGCCACCAGACCAGCAAAGGGCTGGAGGCTAGAAACTATTTTTCCCTGGATTTTTACCCCCAGTGAAAAATGCATTTATCGTAGAGACAGAAACTGTAAATGCCGGTACAAAGTTTATTACTAGAGACATGGCACAACAACAAGTCAGAGAGCACATAGAGAAATGGTTTGTCTAGTTAAGACAGAAGCAAGGCAGAGATGCACACCTGGAGAGAGAGGGTGTAGGTTTCCCCGCTAGTTAGGAGGAGCTGAAGTAACTATGTGGTAAGTTATTTATATAGGTCAGTTCTTCCGGGTCTTTGTCTTCTTTCAGGCCAATTATCTGGTTTCTTTCTCTTCACCTGACGTGTGCTGGGACCCTCCCCTGGATGGGCACACATCCCTCAGCCAAGATGGATCTCAAAGTGAAGGCTTCTGGGAGGAGCACAACTTATTAAGGCCTGGCGTTATCCCTTGACTTTTGACCCGCAGGGAGCCTTTCTGTGTCTGTGTGGTGTTTCCCTTGTCCCCAGAGAGTGGGGAACAGAGATCCTTTAACCCTTTACTCAAACAGGGGTTTACCCCTCTTTGTCCTTCCTGTGACTATTACCTTGACTACTGCATGACTATTACCTTAAAGTGTTTACAAGAGACAAATACTGGCTATTTACCCTGTTTCTGTTGTTACTTCTATTTCAGAGAGTAAACAGGAGGGTGATTGTAACTGCTTTAACTGGAGCCCACCGTCTCTTGTCTCAGAAAATGCTAATAGTTTGTATCCAGCCTGAAGCCCACTTGTTTGTGCCCCATGAAATGCAAACAGGAGGCCAGTTACGAATGTCTAACCTGGAGCCCATCCGTCTCCTACATCAGTATGTGTTGAATTTACAGGATTGTGCTTCAGCTTCTCTGACACTGTCTGACATAGTGGAAGGAAGCAAGGTGGCTAAGGTTAGAGGTGGTTCTCCCTGGAGGTTGTAGAGTTTACGTCCAAGGAATGGGTGCATAGTTCTACATCTACTTGGTTGTGTGGCAGAATTCTTACTATAACAGGTTAAATTCTCTCTTTTTTTTTCTTTCTTTCTTTTTTTTTTTTTTTAAAGCAAAGCAAGGCCTTTAATATTCTGAAAGCACCCAGTTGTGTGAAGTGTTATTATTGACTTCCCAGGTGGTACAGTGGTAAAGAATCTGCCTGCCAGTGCAGAAGATGCAAGAGATGTGGGTTCAATCTCTGGGCTGGGATGATTCCCTCAAGTAGGAAATGGTAACCTGCACCAGTATTCTTGCCTGGAAAATTCCATGGAGTCCAATAGGTTCCATGGAGTTGCGGAGAGTCAGACACAGCTGAGTGACTGAGCACACGCAGATCACTAATGAGGCCACATTTTCTACCTTTGTCCCTTTACTTTGCTAATGTCTCTTTAGATACTTGAAAATAATTTAGAGGTCTTTGGGAAAATTAATGTATTTTCCAAATACTGTTTCACATTGAGTTTATTATTCTAAAACACAATAAATGTAAATAACTATGATACTAGCTTTTCCAGGCATTTACCCTGTGATCAGTGTCAGACATATCACTCCTTAGGAAATCTTGAAGAAATTCACAACAATGAAAAAAGGTGTGTTTTCTCCATTCATTTCCCCTTTCTTGCTTTTGTTCAGATTTGAATAGACAAGTAGTTATTGAGGAAAACACTATTTTAATAGACTGTTTTACAGTATCTGCTTTTAGGTAAGTGATTTGCAAAGTGCTGTGTTAAAAATGGAGTTGTACAGATGTTTTTTAGTAGCTGCATATCTGAGAAATTGTGTTCTTACTGTTTGACACTGGATCTTTCAAACAATAAGCTGCACTGAGTTGTGTTATCTTGGTAGCTCCATATAAGTAATTTCCAAAGGAGAAGGTATACTGGTATGATAGTAATTCTATAAATATTTAAGGTAAATTACTAAATCAGTTTGGATTAAGCAAAATAAATAAAGGCACAAAGAAAAAAAGCAAGGTGATTAAAGATTGTAGTCATATTTATAGGCTTATAGGTAATGGTCCTTTATTGAGTGCTGTGCTGTGATAAGTCGCTTCAGTTGTGTCTGACTCTGTGCAACTGTATGGACTGTGTAGCCTGCCAGGCTTCTCTGTCCATGTGATTCTTCTGTCAAGTGGCACCTGCTAAATGAAAGTCGAAACACTCACCAGTCAGTGGGGGAAGAAATACCATACAAATAAGTAACCCAAAGGAAGTATACCAAAAAAATTGAAAACCAGCTGAAACCTTGTATCACCTAAAGTTTTAGACTGATTATGTCTTTCTATCGAAACATAAATTTCTCTGTCGCCTTTCCTGTTAAATCCACTGTTCTCAGACTCCCAATCTGCCAATTTAAATAACTGTCTTAATTTACTAAGTCCAGCTACATCTGAGCACGGGACAGCATCTGAGCTCCTTAATCCACAGACCATGTGTGGTATGCATGTAGATTTACAGATGCCCTCAGAAAACCACCCCATAGATTAGGGACTGCGAAGTTCTCTTAATTTACATGTGGGAAAGTGAAACCTTGAGTAGTTAAATCCACAGTCACAAATTATGACTTGCAGATGGAATTTAGACCTACAGGCATGTTTTGTTTGGCCTGTTAGGATGCTTTAAAACTTTTGAGCAAACAGTTAAAATCAGGAAAATTTTAGCTTCTCATGAAAATTTAGAGCATCTGGCACCGTTGGACTGATATTCCTGTATGACATCAATTGACTAGTGTTACGTTGTAACTCCTTCTTTTTCATGATTTATCTTTCTCCGGATTTATAATCCTTACAATTCCCTCTTATCTTATACCGGTTTCATTTATTCATGTCACCTGCCTTGCCCTTCTGAAAATTTTTGTTGTATAGCAAATCAGAGGCAGAGTGAAAAATAGAAACTTTTATTCTGACTCCTAAGTAATTGTAGGTTCCTGCCTCCATTACTCAGGTGTTGGTTTATAAGCCCTGGATTCTAATCCTTCCATTACCATTGACTTGCCCCGTGGCATTGAAAAGGTCAGTTAACTCCTGTGATTTCAGTTTTGATATCTGTTGAATGATCGTTATAAACATTTTAACTATGCACATAATTTAAAAATCTAAAGGTTTATGTACAAAGCAGCCTCATAAAGTCATAGTTAATATTTTGTTAGATTGCTTAAAAATGTTGCTTCAGTGTGCCTCTTGACCATTGTTAATATGTTTAATGCCCTGCGTCCTACAGGATAAAGTCCAAATTTCTTTGCTTTACATTCTTCCCTACCATTTGGTTCCAATGTACCTTGCCAAAGTATCTTTTACTTTATATGGAATGGAATGGAATTTCATTCATTCATCATTCAATCTCTACCCTCCCTTCATTCTTTTTTCCCATAAATATCGAGCACCTCTGCTGTGCCAGGCAGTATGCTGGCCCCTGAGGATTACAGAGGTGAACAAGAAACATTCTGCCTCTAACATTCTCATACTTAAGCTTTCATTTTAGGCAGATCGATATATTTTGTGTCTTGACTACATCTTACATAGGTTTGCCTCCTTTGCTCACACTATTTTCTTTTGTTATTTCATTCCACAAATATTTATTGACTGTTGTATCAGGCACTGTTCACTGAGTGTTGATTTTATAACAAAGTTCCTGCTCCATTGTAACATATTCTTGGGGATATAAGACATTAAATAAATAAACTCTTAATATATGCCATAAGGCCTATGAGGTAACTGTAAGGCCCAAGGAAGAGAGACGGTAACAGTATGTGGGTCATAGTGCTAGTATTTTAGAAGGGGTGATGAAAGACAGCTTTTCTAATATGGTATTTGAACTAAAGGAACTGAGGGTGAGATCCAAGAAGGTATTTGGGGGACGAGTGATTCAGGAAGAGGGTGCTTGATATATTCAGGGGACAGTGAGGTGGCCAGTATGGCAGGGTCTGAGAAAGTCAGTGGGAGAAGGGGTAGGAGATGAGTTCTGTGATTCTGAAGAGCACTACTGCCTGTGGTAAGGACCTTGGCTTTTGGCTCTAGAATGAGTTGTATCTCCTCTGAGTTTCTATTTCAGATTCCTTTGTTACACCTTCCTTGGCCATCCCTGTTTACAGTGGTTTCTTCTTCTGTCTCTTGGAATGTTATAAACCACGTAACTCATTTGTTAAACTGACCAAGGCAAATGTCTGGTTGTCTTCTTATAGGTCTTCAGCTCTGTCCTGACTTCTTTTAACTTCTTCTAGTGTAGGGATTTAGTTTTATACCTTTCTATCCTTTATGATGTTTTGCACCCAGTTGAGACTTAATATATGTTTGTTTTGTGAGGCTCTGACCTCAGATATCAGTAGTAGGAATTTGAAAACAATGTCTAAGAAAGAAGTGAAAGGACTTGGTGATAAATTAGACATAGGAATGATGTTAATTAAAGTTTTAGTTTGGGATCCTGGAAGAATAACAGTGCTATGGACAGATACAGGAAGGTTGGGAAGAGAAACTGATTTGGGGGAAGATGAATGAATTTGGTTTGGAGTTTATTGAACTTCCGTGTTAGTAAGATATCCATGTTAAGCTGTGAAGAATGATTTGGATATGTTAGAACATACACAGAGGATTGGTGTTATTTGTGACTCCAGCCTGCAGTATGTAATTTTAAGAGCAGGGACAGCCTCTTACTCATATTTCTAGTGTCTGGAACAGGGGCTGGCAAATAATAGGTGCTTACATCATAGGCACTTAGTAGTTTTATTGAGCAGAGCAGTAAGGCTGATGTGTACCTACGATGCAGATTATGGCTTAAGAACTAGTGCTTATTCCTTCAGCTATAATTGCTGATATTATTATTTTTAAAAGATAATGATTTCACCATCAGATTTCAGACTCAGGCTTAGAAAAAAAGACACAAAAGTAATTTGTTTTAGTTAACTGTTTTGGGTATTTTAATGACATTTGTATCTGATATTGTTAGTGTCCAGTCTGCTTATAATCATCTCCATCAGTCAATCCTGCCAATGCATTATATTATAGAACTCTGAGAGTAATACATTAAACGTGGTTGGAACAATAGAGTGATGGTACATCAGTTGTTTTTATTATGTACATCAGTTAGTATTCTAGTAGCTTACAGTACCCATTAATTCCCATCTATCAAAGTAGCCTCATAGTAATAAGAATTACTAGACATGTTGGATGACAAATAATAGAATTACATTGTATTTTGTATTTGGAGATGTATCTCTTTAAGTAGGATGGAATCATTTTACAGATGCTGCATGAAACTTAATCTTGATAGCAATAATAAAATCAATGCTAAATTTAGAGAAGCAGAGTCTACTTTTGATTAAAATTTTAATCTTGTCAGATACCTTAAATCTTTTTCCTTCAAGTCACACTTTTAGATTATATAGCCCTTTGGTCTAGAAACTTTTTCTGTTTCATTTTTCCTCTTGATATAACTCACAAATCAAGATCTTTTGAAATGGTCTCCTGCTTCTGTAGATCTCTTCTGACTCTGAGTCCTTGGGAGCTGTGAGGTGCCTCTGAAAATGTGTGCGTTACTTTTTGCTTTGGAGCAGATGTCGTGGCACTAAGACCCAGAAACCATTTGCTCTGTGTGGCTGGAGCTGGGCAGGCTGTGCTCGCGCTGAAGGGAAGGAAGTCATTAGTGCAGACTGAGCTGTGGAGTTGGGTTCTTGCAGGATTTCCTTCCAGCCTTTCCCCACTAAGGTTCTTGGGAATTAAAAAAAAAAAAAATCTAAACACACAAACCAAGTTTTCCTATTTACAGTGTTAAGGGAAGGTAGACATTTCGGGAAGGGTAGATCCTTTCCCCAAGTTATCCAAGAAGGAAGAGAAAACAGCGTAAAGAAGCTCTGATTACAGATCTTTGGAATTTTCTTTGCTAAATTTTACAAACGAGAAATACACTCAGAATTTTGGGAATTGCTCCAGGCTGCGCGTGAGGGTTTGATTGCTTGTCTAATCTTTTTTTGAGAAGAGGAGAATTCGTCAAAAGGGGTTTGGATGGCAGGAACCCGACTGGGTTTCTGCAGCAGCTTGCATCCTCTGGCTCTTCTCTGAGGGAGGGTCTCTGCGCCGCAGGCTTGGAGACCCCCTGCTGCAGCCTCCTTTTGCGGGCGCCGGCCTGAGGGGAAAATGCTCCGCTCTGGCTGGAGTATTCTGGTTGCTGCTGGGACTTCCTAGCCCCGTGGGGAGCGTGTTCCTGGTTTGGGGATACTTCACTGAACTGCAGGCGAAAAGACTGGACTCTCTGGGCTCTTTCCCTTCGCGGTGAATATGGGAAAGAATTAGGGGGTGGGAGGCAGGCAGCATGACTTGGAGTCGCCGCTGCCCAGCATCTGCCCCCAGCCCCCAGCCAGCATCTTGATGTTCCACATATCGGCTGTACAAATATGATGAAATGGCAGCCCCGGAAGAAGGTAAGTGTCCCAGAGTGGGGACGGGGCCCTGATGCCCGACCCAGGGAGGGGCGACAGGGGGCGGCTGCCCTCGGGTCCCTCCACCCTTTCCATAGTTTGCTGGACGGGCAGGTCCAAATAGCTCTGTCCCTTTGGGACTCAGGCCAGTTCCTTAGGGACGAGTTACCAAGTCTGATCTTCGTCCACTGCCCTCTTAAGTTTTTCCTTCTTGGTATGCCCAGACTCTCAGGGGTGACAGCTAAGAAACATCCCTTTGCTTTAGAAGCCCGGTGGAGCTAGCAACACAGTTAGCTTTGCCGGAGCCAGCCAAGAGCTGCCAGGGTGTAAGAACTCGGTGGCGCCTCCTCTGCGGGGAGCCATTTGGGGTTGTGTTCCCGACACACTCCAGTGTCCTCGCAGGTGGGTGTTGTAGCACCTACTTCCCCAAGGGGTTAATAGGCTCTGAGCCGCTGGCAGCTGCTTCCCCAGGGCCCCGCTGGGGGGCGAGCATCCCCAGCACAACCGCCCAGCTGCTGGTTCCAGGGCAGCGGGGCCGCGGGGCCTCCAGCCTGAGCGCCTGGGGCCGGCCGGCTGGGCCTTCTGCCCGCGGGGCTCCAGGCGGCCGCGTGGGCCAGCGCGAGTGAACACGCCAGCCATTGTCACGGGCGCGTGTCTGTGCGTGGCAGCCTGCACGGGTGTGTGTGCATCGATCGTGGGGAAGAGGGGGAGGGGGCACTTTGCTTTTTGCGAGATTATTTCCTAATATGGCTCCTTTGTTGAGAACTCAAGAAAAAAAAAAAAAAATCCAGTGGTTCTATCAAAATAAATTGCTATTGGTCCCAGAAATAACGTTTCTAAATGTGGGACTGGTCGCTACCCCAGGACGTTCAGGGGGAAAGACAGCTTTCTTCAAGTTGTTGGCGGCTGTAGCTTTGGCTAGGGCTCCCTTTTGCTAACTTGTCTGACTGGTGCTGTTAGGTGAACGCAGTGGTTCATTGCATAGCAGGACTCCTCCCCCCCCCCCCCCCAAATGCCTAATTTGGCCTGGTTTTTATTGACATTCTTCTGAGGGAAAACATAGTGAACTGAATGTGCAGTGCGCCTCCCCAGCCATGACCTGTCTCTGTTAGCAGCCGCCTGGTGTTTTACTTGAACTAGCTAAACTGACTCTTTCTTTGTGGCATGATGTGTGATACCATGTTTTACATCAGAGCTGAAATAGAAATTGTGTGAAATGCATGAGAAGATATTGTGCATTTGTTTTATTGCTAGAAAATCTAACAAACACTGCTTCAATATAGCCTGGTGAATTGAAAGGTTTTCTTTGATATCTAATTTGCTATCTGAAACGAAGTCATTTCTACCTCATCCTGAAGTCAGAATCTCTCATATATTAGTTCTTATCATAGAGCTTCTTTCAGTGAGATTGGTTTCATGTATTTTAGATAAGAGATCCATGCATCTTCCCCCCCCACCCCCGACCTATAAAAATCAGAGTTAGGGTGAGGAAAACCCGTTCGTAGAAGAAGCGATATAATCAACCAATTTAAACAGATGCTGTGCATTCCTAGAGCCCTCCCCTCAATTTCTTCTGTATTTGTAAATTGTATATTTATGAGTACTTTTAAGATGTCTGCAAAATATACATTCATAAATGTCTGTTTTTTCTATTTTACCCAGTACGCAGTAACTCGTGGTTGTGTCTGTGGAAACCCCTCTGGGTACTGGTATTGCTTGAACCACGGAAGTATTATTCTTGGCAGTCAGGTGGATTTCTGGACTCTGGAAGATTCTGTTTCAAGTGTTAGGATTCACTCTGAAGTATTTACTCACTCTGTGATACTTAAATTGCTATACCAGAAGGTTGCGTTTATTCACTGCATTCATAATCCCAAATCGTCATGTTATAAGGATCCAGATAAAATTCTACAGAGTTATGGAAGATTAAAAAATAAGTTGAGCTATCAAATACTGTGTGATTATTTGGAGGTGGCTGGAGAACAGTTCTTGTTGCTTCTTCTACATTCGAAACGGAAGCTTCCTTGAAAGAATATTCAACTCCTAGAGGGCACAAATAAGTCTTTACAAAGATTATGTTTATTTTTTACACTTGCAAGAATACTCACATGATCAAATCATTGCCATGGTTTCTGGCTGGGTATGCCAACACATTTGTAGTGGTACAGTCACGTGCCGTGTGTTTTGTCAAGCTGTTTCATAAAAACCATTTATGCTACAAATGAAAAGTGATACTACATTGAAGTGATTCAGCAAAGCTAGAAGATCGTCGGTAGAATACTGGCCCCGGCAGCGTTGGGTGTAGCCGGGGCTCGTGCCTGGGACTGATGGGTAGCTTGCTGTCACGGTGCCCTGTCGGCCACTACCAGTGCTGGCTTGCGTCAATTCTGGTCTCACCATAAGACCATGGCCATAGGTTCTGGGTTTCTTTGTTTCTAACTGAGCATGCAGCTGGGGTATATGGTTGAAAGGGAGCTCTTTACTCTTCTTTCCTCTGCTTATTTGCTGGGTTTAAGTAAATACTAAAATTCAAGATGTGAGTATTCAATTAGGGTCTTCTACGTTTTTTCACAAAGAAACCACCAGAACGTGATTAATCATGTTCTGCGCTCAGGACCAGTGAGGGGCTTAGTTAGCCTAGCTTTGCTCCCTCACTTCTGGATACTACCACCAAGATGCTCTTCTTCCTTCCCCTTCTTGAAGAAACAGTGATTTATCTACCTCTGAATTCCTGAAGCATTTAAAATCTATGCTCTTTTAGATAGATTGTGCTTTACTGATAGTAAACCGCCCCTCCCCCCACCTTTAAAAAATCAGCCTCTCAATTGTGCTTGAAGCTCCTTGAGTTTAGGAACAATACTTCACACCTCTTTTTTTGGTGCCAAGGATAATATAGTTGCTCAGTAGATATTTATTTGATGTAAAAGTAAATAAGAAATATTGCTTTGTAAAACTTGTATCTGTTTTTAGGGTGGTATGATCTTTAATAAAGTTCAAAATATTTTATTTGGCTCATAGGTATTAGACTGTAGTGGATTATTGAAGAAAACAACAATATTTTGACACTCACTTCTCACCATTCATAGACAATATCAGGGAGGGGACAGCCACACTTTCCACATAGGTTCCATAGCAGTCATTGTTAAGATGCACGGTCAGGCTCTGTGGACTAGGCTCGGATCCAGGGTCACGATTCTTTTATTAACATAATCTTATTGGCCTGGCAGAATCTGTTTTCCCCTTAAGAGGCGATCATGCAGCACATTATTTTTATCTTGTATTTGCAGAAATGATAGTAATTAAAATGTTCATCTCGTAGGAACATGTTTGTTTACAATTCTGAAGTGATTTTTGCTTTTTAAAAATCCAAGGATTAGTATCAGATAACACTGTGTAAATAAGACTGCAGTCAAAACCTTCAGGAAAGCTGCTACTGATTGGATTTTTTCATTGCTTATCTAATGTTATTTTACTGTTCACACATAATAAAAGATCATTAATAGGAATATGTCACATAAGCTACATTAATTATGTCATTTGAGAATCATATGATGTATTTATCTTATTATACTTGTCACATTAATATAATGTGAATCTGGCTTCTTAAGTGATTTCTCTGATAGGGCTTCATTTAAAAAGCTTATTTCAAAGCTCACTTATAAGGATTGCATCCTATAAATTTGTGTCTTGAAATAGCTTATTCCTTTTGCCAAAAAAAGTGTATTTCATATCCCTGCACTTTTTCTATGATAAAGTATTTTGTTTTTAGAAAGCTCAGTTTCAAATTTTAATACAACTATACTAAATTTTACTTAGTTATCTGCCTAAATGCTGTGCTAGTTGATATTATCATGTTCATTTTGGACCACAGTTTGTTTATAGTATAAAATTAAACTTAAAAATAAGCATTGTGACCAAAGTAGTTTTAAAGAGAAGTCTTAGAAATTTCATGATAAAGGTCTTTCTGCAGATCTATTCTATACATCATTCCTGGATCAGTGCAACCTAGAAACCTAGGTTTTGGTTCTGGCAGTTCCCATGACTTGTGTCCTTGGGTGTGTCGTTTAATCTTTCAGGTCTGACTCCTCACTGTTAGAGTCAAATGCCTCATTGTCACTTGCGGGAGCTATTGCAAATGACATCCTAATGATTTTTCTTTTTCTTATCTCTTTTTTCCTCTGATTTTCCCTTCTTTCTTCTTCTAGAGTAATTATTTAAAGAAACACATGTACTATTCCCCTCCTTAACATTCTACGATGCCTCTCTTTTGTCTAGTTGTTGTTGTTCACTTGCTCAGTTGTGTGTGACTCTTTGGAACCCCATGGACTGCAGCATGCCCGGCTTCCCTGTCCTCTATTGTCTCCTAGAGTTTGCTCAAACTCATTTCCATTGAGTTGTGATGATATATAACCGTCTTATCCTCTGTCGCCCCCTTCTCCTGGCCTCAATCTTTCATGGCATTAGGGTCTTTTCCAGTGAGATGGCTTTTCACATCAGGTGGCCAAAGTATTGGAGCTTTGGCTTCAGCATCAGTCCGTCCAATGAATATTCAGGACTGATTTCCTTTAGGATGGACTGGTTTGATCTCCTTGCTGTCCAAGGAACTCTCAAGTCTTCTCCAGCACCGCAGTTCGAAAGCATCAGTTCTTCAATGCTCTTAATGGTCCAACTCTCACATCTGTATATGACTACTGGAAAAACTATAGGGACTTTGACTGTAGGGACCTTTGTTGGCAAAGTTATGTCTCTGCTTTTTAATATTCTCTCTAGGTTGGTTATAACTTTTCTTGCAAGGAGGAAGCGTCTATTAATTTCATGGCTGCAATCACCATCTGCAGTGATTTTGGAGCCCAAGAAAATAAAACCTGCCACTGTTTCCATTTTCTCCCCATCTGTTTGCCATGAAATGATGGGACCAGATGCCATGATCTTAGTTTTTTAAATGTTGAGATTTAAGCCAGCTTTTTCACTTTTCTCTTTCACTTTCATCAAGAAGCTCTTTGGTTCCTCTTCGCTTTCTGCCATAAGGGTAGTATCATCTGCATACCTGGCAATCTTGATTCCAGCTTGTGAGTTGTCCATCCTGGTATTTCCCATGATGTACTCTGCATAGCAGTTAAATAAGCAGGGTGACAATATATAGCCTTGACATATTCTTTTCTCAATTTTGAACCAGCCTGTTGTTCCATGACAGATTTTAACTGTCACTTCTTGACCCGCATACAGGTTTCTCAGGAGGTAACTGAGGTGGTCTGGTATTCCCATCTGTTTAAGAATTTTCCATAGTTTGTTATGATCCACACAGTCAGAGGCTTAGTCTAGTCAATGAAGCAGAAGTAGATGTTTTTTTGGAATTCCCTTTATTCTTCTATGATCTAGTGAATGTTGGCAATTTGATCTCTGGTTCCTCTGCCTTTTCTAAATCTAGCCCTTATATCTGGAAGTTCTTAGTTCATGTACTGTTGAAGCTTAGCTTGAAGAATTTTGAACATGACCTTGCTAGCATCTGAAATGAGCTCAGTTGTGCAGTAGTTTGAACTTTCTCCAGCATTGCCTTTCTTTGGGATTGGAATGAAAACTGACCGTTTCCAGTCCTGTGGCCACTGCCAAGTTTTCCAAATTTGCTGACGTATTGAGTGCAGCACTTTCGCAGCATCATCTTTTAGGATTTGAAATAGCTCAACTGAATTCCACCACCTCTGCTAGCTTTGTTCGTAGTGATGCTTCCTAAGGCCCACTTGACTTCGCATTCCAGGATGTCTGGCTGTAGGTGAGTGACCACACCATCGTGGTTATCCGGGGCATTAAGACGTTTTTTGTATAATTCTTCAGTGTATTCTTGCCACCTCTTCTTAATCTCTTCTGCTCTGTTAGGTCCATGCTGTTTCTGTCCTTTATTGTGCCCATCTTTGCATGAAAAATGATAACATCTTACAACTGGGTCGCAAGATACCAGTGGAGCAATACCATGGTTGTAAACTACCAGAGTAAATCTTTATTCCCTTCAGCTGGAAGTGTTTTTGATCTTGTAAAACTGGTGGGAAAATGGTCATCAATAGAAAACTACTTCCAGGGACATTGCAGTAGCTGGAAATAGCTGATAGACTTGATAAGAAGTGAAGGAAGTCAGTGATGAGGAAATCTGATCTGGCACCTTTACTGTTCAGGAGCTAGCCAGTAAACATTGCCAGTGTGAGAGGCTACAGAGTTTAATTGGCCCAACTTCAAGAAAAGGCTCCAGCAGCCACCTTCGTTTTGCTCGTCAGTCACAGTGATGACATGCTGTGGAAGACACGGCAGACGCAAGAGAAAGCCCGAGATCCCGGCTGGCCTTGTCAGCCTTAGCTTCCACGGTGAATTCGTTATGTCACTAATAACAATGTATGTCTCAGCTTTAAGACTTTGCTTTTATTGATGTGCTAAAACCATGTAGTTTTATTGAAAGCTATAAAAATTATATCATTTAACTGTCATTTTTGGAATATATATGAAGCTTTTGTCCTGAACTTTCTTATTAGTCTCCCCTTTTAGATTTTTGTAGCTAAGAGGATTATTCTCACATGATCGAGCCTTTAACTATATTCCTTTTTCAACACAGTTTGTTATTCATTCTGTTGGAGTATTTTGTCTTTGTTATTTTGAGTATTCTATCCTTTTAGCATGTATTGTAAGGAAAAACATAAAATTGTATCCTTTGGTTTACACCTTCTGTGTAATAAACTTAGCATTTCTGGAGAAAGTACCTGAGTACCTGAAATAAACTTGATGTCAGTTGTCAGCTTCACATAAGCTTTCTGCTGGTAGATGTCTCTCAGTTTGGACTATGAAAGGCTGAAATTTCTATAGCTTATGTGTGGTTGTGTAAACTAATGTCCATTCATGAATACCCACATTTCCAGCATTACTTACTTTGGGGGAGGTAATAGTTTGGATTTATATCACATTGGGAGACTAAGGCTTGTGGAAACACAGATTTTAGGTAACTTTGAGTTAGAAAGCAGTTACCATTTGGAATAGGGACAAAGTGGAGTTGGGAACGAGGAGGTCATTGTGGAAACTCTTTGTGTTTGGATATATACTCTCCTAAACACACAGATATATGCAGACTTAAACCTTGAAAGATAATAGTGGGGGTAGGGAGGGAAGAAAGCTACAAGGAAATTTTGCTGTGCATCCTGGGATAACATATTCTATAATAAACAACATTTATTAGATTAGAGATTGGGTTTTTCAAAGTTGATAAGTGATTTCTTATTTTGACTGGTCCAGTGTGTAAATAGATGTTCCTTGTTTTATGGAAAGTCAAAATATAATATTTGAACCTGAAAATTGAATGGCAACTTGTTTTATGTAACTGAAAACCTTGAGTATCTATTATATTTATCTGGTTCATTACTTCATTGCTCTGACAATTGTTAAGCATGTTTTATATTTTAAATCCTTATAAATGAACATATGGGAATCCACACACTCGTTTTTAGTATTATGTTAAATCACGATTATCTGTGAAAAACTGAAATGCTTAAGCCCAGATCTATCAGGTAGTTTTGGAAATAAATTTATTTTTGAGGAGTGGAAAGAGAATGTCATAGTGAGTGGTAGTGAGCATTTTTGTGGCCCATGTGTCTTTTGTTATTTAACAATGAGTTTTTCCAACAGTGGGCGAGCTGGAGGAGTAAAAGGCGAATGCAGCCTGCTGTTCTGGTTACCTTGGGTGAGCGCGTTGGGCCGAGGCGGGCGGCACTGCTGATGCTTCACATCTGTCACCTGCAGAACCAGAAATCTGCTTTGGTCCAGTTAGCACTTGCTGGGTTAGGAATGGCGGTGATAAATACTGAAATTAAGACTAAAACAAGTTTGAGGGACTAATTTTGAATTTTAATATTCTGTAGTCACCATCAGTTTAGTTCAGTTCAGTAGCTCAGTCGTGTCCGACCCCACGAACCGCAGCACGCCAGGCCTCCCTGTCATCACCAACTCCTGGAGTTTACTCAAACTCATGTCCATCGAGTTGGTGATGCCATCCAGCCATCTCATCCTCTGTCGTCCCCTTCTCCTCCTGCCCCCAATTCCTCCCAGCATCAGGGTCTTTTCCAATGAGTCAACTCTTCGCATGAGGTGGCCAAAGTATTGGAGTCACCATAGTTTTCATGAAAAATCACTATGCTATTATTTAACTGTGGGGTTCTTGTGAATTTCTTTTTAGCTCAAACTTAATTCATTAACTGCCAGCCCTTGTTAAATTTCAACCATTTTTTAATATGGAATTTTCTAAAATATATAATATATTTTCTATCTTCTTAAACAGAAGGTACTAAGAGTCTCCAGATTACTCAGGATTATTATCACAAGCATGAGTTATGCTACTTTGGCATAATGCAGCACTACTATAGGATAGCTTTTAAGGAATACAGAATAATTTGATCCTATACTGAATGACCCCAGACTGCTTTTTTATTTCTTTTAAAATAATTTTATGACATCTTTGTGCGATTTTTACCTTTCTTTCCATGTTGCCCAAAGTAATGCTGTGGTTATGTGCCTACCTCTTGCAGTTTTAAGTATTTGTTTCCTATCTGTGGTGGGTGAGAAACACAGCTAACTGAGCCTTAACTTGTGACTGAAATTAAGTAGCCTCTGAATGAGGGTTTCTCTTATGAGTATTGAACTTGAGAGTAATGAATTGTGATTTTCTGTTTTCACTACTTTGTGGTTTTTTTTAAATAATTAATTTCTGGTTTTAGGCAGTGTTTGAGATATTTAAGATGATTAATAAATGACCTTTTGGTAAGTGAGAATTTGTTATTCTGTTGAATACTGAGTTAGATACTTTTGAGGATGCTTAGTGACAGGGACTGAAAAACATTTTGAATGATTTGATAAATGCCATGCTTGGCTTCCCTGATAGCTCAGTTGGTTAAGAATCCACCTGCAATGCAGGAGACCCTGGTTTGATTCCTGGGTTGGGAAGATCCTCTGGAGAAGGGATAGGCTAACCACTCCAATATTCTTGGGTTTCTCTTGTGGCTCAGCTGGTAAAGAATCTGCCTGCAATGTGGGAGGCCTGGGTTTGATTCTCGGGTTGGGAAGATCCTCTGAAGAAGGGAAAGGCTACCCACTCCAGTTTTCTGGCCTGGAGAATTCCATGGGCTCTATAGTCCATGGGGTCGCAAAGAGTCGGACATGAACTGAGCCAGTTTCACTTTCATGCTTGTTTTTCGTTTTCTAACTTTGCTTTAGTATCTGGCTTGACATTTTTCCCCCCTCAATAACTTGTTCAATATATACACATAATAATAAACTATTGTAGAGGGAACTAGTATTTAGTAGTTTATGTGAAGTGTAGATTTGCACATCTTAGGGAGTATTGGTGATTACTTAAGAGAAGAAATGACCATGGAATGACCATGGTTTATTTAAATATTAATTACTTAAATGTTAATTAACTAAAACATTATCTGTTTAGTGACGTCAGTTCAGTCGCTCAGTCATGTCTGACTCTTTGCGACCCCATGGACTGCAGCACACCAGGCTTCCCTGTCTATCACCAACTCCCAGAGCTTGCTCAAACTCATATCCATCAATGTGATGATGCCATCCAACCATCTCATTCTCTGTCGTCCCCTTCTCCTCCTGCCTTCAATCTTTCCCAACATTAGGGTCTTTTCCAATGAGTCAGTTCTTTGCATCAGGTGGCCAAAGTATTGGAGTTTCAGCTTCAGCATCAGTCCTTCCAGTGAATATTCAGGACTGATTTTCTTGAGAATTGACTAGTTTGATCTCCTTGCAATCCAATGGACTCTCAACAACTTTCTGTTTTAGCCTAGGCTCTTACTAGTCAGCATTTATAACATGAGACTAAAACATGTTTGGAAATGAAAAGAAGTTTAAGGAGCGTTAAGGTTTACAGAGTAGGAAGTGGAGTGCCACTAAGGTAAGCTGGCTCCATCTTCAGAGGCTGGCTGTACGCCTGGTGCTCCAAGGAGCAGGCCATGTTTACTGGGCTGTGCTGCTTCTACCTCTTCTCTAGGCATTCAGACTCTAGGATGGGGCTTATTTTGTTTAAAAGAAGAAGAGACAGTTATATAGATAGCATATTTGTGAGACACAAGAAATCTATTTGCTTTCAGACATCTTTTCTGTGACTTATTTTCCTAAAATTCTTTTGTGCCAATGCTTTAAAAATTTGTAGTAAAGTGCAAACATGATAACATTTGTTTGCTGTCTGTCAGCTTTGCTGCTCTGTCACCCAGCAAAATATTCAGAAATGAGATCCTTATAAACTCTTGATATAGCTGGTTGGGAGGGATTCATGAAACATCAGGTTCCTGGTCACTGAGAGGCCTGTTTTGAGGTGGAGGATGGGGTCATTTTGAGGGGATCCTGAGTGAAAAAGAAGTAGCATTAAGGGGGTAGCATCCAGAGAGAACAGGAGAAGAAGATGCTGAGAGTGGAAGTGGAGAGAGGTTGTTGACCACAGACTCCATGTACTTTGTAATTTTAAGGTTATGACCAGCTCTAGATGAGAGTAGATGACCCAAAGGACCAAGCATAAGGGAGGAAAAATTAATGATCACTATCAATAAAGACAGGATAACTTACTTGAAAAGTAAAACAGTTTATGTAGGTTTCCACAAATTTGAAATAGACCTCGTTGATAATAAATCATATCAGAATATTCTTGTCGCTTTTCTAATTATTTCTGATGAGAACTGTGGTTCTCAAGAAATTTTAATGAACCATATAAATGTGTTACCATTTATAGTGGTCATGAAACAAACAATTTAGAAGAATTGGGCTATTATGGAACCAGCATTTCTAGTATAAATATAACTGTGAGTAAACTACCTGTAATTTGAACAGAATTCTGTGGCAGTTTTTAAAAGTGAATCCATAATATTGATACAGGTTGCACTCTGTCATTCTGGATTAAGGATGAATGAGAATGTAAAATCCCTAGAGCTAATTTTTAAATTATTATAAATGTATAGAATATACATAGAATATACTTCTCAATGCTGACATTGAGAAGTTGATTAAAATAGTGTAAAATGTGAAGAAAGTGAGTAGGTTTCTTTATTTTTTTGGTTTAAAATTTAAATGTAAAAATTCTTACTTTAACAGATTGACCAGCTCAGGGAGGATCTTAAATTATAAGTTATTGAAAGTGAAAGTCGCTCAGTCGTGTCCAACTCTTTGTGACCACATGGACTCTACAGTCCATGGCATTCCCCAGGCCAGAATACTGACGTGGGTTAACCTTTCCCTTCTCCAGGGGATCTTTCCAACCCAGGGTTCAAACCCAGGTCTCCCGCATTGCAGGCAGATTCTTTACCAACTGAGCCAGAGGGGAAGCCCAAGAATACTACAGTGGGTAGACTATCTCTTCTCCGGCAGATCTTCCCGACCCAGGAATCAACCTGGGGTCTCCTGAATTGTAGGCAGATTCTTTACCAACTGAGCTATTATGTGTATTTATGTATGCAAATATAATTAGCATTTATGCTGGCTAAATATGGGCTTCCCGGGGGTACTAGTGGTAGAGCAGCCACCTGCCAATGCAGGAGATGTAAGAGACTTAGGTTCAATCCTGGGTTGGGAAGATCTCCTGGAGTAGGAAATGGCAACCCACTCCAGTATTCTTGCCAGGAGAATCCCATAGACACAGGAGCCTGGTGAGCTACAGTCCACAGGGTCACAAGGAGACACTACTGCAGTGACTTCACATGCACACACTGACCAAATAAACTAGGGAAGATTGATAGGCACAGAGATTATAATATTACTATGGATGAGTTTTAAATGCTAATTATAAAAGTGTACAATTTTTGATTAAATAGAACCAGATATTATTTCAGAGTTTAAAAAAAGTATGATTTCTTAGTGGACTCTGTAGCTCTTTCTGTAAAGAATCGGCCTGCCAGTGCAGAAGATGTGGATTTGATCCCTGGGTCAGGAAGATCCTCTGGAGAAGGAAATGGCAACCCACTCCAATATTCTTGCCTGAGAAATCCCATGGACAGAGGACTCTTGGGCTACAGTCCATGGGGGTCACAAAAAAGTCGGATATGACTTAGTAACTAAACAACAGCAACAACAAAGCCCTTCTAGAGGTAATTTCAATAGTAATATTAAAAATAAAATATCTCTTAAATGATCAAATTACTAAGCATTTATTAAAGCTGTTTGGGATACAAATATGAATAAAATACATTTCCTCTAGAAGGGAGGATAATACGTGCACAAATGTCTGAAATGTGAGGTGGCAGATGTTAAGCATCACCAGAGAAAGTAACTAAAAGGCGAGGACACAGCTGAGTTGGTGAGAAGGGGAAGGGTTTGAAATTCGGGGTAGGAATTAGTCAATCAAGAGAGTTTTCATGGTGGGGTGGCGTTCCAGTTAGACTTGGTGGGCTTGCCAGAGGAAGACGAGGAGACCATTCCAGGCAACAAGAATAATGAAGGGAGAGGCAAGTTATGAGCATGTTTTTACAACATGGTAAGGCATCCCAGTTTGGCTGGAGAATAGATTTCAAATGCCAGCTGAAATCCAGACAGTAATTGGCCCCAAAGATGGGGAATTAGGTTTTCACATGCTTCTTCTCCTCCTAATGCTCGATGAGTAACTGCTTTTTCTCACCCTTTCTTATTAAAGGGAAATGAACAACTGAGTAGGTTGTAAATGATGGAATTTTATTCGGCTCTGCAAGGGTTTTTATAAATACTGCAGCAACTGTTTACATGTTTTTCATGATTGCCCTGTTTATATCAGAATGATTCTCCTCTTTGTTTTATGCACAAGTCCGCATTTGACTCAAGTTTATCTTTGAACATTTGCCATTCTCATTTTGTTTGTAATCCTTTGGGTAGTATAAGTTACCTGATGATAGGAATATCATAAATTTGGAATTCCAAGTCTTTCCAACTTCAGAATGTCATCTCTTTACTACACATATTATGTAGAACTGTTAAGCAATCAGTTTGAGGTCTCTAGCACAATTCATAAAACAGCTATCTCTCCTGTATTTCCAAATAAAGTATTTGAAGGGAATGATATTTGCAGAATGTGCTATAGTGGTAAATTTAGAGAGTACAAGATAATTACTTGTAATTATGGCAATTTCTGTAAGGGAAATCATCTTAATTTGCTCCTACCAAGAAATAGAATTGCTCTACTCAGAGTATTTGAATCTTTTAGGAGATTAATGCTGTGTGCCTTCATTAGTTTGAATGGACATTACAGCTTTTCACTACATCTGAAATTACCCCTTTAATTCACATTTCTGTTTGAATTTCTATTAAGCAGCCTTTACTTAAAAAAAAAAAATTGTATTCCAGAGCTCTTGTTGGAAAGAACTTATATATCGATCCTAAGTAAATTATGAAAGAATAATACAGTTCTGCTAGGAGAATAAACTTCCAAAATCATAGTCTGGAAGGTGAAGAGAGTCTTTGACTCATATTTAATACATTCTCCTGTCATGCTATTCCTTGAAGATTTTAAGGTTTAGATGGCCTCTAGGCTGATGGGTAATTGCTGTGGCTTAAAAGGAATGCTATATCTCTGGGCATTTTTGTGAAAACAGAATTCTGACTACTTTTTAAAGTATTTAATTATACCATCTGGGAAAGATAACGTGTGTGTAGTTAAGACAGAGAAAACTGGAGTGGGAAGAATGAATTTATACCAGAATATAATTAATTGGAAAGAATATTGAGAAAGAAATGATGGACATATGTCTGTGTAGGTGACAAAGGTGCTCAGTACAGGAAGTTAACTCCTTGTTAGACTGTGATTGTCTGCCAAAAAAAAGAGTGATTTCAGTCTTCAGAGCTATTGGGATGGCTTTATAAAATTCTGAGCTTTTCCAGTAGCACCTGTTTCTTTACCTCTTATAGGAATTTCTTTTGGCTGCAGTGAGTTGAGAACGGTGCCTTAGTGCTGAAATTTCGTCTCTCCTGCTGCCATGTGCAATACTCAGCAGTATTCTGAAGTATACTGAAGTCATATTCAGCAGTATACTGAAGTCAGGCTTCAGTACAGCAGCTTTTAGGCATCCTGTGCCCTCCACTAAAGCCTAAACTTGTAGTCAAAGCTTGGGGTCAGTTGATTGAATAATTATTTCAATATGCACTTATTGAGGGCCTAGTATGTACCACATGCTGGCTCTTTATATCATGAGGAGGAAAAATGAGTAATACTTAATGGTGACTCCATTATTCTAAAATTTCAAATACTCAGTTAATCCTTATGAATGTTTGCTAAGTAAGGTAGTAATTATTGAATTTGAGAGAATCAATTAATTTACTAACTATAAGCACTCTAGTAATTTATGAAGTGTTAGATTCAGATATAATCCCCATTCTCAAGGAGCTTACAGTCTAGACAGGAAGTTAGATGAGAGAATGAATTATTTCAGTACAACATGATAACAGCAGCGCCATTTATAGAGTGCTGTGGGAACACTGACAGGCAGGAGAAGGAAGCGGAGGTGGTGTGAGCTAAGCACTGAGCTGCGTGTGGAAGTGGTCTCAGTCATTAGCCACATGTATTTTCTCTAGTATAGACTTTCTTACCACTCACCCGTTCATTTTTATTAAAGTGACTTAAAGGCAACTAAACTAATTTTAAGGGAGTTCCCCATTTATATTTCATTTATTACTCTCATGTTGTCATATTGTTGTTCATAGCTTGATTTCCTCTTAAATACTTCTGGAAGATTAATGTATTTTGTACGTATTCACCTCTAAGAAGATTAGTTTTTGCAGTTGGATTCTTAATAAAATGAGTGCTCTCTCAGTCCTCCCCCCCCCCCCGACCTCCACCCTGCCAGCTTTTGACCTTATGGCATAATGTCCCCTTTTTTTAAAAAAAAATTAGTATACATACATCTTTTGAATGTATTATGCCTGTATTAAGTTTTTTCCTTTTTTTTTACATTTAGGAAAACAGTTCTTAAAGTGCACTCCACTGGATTCACTGAAGAGGAAAAAATTTTGTGGTTAAATAAATTTAGAAGAGGTATACCCACACGATCTCCTTTGGCATATTGTGAGGGTTCTGAGAAGTCCTATAATTAGAAAAGAAAGAATGAAGGGGAGAAGAGAGACTTCTTTACCTTTATTCAATCAATTATTTCCCAGTTATGGCCTCTTTTTAAAATAACATGAAAATGTATGTGTTGGGAACTGCTTTATTAACATATCTTTATTTTGGATTAGATATAAAAATTCATATACATAGTCTATGGAAATATTGTTTTCTTATGGCTGAAATTAATTAGAAGGAAATAGAAGAAGGCAAGAGGAAGAAATAAAATGAGAAGATTATAGGGATAGAGAAAAGTGAGAAAAAAATACTGGTAGCAGCAGGAAGGTAAAAACGAAAACTTATCTTGTAAGTTATAAAATGTTATTAAAATGTGACATAGTAAAGTCTTATCAGGTTCCTGGATTTAACATTTCCCTGGAGATACGAACATATTGCTAAGTGCCAAGCTATTTTTCTCACATTCAATTTTTTACAGCACTTAAAACATTTCCCTACTGTTTTTCCTGAAAAACATTATGAGGGTTTCACTTTGTTATTAAAGGACTAAAAATTTTAACAATACAAAGTTAGATAAGAGGGTGTAGTTCCCTTGGTCAGTTTCACAACTGGGAAAACATTTTCCCTTCCTGAATTTTTCAGGGCTGTAAGTTTGAGGTGGTAGGAAGAGTCGGCTAAGTGTGAAGTTGTCTACAACAGTGTGAACTGTAGTAGTCTTTGTTTAAGTCATGAATGAGGATATGAATTGCTCAATTGTTTGATTACTTCTTTTGATGGAGTGCTGTCATTCTTTTGAAGCTCTGGTGGGATGAAAGGCCATTCCTGAGCTTGATTAAGGGGAGGTAAAGGAGAGTCATTGAGTCTGTTCGCCTTAGTCTTACCAGGTAGCAGAGAACAGGACTGTTAACAG
The DNA here is from genome assembly GCF_963930625.1 of Muntiacus reevesi. Taxonomy (NCBI): domain Eukaryota; kingdom Metazoa; phylum Chordata; class Mammalia; order Artiodactyla; family Cervidae; genus Muntiacus; species Muntiacus reevesi. The sequence goes on from NC_089261.1 coordinate 5,906,572, forward strand.
TGGGCGTGTGGCCTAAACCTTGTCAGAATATTCTGGTTAGCTCCAGTGTGGTGCCACCCCCAGGTCATCCCTTTGCATTAAAGTAGCCTTAGGATGTGGAAGAAAAGAAACTTGGGAAGCTGTCGAGATGCTTTGGGGTTAGAATGTAGCTAGTTTATGAATTGGAATGACCAGATACGACTCCTGGGGCAAACCACCTAGCTACGTGAAGGCAGATTTAGAATGCTGTCTGTGTGAGTCAGTCAATTTAATTGAATTAGTTAAATAATTAATTAATAATAATCTGTGCTTAGTTTTTCTAACCTTGGCATTTTGAGTCTTTTTGAGAATGTCATTAGCTACAGCTGAAGAGACAAAAGGAAGATTTTGTTACTATTTTCCTCTGCTTCCAATAGTTAGGTCTTTTGTTTAACAGTTGTTTACCAAGTGCCTACTGAAGTTTGATGGGGAGTGCAACACATCTCTTGGTGCCAGTGAGATGGTGATGGCCACTCTCGACATGAACAGACCCCAGGGGAACGTGAGACCGAGGAGATATCGTTAGAGTCTTGTTTCAGTGAGGAAGTTTCCCTTACTCTGTCGCATTGGAACTTGTTCTTCAAAACTTCCTTAAAGCCTTTCTCTCCATGAGGCTCCCCGAGACCCCCCTTCACTGGTTAACCCTTATTAGAGCGATTTTTGCTATTTGATCAGTTGATCAGTGAATTGATTGATTAGTACATTTTGTTTAACATGTGTTTGTTACACACAGTGTATCAGCCATACAACATATCAGGAAGGAACTGATGAGCTGTCCTTGGTCATATCTTCAGTGAGCTGATTCTTCATTCTTATTGCGTGTTTATATCTGTTTCTCTCCCTAGATTCACATCTAAGCGCTGATGACTCTTGCTCGTTTTCTCTTCTGTGCCCAGCATGGTGCTTGACTGTCCAGGGCATTCAGCACGTACCCTTGAATATATTGAGTTTGTTTTCATTTCTGACACACAGACTGAAGATTCATGAATATTACTTCATTAGAGTTGAAACTTACATATAGACTTATATTGGAGGAAACTGGAGATCTGACAGCTTATATTATGACACATCCAGCTGTATGTAGTCAGTCAGTTACAGATGAATTCATATTCTGATACTTTTTATGTTAGCTTACAAGTCACTGAACTATTATGCCTTACTTTATAGCCTATTTTATATAAACTAAATAACTGAACAAGTATGTTTTAGAAATATAATTGGTAATAGAAACAAAGGGTTGAATCTTTGTTTATATGCACAGTGATTTAGTAAGCAGTAGAGTCAGATGTCGAAAGGTTTTTAGGTCACTGGTTGAGTAGCGTTGTGGTTTATTATTTACCTTTTGCCTACCACAAATGTTCTTCTAGTCCAAGAACCCAGAGTAAATGTTTGCTGAGAGTCTCTGCAACGCCTAAACAATGAAATATTCACATGCTTTAGTGGTAGCAAAATTGAACGGCATACAGCTGCCAGCAGCCATTCCTTACTGATTTAATCCAGGAGGTTTGTGAAAGGGGAGCATATGGATAGGAGCTAACTGGAAATTAGCAAAGATCTAAATGTTTGACTAAATGTGGTTATAGTTTGGTATGGTAAAGCCCAGAGGTGAGAAATCACCTCCTCTCAAAACCAAGTGGTAAGAAAGAACTTTACTAGGAACAGCTAAGACACAAACACAGAGTTAGGTATGAGATGCCTTTACCGGGGACTATATTAAAAGGAAATTGTTATCAGACTTATACTGCGGCCTGGATAAAGAAATAATATTCAAAACAGCCTCAAAATGGCATTATATTTACCAGAGTGTAGTTGAGAGGTATATATTAATATTCAGTTATAGTACAGTGTTCTGAGTATTCTGATGCAAGTGTGTACTATGGATCGTGGCTTGGCTAAGAAAGGAATATGAGGGAAATAGAGATGGTTTCCCACACTTGAGGGAGGTGAGAAAGTTTCATTTTGGGCAGGCCATCACCATTGGCAAAGGCAGGAAGATGTTGAACAGTAAGACACGTTTGTTTATTTGTTTATTGTGGGAATGTAAAGTGTGTGGTGCAAATAATTATTCAGAGCCTAATTTCCTTGTGAAAGGACAATCTTTTATTGCATCTTTTTATGTGCAGTTATTAGGTGTCATTTTCAAGTTGTTTCATAGGGTTACTTATACATAAGTTAAGTATGCCAAAGCACCTGTCATTTCCAGATAGAATTTCAAGAGTTAAATTGTTCTAGAGATCGCAAAGAGTGATATAGAAACTTGTGATCTTGATAAAGAATGTACTGCCCATGTGCCCACCTGTAAGTTGCTTAGCTAATGACTGAGTATAGCTGGCTACCCAGCAACCTTGTATATTCAACCATTTGGTAAATATACACACATTTGGGTTACTGCTAGCATAAACTGACTTTTCCCTGCTATGCACCATCCTTCTCCACCACCATCCTTCTCTTTATCATGATGGTCTATGTGCTGTATAGTGGCCATCATCAGCTCTTGGAAGCACTATTTAAAAAAATTTTTTTACATTTAAAATTTTTAAAATTAACTTTATTTTTAATTGAAACATAATTGCTTTACTGTATTGTGTTGGTTTCTTAATTTATTTTTAATTGAAGGATAATTGTTTTGCGGTGTTGTGTTGGTTTCTGCTGTGCAGCAGTGTGAACCAGCCATAACGTATCCCCTCCTCCCGGAGCCTCCCTCCCAACCTCCGCTCCCACCCCTCTAGGTTGTCACAGAGATTGGGCTGAGTTCCCCTTGACTGATAGCAACTTCCCACTGGCTCTCTGTTTTATACATGGTAATGTATATATTTCTGTGCTACTCTCTCAATTGGCCCCACCCTCTTCTCCCCCTGCAGTGTCCACAAGCCTGTTCTCTATGTCTGTATCTCTATTCCTGTCCTTCAGATAGGTTCATCAGTACCATTTTCCTAGATTCCTTATGTGTGCATTAATATATGATATTTGTTTTTCTCTTTCTGACTTACTGCACTCAGTATAACAGGCTCTTGGTTCATCCACTTCAGTTCAGCTGACTCAAACTTGTTCCTTTTTACAGCTGAGTAACATTCCACTGTATATATGTAGCACACCTTCTTTATCCATTCATCCGTTGATGGACATCTTGGTTGGAAAGTACTATTCTTGTTTTGTACACACAGATAAGGTTAATGTAGCTACTATAACGATGTAACTTAATGGACTTTAGAGTTTATTTGCATGGCAGGACTTATTTTAATGGCATCGTAAATTACTTTAGTTCATTATTTATAGAATCGAGAGTCTGAAAGGGATCACCTAAAATTTTCAGTCATGTTTTACTGAATTTTGTGGAGGAAGCTATATGCTGTAGTAACTTTTGCAAATTGGAGGAATTAGAATGATCCAGAGATCTTTAGGAATGTCAGGGACATGTAGTGGTTTTTAAGTTCTTGACTATTAATCCAGAAATCTTTTTCTTATCAGATACATGGTTTGTAATATCTGTATTTCTTCATGAAAAATATTGAACTAAGTGGTCAGTATTTTGAGTGAAGAAGTAGGTGACTGGAAATAAGAAAATGGCAATTTGTATTATCCATTGATAGGAATTATTGAGAATGTTATCAATGTATTTAAAATACATATAATTGAGTTTAAAAGTAAAAATTAGGCTTTTAGTGTTTAGGAAATAAGGGCTTTCTCTTCTGGGTTTCAAAATGCTTTTAAGTTTCTTATTGAGGCCTGAATAAAATTAAACTTATGTATTATTATTGAATGGCAAAAGGTGCAGAATACATCGAACTTAGATATATTCAAGGTTTTAAATCACAAGTGAAAAGATGCAATCATTGTTTGTGGGGTCCATTGTACTGTGCTATGTTAGGCACTCAGTCGTGTCCGACTCTGCGACCCCATGGATTGCAGCCCTCCAGGCTCCTCTGTCCATGGGGATTCTCTAAGCAAGAACACTGGAGTGGGTTGTCTGGCCCTCCTCCAGGGGATCTTCCCAACCCAGGGATCAAACCCAGGTCTCCCACATTGCAGGTGGATTCTTTCCCATCTGAGCCATCAGGGAATCCCAAGAATACTAGAGTGGAAAGCCTATCCCTTCTGCAGGGGAACTTCCCAACCCAGGAATCAAACCGGGGTCTCCTGCACTGCAGGTGGATTCTTTACCAGCTGAACCACCAGGGAAGCATGATTCAAAAAAAAAAAAAAGCTTTTGACCACTAACCTGTGAAATCCATCCATACATTTGCCCATTTGTATATAGAACCCGTTATTGCTTATCAGAATCATTTAACAGGGACATCATTCAAGTATAAAGTGAGAGCTAGACAGCCCGCTTTTCTTGTTTTTTGAGCATTGTTTTATTACTGTTACAGTGTTGAGTGTAACGTTTACTGCTTTGTTGACTTAACAGAGATACTTCATTTACTCCTCTCCTCTTAAAAATAGTCATTTAAATTTTAAAGAGAAATACAACCGAAGACCATAACATTCATGTCAAGGGTTTAAAACTTATATTAGACAATGTATCTTGCTTTTTTTTCCTTTAACTAGGCATTTTGGTAACTCTTCTTGATTTAAAGTAGCAACTATAGGCTTTTTGATAAATGCCTTAAAGAACTATATAATTGCATCATTTCTTTTGTGTTATTTTTATGCACATAATCAGTCATAAATTAATAATTACTGCTAGTATATATGGAAAAACATTCCAACCTCATTAGTCAATAGAGAAATACAATGCAGATTTTTTTGGAGGGTGAGATTGCCCTCTTTTCTTTTGATATTGTGCTTATTTGTAACTTTCTTCAAAGAGTCAGTAAATTACCATGTAAAGTAGAATCAGAACAATTCTTTTTGAAGATTTCACTCTATTACTTATATTTTCCTAGATTGAGACAAATTAGTTTTCTAGTGTTGAAATTTTATGTGTTTAATTTTGGAAGACAACATACATTGAGCATGCTTTTGCATGTTATGTGTAAGGATGGAACAGGATAGGATGTGCCAATTCCTTTTCTATAGTTAGTGGATGCAGGACAAAAGGAAGGAAGAAAGTAAAATACATAGGAGCACAATTTGAGGCCACAGAGCATCTTGATATACTAATTTGTCAGGTAAACCAGGAATGTTGTGGCTCTTTCCTGAACGTCTGGTTTCAGTTCAGTTCAATTGCTCAGTCATGTCTGACACTTTGCATCCCCTTGGACTGCAGCACGCTAGGCCTCCCTGTCCATCATCAACTCCAGAGTTTACTTGAACTCATGTCTATAGAGTCGGTGATGCCATTCAGCCGTCTCATCCTCTGTTGTCCCCTTCTTCTCCCGCCTTCAATCTTTCCCAGCATCAGGGTCTTTTCAAATGAGTCAGCCCTTCACATCAGGTGGCCAAAGTATTGGAGTTTCAGCTTCAGCGTCAGTCCTTCCAATGAACACTCAGGACTGATCTCCTTTAGGATGGACTGGTTGGATCTCCTCGAGGTCCAAGGGACTCTCAAGAGTCTTCTCCATCACCACAGTTCAAAAGCGTCAATTATTCAGTGCTCAGCTTTTTTTATAGTCCAACTCTCACATCCATACATGACTACTGGAGAAACCATAACCTTGACTAGACGGACCTTTGTTGGCAAAGTAATGTCTCTGCTTTTTAATATGCTTGTCTATGTTGGTCATAACTTTTCTGCCAAGGAGTAAGTGTCTTTTAATTTCATGGCTGCAATCACCATCTGCAGTGATTTTGGGGCCCAGAAAAATAAAGTCAGCCATTGTTTCCACTGTTTCCCCATCTATTTCCCATGAGGTGATGGGACCAGATGCCATGATCTTAGTTTTCTGAATGTTGAGCTTTAAGCCAGCTTTTTCACTCTCCTCCTTCACTTTCATCAAGAGGCTGTTTAGTTCTTCTTCACTTTCTGCCATAACTGTGGTGTCATATGCCTATCTGAGGTTATTGATGTTTCTCCTGGCAACCTTGATTCCAGCTTGTGCTTCTTCCAGCCCATCGTTTCTCATGATGTACTCTGCATGTAAGTTAAATAAGCAGGGTGACAATATACAGGCTTGACGTACTCCTTTTCCTATTTGGAACCAATCTGTTGTTTCATGTCCACTTCTAACTTGCTTCCTGACCTGCATACAAGTTTCTCAGGAGGCAGGTCAGGTGGTCTGGTATTCCTATCTCTTTCAGAATTTTCCACAGTTTATTGTGATCCACACAGTCAAAGGCTTTGGCGTAGTCAATAAAGTAGAAATATATGTTTTTCTGGAATTCTCTTGCTTTTTCAGTGATCTACCGGATGTTGACAATTTGATCTCTGGTTCCTCTGCCCTTTCTGAAATCAGCTTGAACATCTGGAAGTTCACGGTTTGTGTATTACTGAAGCCTGACTTGGAGAATTTTGAGCATTATTTTACTAGCATGTGAGATGAGTGCAATTGTGTGGCAGTTTGGCATTCTTTGCCATTGCCTTTCTTTGGGATTGGAATGAAAACTGACTTTTTCCAGTCCTGTGGCCACTGCTGAGTTTTCCCAATTTGCTGGCATATTGAGTGCAGCACTTTCACAGCATCATCTTTTAGGATTTGAAATCACTCAGCTGGAATTCCATTATCTCCACTAGCTTTGTTCGTAGTGATGCTTTCTAAGGCTCACTTGACTTCACATTCTAGGATGTCTGGCTCTAGGTGAGTGATCACACCATTGTGATTATCTGGATCGTGAAGATCTTTTTTGTACTGTTGAACATCTGGTTTACTGGTCAGTAATAGCACTAGCCTCTGCAGGTCACACACAGTTTATATAGCGGAGTAGGTCTCTCTGTACTTACACCATTTTAGTGGTAAATAATTTTTTAATTTGGTTAGTCATAAATTTGATACATAGTTTTTGGATAAAATGTGGCATTATAGATTTGAGTATGTATCAGTTAATATAAAATATAGCCAAAAGAGGGCCAAAAAGTAGACATGACGCTTTCTTTTCCAGGTGTATCTCAGCTAAAATTGTTTAAAATGTTGAGTTTCTTGGTTTTGTGATTATAAAGACAGATAGAGTTAAGGCATGTGCATGTTTTCCCTTCAATCTCTATATTTTTAAGAGTAGTTTTGAGAATTCTTGCAGCTGCAGAGAAGAGAAACTACCAGGAAAATACTTAAGTTTCACTTGGTGTTTGTATTTAGTAATTCCTAGTTGGTATCAAGGTTAGAAGAAATCTGTTTTTTCAGAGACATACTTGAACTTTTGCATTATACTCTTTTTTTTTAAATTACTGCAGTCCTACTTAATTGGTTAATAGTGAATTAAAAATAGTTATTTAATATGAAGGGAGAGAAAGGGGCATGTTTATTACTCAAGATGAGCAGTTAGTCATCTGGCCAAAAGCTTTCATCTGTCTTCTTTTACGATTAAAACAAAAATCAATTAGTCCTGTCAATCAGCAGTCATCTGGGGTGATGACAAGGGCTGTACAAACACCAGTAGCAGCTGCCAAAGAATCCAGCTTGCCTAATAAGATAAATCAGCCTTTCGTGAAAAGGTTGGTAACTTGAATTACCTAACTTCTTATAGATCTTAGATTAATAGTCCATAATAGGGATTTGGGAACATTTACTTATAATAATCTGTAGCTTCTTTTCTTGAAAATACACTGGGTCTCAGTCTTACTTAGAGTTGCATTTGGGAAAATATAATTCTAAGCTGTTTGGGTATTTCTAATACTTGGAAGAAATGAAACAGAAACTGTATAATCTTACATTTAGTGTATAACTCTGAGATTTTAAGTGAAATAAGCAATTTCTTTGTCATGGTCAGTTTGCTTTTAAGTCAGTGCTTTGGTTTAACCAGAATGCTGACATACCATGCCTAGAGGTGGTGGTTTTCTTATTTAGATTGTTGATTTGATGTTTTAACATCATGTTTTCAGCAAGAGTCTTGAATCATCAGTGTTTCTTAAGAATGCCCCCCACAGAAAGAAAAGACAAATTCTGTTCTGGTTTATAAGTTTAGTTCAGTTAAACAAATATGTATGGAAGATCTGCATTGAGCAAGGAATTAGATGCTGGAATGGATACAGAGATTCCGTTGGTAAGGTTCCATGTGTCACAGAGATTAATTTTTTGCTAGGGTGACCAATAGCAACCTTTTGTCATACAGGCAGAATATAAGAAATGTAGAGTGCTGTGGAACACGGTGGGGGGGGAGCGATTCCTGCTGAGGAATCAGAGGCGGCTTATTGGAAGAATTTGCATTTTGATTTGTCATGAACAATGGGTAGAATTTCAAGAAGTAGATATGGGAAAGTATTTTAAAACAGTGATGTTCTTTTTCTTTTTTCATGTAATAAGTTTGAAAGAAGGAAATGGTGATACGGTGAGCAATTATGGCTTCAGATAGTTACATAGAATTTTTGGTTCTGATTCTATATTTAACAGGGGATTCTTACACCTAGCCAATCATTATAATTGTCTAGGCTTAGGAGTCTTAAAAACTATATGTTTCTGGACTTTGCTCTCAATCTGTCTCAGTAGATGTTGGGTAGGGTTCAAGATTCTAAGTTCCTTGTGATTCTGCCTTGCCAGGTTTGGAAGATAACATTCATTCCTTATGAGCTTCATTGCTCACTGAAAATACAGTTTTCCTCCTTTCATTCCTGTGTTCCCAAATCAAAACAAAACAAATGGGCATGTTTCAGCCTATGCCTAGTTATTTGATCCTTGATATTTCAATGTTTAAGTGGAATTGGAGTTTATTGTTGGTTATGGGCATGTAAGAGTCTCTGTGGTGCAACCGGTTAGCATGTTTGGCTGGTGATTTGAGCCCACCTGGGGACTCCCTCCTCTACTGTTTTGGGCTTCCCTGGTAGCTCAGCTGGTAAAGAATCCACCTGCAATGCCGGAGACCCCAGTTTGATTCCTGGGTGGGGAAGATCGCTGGAGAAGGGATAGGCTACCCACTCCAGTATTCTTGGGCTTTCCTGGTGGCTCAGCTGGTATAGAATCCACCTGCAGTGTGGGAGACCTGGGTTTGGTCCCTGGATTGGGAAGATTATTATTGGGCTTTTCTGATAGTTTAGCTGGTAAGGAATCCACCTGCAAGGCAGGAGACCTCATTTGATTCCTGCGTTGGGAAGATCCCCTGGAGAGGGGATAGGCTTCCTACTCCAGTATTCTTGGGCTTCCCTGGTGGCTCAGGTGGTAAAGAATCTACCTACAATGCGGGAGACCTGGGTTCAATCCCTGGGTTGGAAAGATCCCCTGGAGGAGGGCCTGACAACCCAGTCCTGTATTCTTGCCTGGAGAATCACCATGAACATAGGAGCCTGGTGGGCTACAGTCCATGGAGTTGCAGAGAGTCAGACATGACTGAGTGACTAAGCACATAGGCACATAGGTACTCAATATATTTTTGTTTAATAGATGTTGTACTAAATATTTGAATATTTGTTGAATAGATGAATTACTGATAAGTCTTAATGGAGAGTACCTCCATTAAATTTAAGACTCATCCCTTCTCCCCTATTTTGGTCTGTTCTTCCTTTGTTTGACCACAGTATATCATGCTCTTAGTTTTTTGGAAAAGTCCCATAGGTTCCTTGTGGCCCATACTTTGAGCATCACCGATAGTTGTGTTCCTGTAACATTATGAAGGGCAGCTAGATAAAGCAAGTCATATTGCTGAGAATTTCTATAATTTTATTTATAGAATAAATAAAGCATGTATTTTTGCTTCTTTACTCAACCAAGATCTGTATTCTGGAGATTCTGAAAAGGAATGAGCTAGATTTGAAGTTCTAGCTTCATCAAACACAGTTATTCTCACATCACAGTCTCACATTCACATCAGCAACATTCAAACTGCTGTCATTAGAGGTTGAACTGTGCAGTATATTTGATTTGTTATAGCTTCTTTATTCTACTCGCTCAGCATTTTCCTGGCAGTTAATTACATAGTGGCTTTAGGGTGCATTCCATAAGATGCTGAAGACACAGCTTCGCTGAAGTCTGACACACTTTCCTCCTTGGTTACGTAGCTAATGGCCACTCTGGGATAATTAGTGAGAAGAGACTCCAATGGCCCAATTACTGTCTTCTCAAGGTTTTCTCTTTTAATTTTTCTTTGCCCGAGTCTTGAGAGATTGCCTCCATTGTAGATTATGCTTGTGTGCTGTTTAAAACTGGATTTTCTTAGTTACTGTCAGACAAAAGGTAAAAAGATCTCTCTGTATTATAGTGTATTGGGATTATTCTAAGAAGTTGATCATATTTTAGAGAAGCCATGGCATAGTACCATTGAGAGCAAGAGATAGCTAATGTTTTAAAAGCCATGTTAATTCCTGAGTTAAGACTCATACCAACCGTCTGCATCTTTGTAGTGAGAGGGCTTGAGGTTTTAGGCTCAGAGCTACCAAGTTTTCCATAGCTTGGCCTGATATGTACATTAGTAATCAAATGTCATGCCATTTTTCTGTCAGGAAGCTTGACTTGGGGTATTGTAACTTACTGATGTAATGAAAATGCATGTGCATATGCCTTGGTAATAAAATTATGTGAACACGTCTACCACAGCTTTTGGTAGGTTGATAGAATCTAAATCTTGTAAATTCCTGAGTCATCTAAGTCAGCCATATGTTGTCTGCCTTTTTAGAATTTCTTTCCAACACAGAACACAGTGATTTCATTCTTTTTCCTAAGGTTCATGTCAACATAAGGTAGTCCTCATTGGAATTGTTCAAGTAAATGTTTTTTCCTTAATTTTTTCCAAACTGAGGAAAAAATGACTACGTTAAAAGAAACTCCTTTGAAAAATTGCTTTATGGGAAGTTATTAATAATATGCCTGTGGTATGGATGTGCCATTTTCTATGAATGTGTTCTTTATATAGAGAGAAGGTGTTCAGGATGGGGAACACATGTAAACCCATGGCTGATTCATATCAATGTATGGCAAAAACCACTATAATATTGTAAAGTAATTAGCTTCCAACTAAAATAAATAAATTAAAAAAATAGAGAAGGTGCTCAGTGAATATTTGTTGATCGAATGAAGGTAATGAAGTTTTATCATAGGAGTTCTAAATCTTTCCTTTGACTGCAGTCTTCCTGTTGATTCAAATGTTCCTAGCTCTTTTTGCAAAGCATGTTACTATCTCTTTTGTTTTGGTGTTGTGTGCTGTGCTTTCCCACATGGTTCGTCAGCATAGGTAGGGGTAACTGAAAACCTTGGAGAGATGAGACTGAGCCAAGCCATTCTGGAGCTCACTCTAACTTGTCATGTTTTATTGAAGCAGTAAGATTGATGGATGTAAGCAAAGAATATTCTAGGAGTATAACAACAATAGCACAAATTCCATTTTACAACCTGGCAAATTTTCCTCTGGTTTGTTTGCAGTAAAGTAAAAGTTCTTTGGGTGTGGAAGTTGGGAGGAGTTGTATTCAGTATGTAATGACCACATGATGTTCCAGATCCATCACTTCAGACTGATACATGGAAGGGCAGTGCCTGCTGAGACTGTTTAGAATTATTCAGAAACTGCCTGTACCAGTATGATATTTTCCTCTAGTATACTCTCAATAAATATTTTTGCTAAGAGAAGATCTTTCAAAGGGCAGAGGAAAAACAATCAATCCATAGAATATTGTGATCTAATACACTGAAATTAAATGGAACCTGAGGTGAAGAATATATTCTTTATAATAATTGATATTGACTCCTCTGGTGTGTTTTTTTAAGTTTTGTATACTTGCATAAGAAAAATAGGCAATTTTTAGAGCATCCTCTTTCATAGATAGGTGTTTAGGAAAATTCAACTTTTAATCTTGAATGTTGGAACTCTTCAACATTCTTAAACTTTTTTGAAGGTTGTAAAGTGTAGAAAACATATCATTTGGTATTTAAATATTTTTTTAAAATTATTTTGGCCCTTTTAATAAGTCACATCATTATTTGGATGTTGTCCAGGTTAGAGGCTGAAGTGCCTGATAAAGCACTGAAGGAAGATTTACAATTGCAGTAGCATAAGCTTTTCTCCCAGTGATGTGATCCTTTTCTTTTATGGAAACAGAAGTCAGCAAATTGAGGTTTGCTTGCATTTCTTCTGTGTCCTAGCTGTATGATCACAGGTGCATTATGTACCCATTCAGAGCCTCGGGCTTCTTATCTGCACAATTGGATAAGGAACCTTGCCTGTCTCAGAGGGCTGTTATGAGGATTTCACAGGATAATATATGTGAAAGCATCTAGGAAACTGTAAAGCAATACATTATTATCATTTCTATAAAAGGGAGTTTCAAATTATATTTACTTTTGGTTGCTGTAGTCTATTATAAGCAAATCTTTATTTAAGCTTCTTTTTAATTTCCAAATGTGATTTCACCATAGTTCTAGAGTCACATTGAACATATGTTTCAATTCTGATTCAGTAAAATGATGGATTTTCCCCTTAAATCTGTACCATGTATTATTTTTTTCTAATAAAAATTATAATTGCTATTGCACGCCTCCAAAGAATAGTCTCCACTTTTCTATAATTGTTCCTTCATTTAAAATTTCTCTTATTTATCTCAAGGGAATTTCATTTATCTGATATTATCTTATTTTTCTCTTGTCGTTTAAGGAATGTGTTAATTAAACTCAGATGCAGTACCAACCCTGGCACTTGCAGCAGACTCTCCTCCCATTTGACATATTTTCCTTTATCATTTTCCTATGTGATCTCAGAGCCACTTGTCAATCCATCTGGCAGTGCTCATATTAGGCCAATTTTAATTAAACTTGTGAATTAGGCTCTGAGACCCTGTCTCAGATATTTTACTGGATTACAGTTTTAGATCATTGGTTTTGCTATAATTCAACAAATCATGCAATTAAAATATTAAAAGAAAGTTGATCAAGTCTGTCTAACCTGATTAAATGATTTTTAAAAGTTGTAAATACTGGACTGATTATTGCTTATTACTCTTATTTATTTCAAAGGAAAATATTTCTTGGAAGTTTCTATACAAAATTGAACATTGAACTATATGGTTATGAATATACTAGGCAATTAACAGAATTTTGCTCCATTTTTGGTGCTTAGATCATTGCATATTCACTTTCCCTCCCTCAGGGACTGGCTTACACATCCCTGTCCTGCCTGTCCTTCTCTCTTCAATTTTCCCCTTCCCCACCCACTAATATAAATGTTTGGACAGACTGCCTTGGCTTTTGAGACCCTTGGTCCTGTTGCATCCTGATGTCTACATTACTCTTACATCTCTGAAGCACAGGCCTCTGGATGGTTTGTCTCCAGTGAAAATGCTTTTCCCACCATAGGCCAACTCTGCTGCAGTTTTCAACTCAAAACTGTCTTCTCAGTATCTTCCGATATCTTGGTCTGACAAGAACCAGCTCCTAAGAACATAGCACGTTGGGCTCTCCTCACACTCTGTCACCTTACATTATTTTAGAGGGTTGTAGTTAGCATCCCAGATGTTTCAAATAGTCCTTCCTCCAGGCACTCCCCAGTTACAGCCTGATCAACTTCAGATTTACTGCTGCTCTCTAGAGAGCTGTGCTGCATCTGTGCAGGGTGTTTGTTTCTGAAAGGTCATTTCCTGGTGTGAATTCCAGCCACAGGAGACTGAGCCAGAGTACAGCCTTTTTTCTCTTGTGTACTCATTGTACATGCAAGAGAAATTAAAGTTCCATTCAGATGTACTGCATGGCAAACAAAATTAGATGATGATGTAGTATATTAATGATTGACAGGAATAGTTGAAAATAAGAATATTTAAGATCATCAAAGCTTTGACATGTTTCTAGGTTTCATAATGAATTAGAGAATTGTTTCTGAGTTTGAATTAGTCAGTAGTTTATCTTTCCCCTCATTGTTCATAATATCACCTCAAAGCTTTACTATAACAGCTTTCTACAAAACTCTGTTGGCTTTATGTCATTTGGCTGTCATTGTAGTTTGCTTTTGAACAACCCAAAGCAAATAGTCCACCTTCATTTATTCTGCTGGCAGTATTACAAGTGATATAGACCACAACTCGTGGGAATGGTGGGGAGAAGTTGCCTAGTTTTTTAAACCCTCAATCTTAATTAAAAAATTCTAAAAATATCACCAAGAGTCAGACATGACTGAGCAACTGAAGAGCAACAACAAAAAATGTATTTGTTTCTTTAGGATTTTAAATAATTTTGACAAGATATTTTAAAATATAAAGTGTTCCTCCCGAACTATGCATTTAAAATAAGTTTTCCTATTTCAAAATTGATTCTCCTTTAACCCCTGTGGCTGGCCTCCTGGCTACTTCTGGTGTCAGTGTAAGTTGTCCAGTTGCTAAATTGTGTTCAACTCTTGGTGACCCCATGGACTGCGGCACGCCATGCTTCTCTGTCCTTCACTGTTTCCCAGGGTTTGCTCAAACTCATGTCCATTGAGTCAGTGATGCCGTCCAACCATCTCATCCTCTGTCACCCCCTTCTCCTCCTGACCTCAATCTTTCCCAGCATCAGAATCTTTTTCAGTGAGGCAGCTCTTCGCATTAGGTGGCCAGAGTATTGGAGCTTTAGCTTCAGCAACAGTCCTTCCAATAAACAAGGTTGATTTCCTTTAGGATTGACTCGTTTGATCTCCTTGCTGTCCAAGGGACAAAGTTCCTCTTTGCTTTCTGCCATTTAGACTGGTATCATCTGCATATCTGAGGTTGTGGGTATTTCTCCAGGCAGTCTTGATTCCAGCTTGTGAGTCATCCAGCTCTGCATTTCACATGATGTACTCTGCATCGACGTTAAATAAGCAAGGTGACAATACACAGCCTTGTCATACTCCTTTCCCAATTTTGAACCAGTCTATTGTCCCATATCCAGTTCTGTTACTTCTTGACCTGCATACAAGTTTCTCAGGAGACAGGTAAGGTGGTCTGGTATTCCCATTTCTTTAAGAATTTTCCAGTTTGTTGTGATCCATATAATCAATGACTTTAGTGTAGTCATTGAAGCAGGTGTTTTTCTGGAATTCCCTTGCTTTTTCTATGATCCAACGAATGTTGGCTATTTGATCTCTGGTTCCTCTACCTTTTCTAAATCCAGCTTATATATCTGGAAATTCTCGATTCATGTACTGTTGAAGCATAGTTTGAAGGATTTTGAGCATTACCTTGCTAGCCATATGAAATGAAGTCAGTTGTGCGGTAGTTTTGGAAAACTTGGCAGTGGCCACAGGACTGGAAAAAGTCAGTTTTCCTTCCAGTCCCAAAGAAAGGCAATGCCAAAAAATGTTCAAACTACTGCACAACTGAGCTCTTTAACAGCATCATCTTTTAGGGTTTTAAATAACTCAACTGGAATTGCATCACCTCCACCAGCTTTGTTCATAGTGATGCTTCCTAAGGCTTACTTAACTTCACACTCCAGGATGTCTGAATCTAGATGAGTGACCACACCATCGTGGTTATCATTAAGAAATCTTTTGTATAGTTCTTTTGTGTATTCTTGCCACCTCTACTTAATATCTTCTGTTAGGTCCTTCCTGTTTCTGTCCTTTATTGTGCCCATCTTTGCATGACATGTTCTCTTGGTATCTCCAGTTTTCTTGAAGAGGTCTCTAGTCTTTCCCATTTTATTGTTTTCCTCTATTTCTTTGCATCATTCATTTAGGAAGGCTGTTCTCTGGAACTCTGCATTCAGTTGGGTATGTCTTTCCCCTTGTCCCTTTGCCTTTCACTTCTCTTCTTTTCTCAGCTATTTGTAAGGCCTCTTCAGATGACCATTTTGCCTTCTTGCATTTCTTTTTCTTTGCAGTGGTTTTGGTTACTGCCTCCTGTACAATGTTAAGAACCTCTGTCCATAGTTCTTCAGGCACTCTGTCTACCAGATCGAATCCCTTGACTCTATTTGTAGCCTCCACTGTAAAATCATAAGGGGTTTGATTTAGGTCATTCCTATATGGTCTAGAGGTTTTCCCTACTTTCTTCAATTTAAGCCTGAATTTGGCAATAAGGAGCTCATGATCTGAGCCACAGTCAGCTCCAGGTCTTCTTTTTTCTGACTGTATAGAGCTTCTCCATCTTTAGCTGCAAAGAAATATAATCAATTTGGTTTTGGTATTGACCATCTGGTGTTGTCCTTATGTAGAGTTGGCTCTGGTGTTGTTGTACCAGAGTTCACTGTAATATTTAAAGTACCAGAGTTCACTGTAGCATTTAAGCATTTATCTCTCAATATTTCATGAAAATAAAATCCAATTCACATTGTTTTATCAGTATTACATCAGGTGCTTAGAAATGGTCTGATCTTAAAGGAGTCATTAAGCCCAAATTCTTTATGAACGCCTATGTGAATGTGCTCCCAGGCATTAGTGATCTAAATAATGCAGCAAGTGGGGTGCTTTTTTAAAGAGCTGACAACCAAGGGTTTAGATAAAATACTTTAAATGGAGAAAGTTTGCCTCTAACTACTTTGCATTCCTGTCTGCCTTCAGCCCACCTCTTTGTTTCCTGCACATTCTGTCTCTAAGCATCACCATTCCTAAAAACAGAGTAAGTATTACAGAAAAACACAGTACACGCTAAAACCGTGAGTTGAACAAAACAGTAGAGTAAGACACTTTTAACTCTGAGAGCAGAGTTGGCGCAAAAAATGGAGTAAAATTTTGTCAGGTGGAGGAGGGATGGGGGAAGAGTATTCTGGCAGAGAATTGTGAAAACACCTGGCAAACCTGGTAGGTGGAAAAGATCACCGTGGCAGGATCTTCATGAGTCTTGTGGAAAGTTGTAAGGAAGCATGGCATGAAAGAGAGACTGGGTCACATTGTGAAGGCTTGTATGCCAAGAAAGGGAGTTTTGATTTTGTTTAGGAGCCAGTGAACATCCAAGAAATATTTTTCACGTTTGGCAGAGAACCATGATCAATCTTTTCTCTCTCTCTCTTTATGACCGTGTGGTAGAAGATGAACTGGGAAGACACAGCTATGGAGAAAAGGGGTAAGACCTGCTAACTGCTGAGGCACTAATAGTTCTAATCAGGGGGTAACAAAGCTGGACTAAGGTACTGAATCTGACCATCTGGCACAGTCTTCGTTCATCTTCTATGTGACAGGTTTTCAGATGTCTGAAAGAGGGAGCTTGTGTTCTTTATCAAGGCATGTCTTTGGGGGAACTTTTGAAGTCCTAGCTTTGCTCTCCAACTGGGACAAGGTTTAACAATGATTTGTCAGCCTGCTTATAGAACTTGGCTTCACTATTCTCATAAGTTATGTGACTGTACTATTCTTATTATTTTGAAATTGCTATGCTTTGAAGTATTTGATTATTTTGAAATCATATTGAGTGGGATCTTTATATTAGGAAACCCCAGCAGGGTCTAGAGCTTGTGGAGAGGAGAATTCTGGAGATTGTGTGGGACGGTCCTGTCTGCCAGATTGCAGACTCGTGACTCTAGTTCTGACTGTTTCTCTTGTCTCTGGTGAGGAAAACGTAAATGATGCTGGTGTTGTTTGTCTCTGCTTGTGTACGGCTACCTATACAAGCAGAAGCAAATTCAGCAAAGCTGAATTTTCATAGCAGTGTACTTCTGCTACAGCTATAGCTGTAGTTGTAATAGTTGAAGTTCCTTTAGTGGTTAGAACTACTTTTTTTTTTTAAGGTACTTCTTTCACTGCCTTTGGAACTGAGGAGGTCATCAGTAGTAGTGTGAAGGCCATTAAACTGACAAACTGACAAACAAAAAGTGTTCTTGTGAAAGTCATGCTTTCTTGCAGGCATCATTTAATCCTGTGCCTCTTTGGGAAGGTTGTAGTTCTCATTTAGTTGTCAAGATACATGGTGCTGTCTTATAAGCACTGATTTCTAATGAATTCTTGCAGAAAGGATAGTTTTTTTTGTTTTTTTTTTGCAGAACCACTTCTTGAGGTTCTGCAGATGGAGAAGAATGATCGCTTGAACCAAAAATCTTTTCCAAGACTATGTTTTTGTAATGGACTCTTGGAAGAAGTTTGCTTTTAGATTACTAAATATGATAAACATGGTTGAACAGTGGTGGGAATGCCTTCTGTAAAGAGTTGACTAACTCTGCAGTTGCTTTTCCTGGCTCCACATAGCTAGGATCTGCAAGTGTGGCTGTCTTTGACCCTGCAGCTGGACTTGAAGTTTTTAAGGGTGACAAAACATCATAAAAATGTAGCACTTCTTATTTAAGATCAGAAGAGTTTGATCTGGAGTTTTGCTGCATCTGTTAAAAACAACAACATGTTCTGAACAGGTTTTCATTACAGTATTAAAACCAGAGAATTTAGTCCATCACTTTTTGAGAACTTAGGCCATCACTTTTTAAAAAACAAAGTTGAAAATAAAGAAATTGAAAATAAAGTCTTATCCATAGCATAGCCAAATTACTGTTTTAGAAACAGTTGTTTGGGTTTTCTTTATGTTTTGTTTTCTTTCCATCCAAGGTGAGAATTATGAATGAGAAAGTTGTATATCGAAGCTTACATCATTGAAGATAGAATTATTTTCTTTTGGAAAGATTGAAAAAGAATCCTATCCTATATATTCACTTTATTTACTAGTTCACTAAATTACCATTTTCCTCTGTTTCTAGTCATTTTATTGTTTTATCCTCACAGATGGGTCCTAAACTCTTCATTTAAATGTGTTCTTATTTATTTCTCACTAAATGCTATTTTTGTTATCCTTAGTACAGTGAGGTCTCCTCCCAACCTACTAGGCTTCTCTCTCTTTTTCAGTGAACCCTTTCTTTCTGTATCTCAAAAAAGTTTGTTAATTAGTTTGCCTCTTCCCTCTCACAGTAATACAATCAATCCATGTTCCTTCTCACAATGAAATGTTCTCTGCAGTTGTATGATTTATTTTTATTCACTATTTGCCATGTCTGTGATAAGGCAGATGTAACCTAAGAGGAAGATAAGCTGTAGCATGCCCAGCGTGGCCTCCATCCCTGCGACTGGATGACAGTGTGCTTTTCCGTAGCCTCAGATGGAGACTGATGGAAGGACGTGCACATCTTCAGTAGTAAGAGGCATACAATTTTGTTCTTAAGTATTTGAAGGATTATGATGTGGGAGAGAAATTAGCCATTTCCACATTACTTAAAAGTTGTGTGAGGGGTAAATTTTATGCTATATGAATTATATCTTAAAAAAATAGCGCAAAGACTAGTTGGTTGAAATGACAGGGCCATGTTTTGGCTTGTTTGTTTAATGCAAAGCAGAGCTTTCAGATAGAATGGTCTCAGGATTTGCTGCTCTCTGTCTGAAAGCCTTGAGTTTTCTGTTAGTGGAGGTGCTGTGGGGCTGCTCTTGATACAATTTAGGCATTTGAGAGAAGGTTGAGTTAAATGACCTCTAGGCTGAATTTCTTTGATTCTGAAAGATACACTTTTCTCTGCTCTTTAATAACATAGGAGTCAGTAGACGTAGGTATGATTATGAGAGTGACCTCTTTTTTAGTTTTAAGCTTACAACCATATTATTTAACAGTTGTTATTTTTCTTCCCATGCTTATCACCAATTTTTCACAGCAGGAGAAGGGTGGAGTGAAACTCCCAGTTCTTGAGGCGGATGTTGTATAACATTGCAAGGAGGACAAGGAAGCAAGGATGAGAGTCATAAACTGCAGCTGGAAGCTTGGAACTGATTCCTTTACCCTGCAGTAGCTCGGAAAGGATTCAGCTCCAAGTTTAATGAATAATGAAACATGATCTGAAGAAATTCTATGCGAGAAATACTCTGTTGCCTGGTTCTTAAGTGACTAGTAACTGTACCTTCTGCTCTACATGAGCAACAATTCTCTTTGTTCACTTTTTCTTTCAAGAATTTGAGGTGATAGTTCAGGATTCGCTTGAAAAGCTCATTTTAATTGTAGGTTAATTTCTAACACATGTTGGTGGCCCTATGGTCATGGCAGAGCAGATGAAAAAAAGTACTGGCTTTAAGAATGAGGTTTTAAAATAAAAGTTGGGACTTTTTCCTCAAAGTGTTTGCTGATTATGTGTATGATGAAATAAACAATACTTTTGAGAAACATGGAATCTTCTAGGTGGAAGGGACCTTAGAAGAAACCTGATCCAAACTCCTTGTTCTTCCTGAGGAACTAAAGCAGTTCAGTGGAACTGGAAAGTTGTGTATTTGCCACATGCACTGCTGATGTTTTAGAAACTCCCTTTATTGTTATTTTCTTCCATTCTTTGCAACTTTTAGGAAGTCTGCTTCCTAGGCATCTTATTACGCCTACCCTATAAAAATGTGTTTACCAAGCAGGAAAAACAGAAACTATAGCCAGGTTTATAGTAATTCTTGCATAATATAATTGAATTATAAGAGAAAATATTAAAATATAAGTGAAATCACTAAGAATTCATAAACATCTTTTCTGGAATACAAATAGTAAACAGCATCAGCTGTACCTCCACTTATCATTTTAAGAGTTAATTGATGCCTTGTGGCCTTAACTTCTCCATCCAACTCTCATCCCTTAGAGAAGATGTTGACTCTGAAGCATTCATTGCCTTGTGAACTTGGCAGTGTGCCAGATCCAATAGACTGGCCCTTTGGTCATTAAGCTCCGATAGAAAAGTTGGCTATGAGAGAACTAGAAAAATAGAGGAGAAAAGGCGTTTGTTAGCAGAATGATTCCGTCCTTATATTCATTATATATGCAAATCACAATGCATATTATACCACAAAAATACCTAGACTAAAAATGTTATTGTACCTGGTAACAACTGTAAGTTTTTTCCATCTTGTAAAATTAGATTAGAACTCTGAAAATTTTAATCCATGAAATCCATCAGTAAATGGATTATAAGCCATACCTACCTTGCCCCTCAGCCTTATAATCAAAAGAACTTCTGTCTTGTCCAAACAGCAAAGCATTCTATAAAACACTATGTGTGTGTGTGTTTTGAAACATAACAATTGTTTCATATTACCAAACCTGGGAGCCCAGGCAGAAAAACCTTTGTTCATCACACCCTTGGAGAAATAGCAGGTACAGAGTACCACAGACCTTGGAAATAAGTATTATTATGCTTGTGTTTGCTCTTCTCCCTCTTACTTTCTCCGATATATCTTTGTCTCAGGTCTAGGAAAAGACTAGACTGGTTGGAAGAGAACTCTATTACTTTTCTTCTACTTAGGCCAGAAAATAAGAGCAAAGGAAATCAGTATGCCTTTTTTTTTACATACTTGCTTTCAGTGAACAGTTAGAGACTTACCTGTGAAGTACTGTGAAGGATAGTACTTATCCAACTGCTAAAACATAAAATGTATTCCTTTTTAGCTGCTGCATTTTAACACATTTCCATCTTGTTTCAGGCAGGCCACATACATATCTCTTGAACATAGAATTTCTAGGGCATGTACGTTCTCAGATGGCCCTGGAAATATTTCTTTAAATTTGTTAACAGCCTTTTCAAAGGTTTAAAGCATTTCTGCAAATTAATAATAAACTGAAAACAGCCTCATTTCCAACAGGATGTGAAGCAGACTGGAACTCCATTACGCTTCCTGTTTCTTATCTGAGGGAGAAGGATCTAGCAGAGGTAGAGAGCACACTCATCCAGGTTAGCCACGAGGCTGGGGTTAGACCTTGTGCCTGATGTTCGTACTAGGTGTTCTGAGGCTTTGAAATTTAGAGACTTGTTTCTGAGATGAAGCGTTTCTTCATTATTAGATGTGTGCTAGTGCCACCTTTGAACTTTTAATGTAACAGATGTTACCAAAGTTTCTGATTGTCTTTCTGGGTGTCTCTAGGATTGTTGTGCTAAATCCCAGTGGAAGATGTGCTTCTAGGCCCACAAGGCTGTTCCTCTGCTACACAGCAGGGACAGGCTCTTCCCCATCTGTCTCAATCATAGATTTCCCCCTGAAATTCAGGGAAACGTTTGCCCTGTTAAGTCATTAACAACTGTTTCAAAACAGTCTGATTTCTAACAGTTGGTGCATGTGGAGCTACCTAATTAAAATAATTCCAGTCTTGTTAATAAGATAAGTGTGTTTTCTAGTTGCTATGGGATTATTGCTATCAAATACAAAGGGCTTGAGGCTTAGTCAAGTGAATTATGCTTATATTCCAGTCCCTTTACCAATTTAATTGTATTTAAGAGTTTAAATCCTTATGTTCTTTCTTATATTTTCATTTCAATGAACGGGAGAGGTAGCTTGCGGAAGTTTTGTGGATAAGAATACTGACATCAGGCATAGAACCTGTAGATTCCACAGGAGATTTGGCTACTAGAGAAGGTCACAGAAATTGACGTGGTAATACATGATGAAATGGCCTCTTGTCTAAACTGTCCCACTCCCGCATCTTTTCCATGAGTCCTTCAACTGAAATTGATTTCTCCCTTCTCTGAACTCCTGGAATGCTTTATATGTATACTTCTTACAATATTTTCTACTTTTTGCTGTTTATATACATATGTTTTACAAATGCTGATTCTTAAAGGAAGACTTAGTGACAGACCACTGTCTTGTCCTCCAAGGAGCCTAAGGCAATGGCTTGCACGTTGTGGTTGACGCAGAAACATTTGTTGAGTGAATGATCAATAGAAAGAAATATTTTATCATTAACTTTAATCTATATAATCATACTCCAGGTCTTGAGAAGGGACTTAGAACCTGTTCTTAAGTATGTAAGAATATTTTTATTTTTAAATTTCGAAAATACTAAATTAGAATCATTAAGAAACTTTTGTATGCTGAATTTTATATAAGAAACTGACATATGATCCTCTTAGCAGAATCAAGAAAACCTTGCAGACTAAATACCGGGAATATATATATATACACACACACACACACACACGAGCCTTCTTCAAAACAGAATTCATTAATTGTACAGAGCTCTGAGGTCTCACTAAGTCTCCTGTCCAAACAACACACACTGTTAAATGGTAAACTAATGGGGAAAGAGAAAAAACTCACCATGCATCTGAGCAGGTATGATAAAGTGAAATATTTGTTCAGGGGCTACTTCTAGCAGTCATTGGTCATTGCCAGCTCTGTATGACTCTGGAATCGGTTTCTACCACTGCTGTCTGATGCTTTCCTGCCCCTTGGTGGTGATTGTTATCATCTCACTCGCCAGACCTTATCTTCATTGAAGCTCTGCCCTCCTAGATAATTCTCATAAAACAAACGTTAGGATTTTGGCAGCTAATGATAATGCCTTTGTTAAGGCTCCTAGTAAGAAGTCATATAGGTAAGAAGTCATATATAGTCATATAGAAGTCATTTATAGTCATATAAATCACAGCAAGATCTTCTATGACCCACCTCCCAGAATATTGGAAATAAAAGCAAAAATAAACAAATGGGACCTAATGAAACTTAAAAGCTTTTGCATAACAAAGGAAACTATAAGTAAGGTGAAAAAACAGCCCTCAGATTGGGCGAAAATAATAGCAAATGAGGAAACAGACAAAGGACTGATCTCAAAAATATACAAGCAACTTCTGAAGCTCAATTCCAGAAAAATAAATGACCCAATCAAAAAATGGGCCAAAGAACTAAACAGACATTTCTCCAAAGAAGACATACAGATGGCTAACAAACACATGAAAAGATGCTCAACATCACTCATCATCAGAGAAATGCAAATCAAAACCACAATGAGGTACCATTACACGCCAGTCAGGATGGCTGCTATCCAAAAGTCTACAAGCAATAAATGCTGGAGAGGGTGTGGAGAAAAGGGAACCCTCTTACACTGTTGGTGGGAATGCAAACTAGTACAGCCACTATGGAAAACAGTGTGGAGATTCCTTAAAAAACTGGAAATAGAACTGCCATATGCCCAGCAATACCACTTCTGGGCATACACACTGAGGAATCCAGATCTGAAAGAGACACGTGCACCCCAATATTCATCGCAGCACTGTTTATAATAGCCAGGACATGGAAGCAACCCAGATGCCCATCAGCAGATGAATGGATAAGGAAGCTGTGGTACATATACACCATGGAATATTACTCAGCCGTTAAAAAGAATTCATTTGAATCAGTTCTAATGAGATGGATGAAACTGGAGCCCATTATACAGAGTGAAGTAAGCCAGAAAGATAAAGACCAATACAGTATACTAACACATATATATGGAATTTAGAAAGATGGTAACGATAACCCTATATGCAAAACAGAAAAAGAGACACAGAAGTACAGAACAGACTTTTGAACTCTGTGGGAGAAGGTGAGGGTGGGATGTTTCGAAAGAACAGTATGTATATTATCTATGGTGAAACAGATCACCAGCCCAGGTGGGATGCATGAGTCAAGTGCTCGGGCCTGGTGCACTGGGAAGACCCAGAGGAATCGGGTGGAGAGGGAGGTGTGGGAGGGGGGACCGGGATGGGGAATACGTGTAACTGTATGGCTGATTCATATCAATGTATGACAAAACCCACTGAAATGTTGTGAAGTAATTAGCCTCCAACTAATTAAAAAAAAAAAAAAAAAGAAGTCATATAGGGACACCTGAGAAGATAGAAGAAAATCAAGGGTGGGTGGGAAAGAGGTGGTAGAAAGACTGGAGAGGGGAGGAACCTGGAGGCTGGGTGCTGGCAGGCAGACTGGGAGTAAGAAGCAGCAGAGGTCAGCACAGGGTGACTGACAGGCGGGCCAGTGCCTGGGGAAGATGGCAGGTGTGTGTAGGAGAGCCGTGGCTCGCGTCTCAGCGCTATTCCTTTCTGTGTGTGTCTTAAAAACAGGGTGTATATTCAAGGTGTTTTCCACCTTAGTAGTATTCAGGATGCCTTTTTGTTTGTGGTTTTGTGTCCTTTGCTTCTAGGGCTTGTCATATTAGAAGCAGACATCAAAAGCCAAGCCACAGTCACATGAAGATGGAAACTTATTACTTCAGGTTTGGGGGCAGATGTTTCTTTACTTAAATGAAATGTGTCTGTCTCCCCAGCCGTGGCTGACCTCCTCAGACTTATGGTGTGAATGGCTGTAGAGATTGTTTTCGTGACAAAAGGAGATCCATCACTGCTTTGAACCACCCAAAACTGTTCACCTCTGCTGGCAAGAAGCCAAGCCGAACCTGTCTGAGGCTCTCTGGTAGCTGCTCACGCTCTTTTATATGTGAAGCACAAGAAGTGGGGCATTTGTGAGATAGTATGTTATTTAGAGTCAAGAGACAGCTTTGATAGACTGCCAGGTATGTTGGCAGTCAGAGATCTCAATTTAATGCTTCTCCTGAAACATTTGGTATGGTAGCTGGAGGCAAGGTAAAATCGGCTTTTATGGAGCCTGCTGACTTGTCTGTATAAGGGGCCTAAACAGGAGGTAACGTGAGCAAATGTTAGCCAGGCTTTGACTTTAGACCTCCAAATCACATTTAACACATGACCAGGGCAGTTGTCTACTTAATGAGTTGAATTATGGAACCCATTTGCCCATTCATTTCCATTCACTAAAATCTCCCTTTAGACCTCAGTGAAAGTGAGAGTTGCTTATATCGTGTCTGACTCTTTGCGACCCCATGGACTGTAGCGGGCCAGGCTTCTCTGTCCATGGAATTCTTTTTTTTTTTTTTTTTTACATTTATTTGCATTTATTTTCTGTGGCATTTATTCCCGGATCATAAGTTTTTGTTTCTTTAGTTTCTTCTGGGATATCTTTTTCTTCTGTGCAACCTCCTCTTCTGGTTTAGGAACAATCTGTTTTTTTCAGTAAGGATCACCTCAATGTGGCAGAGAGAGCTCATGTAGGGGTTGATCCGACTGTGAGCTCTGTAAGTCCTGTGCTGCATCTTGGGGGCTTTGTTCACTTGGATGTGCTCAATAACCAGAGAATCTACATCTAAGCCCTTAAGTTCAGCATTACTCTCTGCATTTTTGAGCTTGTGTAGTAAAAATTCAGCACTCTTTTTGGGACACCGACCCTGTGTCCAGCCCCGCTGTTTGGCCTGTGCACACCTACCAACTCCACCATTGTAACGACGGAATGGCACACACTGCTTCTTAAAAGTGACATCCTTCAGATACTTGGTGGCTTTTTGGATATGCATACCCTTTATGGCCTGGGCAGTTTCACGAGTGTTCTTAAAGTGAACACGAAGATTTGAACCTCTTGATTTGCGTGATTTTGTGGGGTTTTCTGGGTCGAGTGAATAGCGCACCATTTTTAGGGGTCAGCTCAGGCTGCTTACCGGAAAAGCTGTCCATGGGATTCTACAGGCCAGAATATTGAAATAGGTTGCCATTTCCTTCTCCAGGGGATCTTCCCAACACAGGGATCAAACCCAGTTCTCCTGCATTGCAGGCAGATTCTTGACCATCTGAGCCACTGTATCTCTAAGTAACAATAATCTCTAATATTACAGGGAAGTAGCATCTTTGTTCATAATCTAATAGTCTGTGGCTAAAACAATGTGTTTTGGGCCAGTTTTCGTCTGCATGTCAGCCTTGTAGTAGTCATGTTAGGGATCTAGCCCCAGTAACAATAGGAGACTGGTGGTAGCAAAAATCAGCCATGGTGTCCCATGTTCTTCCAGTGAGTCTGGCAAGAGCCTGTTAGTGAGGTTTGGCGTCTGCCTCTTGGTTTGCTTCGTGAGCAGACTGGGGTAGAGTTAAAGGATATACAAGCACAGTCTCTGTAATGTCTGCCTGCTTCCATAGGTCCAATTGCCTTCTGGAGACTGGGAGACTGTATAGAATTTGTATTGGTTTCTTACTAGCCTGTAACCACAGGATAGACTTATAATTAAATGAAAATCTGAAAATCTTGGTTGTAAGAGCATAATTTGAGATAAAACTTTTGAAATTGCTTTCCAATTTTGCAGATGGAAATAAAACAGAAGCATAGACCACCTGGAGAAAAGTTGTCGATGTTAATACTAATAATAGCTACCACTTATTTTGAGCCTCTTATGAGTTAGGCACAGTGCTGACATCATTACCTCCTTCACATCCTAACAATACTGCAGAAAGGTTTTAGAGCAGGAGAGGAGACTGAGTCTAAGACAAGGTCAGTAACTTGCTGACGACCACAAAATTAGTAACTGGTGATCTGGGATTCGAACCTGGATCTGTCTGACACAGGTGTCCTGCACAGTTTGTACAGTTCTGTGCTTTAAGATGGAAAAAAAAAAAAATACAGACAGCCCCGCAGAGAAGTAGCGCCAAAACTTCTAAGGCGCTGTAGCCGAAAGCAGAGCTTTCAACACATTAGCAAAGACCACAAACTAACAACACGTGATGATCAGAATGAATTAGAAAGTGAGTTACTTAACTAACACTCTGGGGTAATTTCAGGTAAAGGGAAGGATTAATAGCGTTTATTTTTGTATGTGCCACCACAGGATTTTTAAGGAACTGATTTTCTATGCTTTAAAAATGACAATGTTTGTGAGCCCTGTGTTTTCTGTCACTGCGTTAGGCATTATTCAGTGCAGACACCAGGAACTTATTTTTCTCCTTCCATCTATTGCTGCTACTGGAAACAGATGTTCTCTAAGCCTACCATGCCAGTGCTTCCTCTGACAAGCTTGCATAAAGTGGTGATATTGTGTTTGCCCATCCTACCATTTCAAGAGTTAAACGGAGAACTATAGTCTCCAGTGCACCCGCCTTTACAGATAGACATACTCTTTGGGATCCCATATTTAAGTGAAATTAGTTCTGAAGTCAGGTTTTATTTTATTTATTTATTTTTTTTAGAAACAGTTTATTTTCCATCAACCAAATTTCCATTTTGGTGGAAGTTTGTGGAAGAACAACTAAAAATATGGAACGCTTCATGAATTTGTGTGTCATCCTTGCGCAGGGGTCAGGTTAATCTTCTCTGTATCATTCCAACTTTAGTATATGTGCTGCTGAAGCGAGCACTGAAGTCAGATTTTAAA
The DNA here is from genome assembly GCF_963930625.1 of Muntiacus reevesi. Taxonomy (NCBI): domain Eukaryota; kingdom Metazoa; phylum Chordata; class Mammalia; order Artiodactyla; family Cervidae; genus Muntiacus; species Muntiacus reevesi. Next base: position 5,934,425 of record NC_089261.1, read on the forward strand.
TTTGAACTAAGAATAGGGGAACTTGACCAGTAAGTAGATGATGGAAGATCCTGATTTTATCTTTAAAAAAAAAAAAAAGGAGAGCGTGTCAATTAAAAAATCTTGTGTCTGAAATATAGCAACTGTGAATTAAATGCATAGATCTTCTTCATCAAGTTGATATTTAGGTTTGGCATCATGGATCTCTAAATGAGTTAATTGTGTCTATGTTCAGCTGTGAGTCTAATGGTTTAATTTGATAATGGATGACTTTGAACTTCATTTGGAGACTTTAGCCCTTTGAGAGTATTGTTTGATTCTTCTTCCTGTTCTTCCTCTTGCTCATCTTCTTCCTCCTCCTCCCTCCTTTTTCTTATCCTCCCTCTCCTTTTCTTGGTCCTTGTAAGAACATTTTATGATTTAAAAATCCTGTTGATATGCTAGTGAAGAGACAACATTAATCTGAGAATAATTATCTTGACATTAGGGATGTGTGATATGTGCATGTTTATTGCTCAACATAGTGCTTTCAGCAAACACTTGGGAATGAATGAAGGAATACAGATGTTTCTGAATCTGACTTCTCTGAGTTTCTTTTAAGCATGTTTAAAAGCTTTGGATTTTATTTTGGTCTTGGATAATCACTTAGTGAACAGGAACCCTGTTACTGCTAATCTGTGGAGGTACCTCTAATGGAAAGGCCAGTTCAGCCATTATATATTTCCTTCTCTCTCAGTGGTTTCTTGACTGGCTATAATAGGCCTTTGAGTTTTCCTTTTGTTTCCCTTTCTTTCTGGCCCTCTAGCAACATTTCTTTCTGCTTCATTTTTAAACTGTAAAGTATCCTGTGTTATCTTTCTTATCACACCTCCCTGATCCCCCCTTTTCCTGCCCTTACTACTCCTGTCTTCTCTTTCAACCCAAATATAAATGAGAATTAAGGAAGCTGAAACATTTACCTAAAATAAGAATAAAACTTAATGCCTTTTCAGTGTTCGAAGAGCATGTATTTGTATTTTTAAAAATGTTTCAGAGTCTAAGACTTGAAAAAATAAAATTAGATCTTGTTGGATTTCTTATGTACACACACTTGTTTAGAATATAGAAGGCTGAAAGAATAATACTAGAAGCATATAAATAAGTGGCCTGAGGAGTTGGCACTACTGCTGTTACCATCTGGTCTATCCTAAGTATTTTAGCCAATATTTATGTATTAGGTCACAGATTCATTTAGATCTTCTTGATCAGTCTGGATAATATGACCTCTAACTTGAAGTTCCTGTTTTTTTTCCAGACTGGAGATAAGGTGCTTACTAACTCAAAGATTTTGCATTGCATTAAGTTTTTTGTGTGTATGATAAGGAAATGTTTCCAAGTGCAAGGTGGTAGTATTGCTGCTGCTGCTGCTACTGTATACAACTGTACACATGTTGGGGTTAGAGTTGGAACACTTTGGAGATATTGAGTGAAGAACTTGAGCTGTGCAGATCTGCAAAGGGAAGAAGGCAGGTCATAGCAGGCTTGGAAGAAGTAACTTAAAATTTGTTGTGATGATTCTAGATTTGACACTAACTTAAACAAACCACCTCAGGTCACCTGGTATATCTGAATTTGGCTTAGGTATTACATAAGATGAAGACTTATTGAAATGGAAAAGCAAAGGCTTTCAAAAACAGGATGCAGAAGAATGTGTAGAATATAATGTTATTTTGGTGAAAATGTGTGTGAATATGTGTATATAGAGCAAGGGGAAAGACCTCAGCTCAGTTCACTTGCTCAGTCATGTCTGACTCTTTGCGACCCCATGGACTGCAGCATGCCAGGCTCCTCTGTCTATTACCAACTCCTGGAGCTTGCTCAAACTCACGTCCCAAGTCAGTGATGCCATCCAACTATCTTGTCCTCTGTTATCTCCTCCTTCTGCCTTCAATCTTTCCCAGCATCAGGATCTTTTCCAGTGAGTCAGTTCGTCTTATTAGGTGACAAAGTATTGGAGTTTCAGCTTCAGCATCTGTCCTTCAAGTGAATATTCAGGACTGATTTCCTTGAGGATTGACTGGTTGGATCTCCTTGAAGTCCAAGGGACTCTCAAGAGTCTTCTCCAACACCACTGTTGAAAAGTGTTAATTCTTCAGTGCTCAGCTTTCTTTATAGTCCAACTTTCACATCCATACATGACTACTGGAAAAACCATAGCTTTGACTAGATGAACCTTTGTTGGCAAAGTAATGTCTCTACTTTTGAACCTGCTGGCTAGGTTGATCATAGCTTATCTTCCAAGGAGCAAGCGTCTTTTTAATTTCATGGCTGCACTCACCATCTGCAGCGATTTTGGAGCCCAAGAAAAAAAAGTCTGTCACTGTTTTCATTGTTTCCCCATCTGTTTGCCATGAAGTGATGAGACTGAATGCCATGATCTTAGTTTTTTGAATATTGAATTTTAAGCCAACTTTTTCACTCTCCTCTTTCACTTTCATCAAGAGGTCTTTAGTTCTTCTTCACTTTTCTGCCATAAGGGTGGTGTCATCTGCATATCTGAGGTTATTGATATTTCTCCCGGCAATATTATTCCAACTTGTGATTTATCAAGCTCAGCATTTTGCATCAGGTACTCTGCATATAAGTTAAACAAGCAGGGTGACAACATACAGCCTTGATGTACTCCTTTCCCACTTTGGAACCAGCTCACTGTTGCATGTCCAGTTCTAATTTTTGCTTCTTGACCTGCATACAGGTTTCTCAGGAGTCAGGTTAGGTGGTCTAGTAGCCTCATCTCTTTAGAATTTTGCAAAGTTTGTTGTGATCCATGCAGTAAAAGGCTTTGGCATAGTCAATAAAACAGAAGTAGGTGTTTTTCTGGAACTCTCTTGCTTTTTCTGTAATCCGTTGGATGTTGGCAATTTGATCTCTGGTTCCTCTGCTTTTTCTAAATCCAGCTTGAACATCTGGAAGTTCTCAGTTCATGTACTGTTGAAGCCTAGCTTGGAGATTTTTGAGCATTACTTTGCTAGTGTGTGAGATGAGTGCAATTGTGCAGTAGTTTGAGTATTCTCTGGCATTGCCTTTCTTTGGGATTGGTATGAAAACTGACATTTTCTAGTCCTGTGGCCACTGCCATGTTTTCCAAATTTGCTTGCATATTGAGTGCAGCACTTTTACAGCATCATCTTTTAGGATTTGAAATAGCTCAACTGGAATTCCATCACATCCACTAGCTTTGTTTGTAGTGATGCTTCCTAAGGTCCACTTGACTTCACATTCCAGTATGTCTGCCTCTAGGTGAGTGATCACAGGATTGTGATTATATGGGTCATGAAGATCTTTTTTGTATAGTTCTTCTGTGTGTTCTTGCCATCTCTTCTTAATATCTTCTGCTTCTCTTAGGTTCATTACCATTTCTGTTCTTTATTGTGCTCATCTTTGCATGAAATGTTCCCTTGGTGTCTCCAGTTTTCTTGGAGAGATCTCTAGTCTTCCCCATTCTATTGTTTTCCTCTATTTATTTGCATTGATCACTGAGGAAAGCTTTCTTATCTCTCCTTGCTATTGTTGGAACTCTGCATTCAAATGGGTATATCTTTCCTTTTCTCCTTTGCCTTTAGCTTCTCTTCTTTTCTCAGTTATTTGTAAGGCCTCCTCAGACAACCATTTTGCCTTTCTTTTTCTTGGGGATGGTCTTGATCACTGCCTCCTGTACAATTTCATGAATCTCTGTCCATAGTTCTTCAGGTACTCTGTCAGATCTAATCCCTTGTATCTATTTGTCACTTCCACTGTATAATCGTAAGGGATTTGATTTAGGTCATACCTGAATGGTCTAGTGGTTTTCCCTACTTTGTTCAGTTTAAGTCCGAATTTGGCATTAAGGAGTTCATGATCTGAGCCATAGTCAGCTCCCGATCTTGTTTTTTCTGACTGTATAGAGCTTCTCCATCTTTGGCTGCAAAGAATATAATCAGTCTGATTTCGGTATTGACCATCTGGTGATGTCCATGTGTAGAGTCATCTCTTGTGTTATTAAAAGTGGGCATTTGCTGTGACTAGTGTGTTCTCTTGGCAAAACTCTGTTAGCTTTTGTTCTGCTTTATTCTGTACTCCAGGGTCAAACTTGCCTGTTACTCCAGGTATCTCTTGACTTTCTATTTTTGCATTCTAGCCCCTGTGATGAAGTGGACATCTTTTTGGAGTGTTAGTTCTAGAAGGTCTTGTAGGTGTTCATAGAACCGTTCAACTTCAGCTTTTTTTGGCATTAGTAGTCAGGGCATAGACTTAAATTGCTGTGATATTGAATGGTTTTCCTTGGAAATGAACAGAGATGATTCTCTTTGGAAAGACCTACCAGGCCATAAATCAACATGTTGAAAGGTCTAATCTCTGAATGCTGGAAATGTGGAATGTTTATTTAGAAACACTTTCCTCATCTGTGTTTTCTATTTATTATGAATGCACATGCTTCTACAATTATAATAAGAGGTTGTCTTCAAAAGTGGCTATTGAAGAGGAATGTCTATAAAGTCAGCTTTTGCTTCGCTAATCAGGAAACCTTGACAAGCCAATCATCTAACCCCACCCACTGGGTAAAACCTCCACAATAAAAAGGAACCACAGACCTCCAGAATACAGAAAGCCCACTCCAGACAGAGCAATCTAAACAAGATGAAAAGGCAAAGAAATACCCAACAGGTAAAGGAACATGAAAAAAGTCCACCAAGTCAAACAAAAGAGGAGGAGATAGGGAATCTACCTGAAAAAGAATTTAGAATAATGATAATAAAAATGATCCAAAATCTTGAAAGCAAAATGGAGTTACAGATAAATAGCCTGGAGACAAAGATTGAAAAGATGCAAGAAATGTTTAATAAAGACCTAGAAGAAATAAAAAAGAGTCAATTAAAAATGAATAATGCAATGAATGAGATAAAAAACACTCTGGAGGGAACCAAGAGTAGAATAACGGAGACAGAAAATAGGATAAGTGAGGTAGAAGATAGAATGGTGGAAATAAATGAAGCAGAGAGGAAAAAAGAAAAAAGAATCAAAAGAAATGAGGACAACCTCAGGGACCTCTGGGACAATGTGAAACGCCCCAATATTCGAATCATAGGAGTCCCAGAAGAAGAAGACAAAAAGAAAGGCCATGAGAAAATACTCGAGGAGATAATAGCTGAAAACTTCCCTAAAATGGGGAAGGAAATAGCCACCCAAGTCCAAGAAACCCAGAGAGTCCCAAACAGGATAAACCCAAGGCGAAACACCCCAAGACACATATTAATCAAATTAACAAAGATCAAACACAAAGAACAAATACTAAAAGCAGCAAGGGAGAAGCAACAAATAACACACAAAGGGATTCCCATAAGGATAACAGCTGATCTATCAATAGAAACCCTCCAGGCCAGAAGGGAATGGCAGGACATACTGAAAGTAATGAAAGAGAATAACCTACAACCTAGATTACTATACCCAGCAAGGATCTCATTCAGATACGAAGGAGAATTCAAAAGCTTTACAGACAAGCAAAAGCTGAGAGAATTCAGCACCACCAAACCAGCTCTTCAACAAATGCTAAAGGATCTTCTCTAGACAGGAAATGCAGAAAGGTTGAATAAACGTGAACCCAAAACAACAAAGTAAATGGCAACGGGTCCACACCTATCAATAATTACCTTAAATGTAAATGGGTTGAATGCCCCAGCCAAAAGACAAAGATTGGCTGAATGGATACAAAAAAAATGCAAATCAAAACCACAATGAGGTACCATTACATGCCAGTCAGGATGGCTGCTATCCAAAAGTCTACAAGCAATAAATGCTGGAGAGGGTGTGGAGAAAAGGGAACCCTCTTACACTGTTGGTGGGAATGCAAAGTAGTACAGCCACTATGGAGAACAGTGTGGAGATTTCTTAAAAAACTGGAAATAGAACTACCATATGACCCAGCAATACCACTTCTGGGCATACACACTGAGGAATCCAGATCTGAAAGAGACACGTGCACCCCAATGTTCATCGCAGCACTGTTTATAATAGCCAGGACATGGAAGCAACCTAGATGCCCATCAGCAGATGAATGGATAAGGAAGCTGTGGTATATATACACCATGGACTATTACTCAGCCGTTAAAAAGAATTCATTTGAATCAGTTCTAATGAGATGGATGAAACTGGAGCCCATTATACAGAGTGAGGTGAGCCAGAAAGATAAAGAACATTACAGTATACTAACACATATATACGGAATTTAGAAAGATGGTAACGATGGCCCTATATGCAGGGCAGAAGAAGAGAGGCAGAAGTACAGAACAGACTTTTGAACTCTGTGGGAGAAGGTGAGGGTGGGATGTTTCGAAAGAACAGCATGTATATTATCTGTGGTGAAACAGACCACCAGCCCAGGTGGGAGACATGAGTCAAGTGCTCGGGCCTGTTGGGCTGGGAAGATCCAGAGGAATCGGGTGGAGAGCGAGGTGGAATGGGAGACCGGGATGGGGAATTCGTGTAACTGTATGGCTGATTCACATCAATGTATGACAAAACCCACTGAAAAATTAAAAAAAAAAAAAAAAAGTGGGAACAAGGAAAAAAAAAAAAAAATAAAGTCAGCTTTTGGTGGTAGATGAGGGTGACTCTTGTTGTGGGGCCAGGCACAGCGAGACAAGGGACTGAGTACCTTGAAGGTTTAAGTAGAGTGACTGATAATACAAAGCATCAAAGAATAAAAACCTTATCTTTTAACTGATAGTATTTAAGATAAATTTATCAACTTGTGTGATTATGAGAAATTTACCTTCCTAATTATGTTTCACAGTGATAATAAAATTAGTTTCTCTTCTCAGATTATACACAGCTTGTAGTGGAAAGAGCTCAGAAATGAGCTAGGTGACTGGGGAAGCCAGCCTGGGATTTAAATTTTATAGAGACAATGCAGAGTTCATGGTATTAAGAGTTTGGCAGAAATCCCCAGGAGTTAAGAAATTTCAAACAAAGGCTGACAGGAGACAGTTGGCTGGAAAATGAAAAAGTCTGGTAGAGTTGAAGTGCATCGTATATTAGGATCATCAGCAATGCAATGAATTTTCATTGCCGAATAACTAAAGTTAGAAATAATAAAAACTGTTTTGGTTTCTTTAGTCCATATTTAAGCTTTAAAAATCACATTCTATTTGAACCAGCTATTGGAGTCCCATTTTTCTAGATTGGGGTTGGAAGAAGGATATAGAAATACTAAACTATAAATTAGAAGCCGGAATAATAGCAAAAAGCTATTTTTTGCTATTAGATACTCAGGTGTTAGGGAAATCATGTTTGCCCTGAGAAAAGTATTCTGAAGGTACCTACCTGCGTATTACTTGGGTAGTAGGTTCCAGGGTCAAGACCTAAAGTGAAAAATGGAATAATGAAAATTACCTTGAAAAAAACCTCTCTAAAAAGTTCATGTTAGAGATTAATGGCATTAATACAGCAGATTTTTCCTCCAATGTTAGAACAAAGCAACATTTCTTTGGTTGAGCCCCAGATACACTTAGCTTATGTTTATGGACCATGGTGTTTAGGGAGGAGACATGCTTTGCACACTAGAACCACCCTCATCGTGGCCAAGGGTCCACACTATGAGAGGCTGACTGAAGTGGGTGTGCATTCATGACATCCATCCCTTGTTTATGCCCACACTTAAGGTTCTTGTTCCCACATTTTACTTCTCCCTCCCCCATTTTTCTCTCTTTTTACCCTGTTTCACCATCTCTTCTGAGCACTCAAATGGGTCCACTGTACCCATTTGGTTCCATGGTTCTCAGGTGGCTATTTTACATACTTACCAGATCCTCTTTGGTTTGGAATTGGTTGGGGGCCCGTGTTCTGGCCTGACAAGATTTACACTGTTCCTGACAGTACTTATGTTTCTGGAGCCATTTAGTCTTGGGGCAGCTGGGTCTGAACTGGGCTTGCAGGGTGTCCAGCCTGGTCTAGGTGCCTTTAAGATGTTAAGACCTGACATATCCAAATAAAACTATAATTTAAAAAGACACATACACCCCTGTGTTCATAGCAGCACTATTCGCAATAACCAGGACAGGGAAACAACCTAAATATCTATCAACAGATGAATGGATGAAGAAGATATGGTGCATGATACACGATGGAATATTATTCAGCCATAAAAACAGAATGAAATAATGTCATTTGCAGCACCATGGGTGGAAGAAGAGATGATCATATTATGTGAGATAAGTCAGACAGAGAAAGACAAATACCATATGATATAACTTATATGTGGAATGTAAACTATGGCACAAATGAACCTGTCTACAAAACAGAAACAGACTTATAGGCATACAGAACAGACTTGCGGTTGCCAGTGGGAGAGGAGAGAGAGGAGGAGAGAGAGGAGGGAAGAATCGGGAATTTGTAGTTAGTAGATGTAAACTTGGGTGGCCCCACATGGCATGACTTAGTTTCATTGAGTTAGACAAGGCTGTGGTCCTGTGATCAGATTGTCTAGTTTTCTATGATTATGGTATTAGTGTGTCAGCCCTCTGATGCCCTCTTGCAACACCTACCGTCTTACTTGGGTTTCTCTTACCTCAGACGTGGGGTATCTCTTCACAGCTGCTCCAGTAAAGCACAGCCGCTGCTCCTTACCGTGGATGAGGGTTATCTTCTCACAGCCGCCCCTCCTGACCTTGAACGTGGAGTAGCTCCTCTCAGCCCTCTTGCGCCCCACAGCAGCCGCTCCTTGGAGGTGGGGTTGCTCCTCTCAGCCGCCGCCCCTGACCTTGGGCGTGGTAGCTCCTCTAGGCTGCTGCCCCTGTCCTCGGACCTGGGGAAGCTCTTCTCAGCCACCGCCCCTGACCTTGGAGGTGGGGAAGCTCCTCTTGGCCGCCGCTCCTGCGCTGTTGCAGCCTGGCACTCTCGGTCGCTACCCCTGACCTTGGGCTAGGGATAGCTCCTCACGGCCACACTTCTGCGCAGTCCGTTGCAGCCGGCACGCTTCTGCGCGGTCCGTCAGTGGAGAGGTCTGACAGAATGTGGTCCACTGGAGAAGGAAATGGCAAACCACTTCAGTATTCTTGCCTTGAGAACCCCATGAACAGTATAAAAAGGCAAAATGATAGGATACTGAAAGAGGAGCTCCCCAGGTCGGTAGGTGCCAAATATGCTACTGGAGATCAGTGGAGAAATAACTCTAGAAAGAATGAAGGGATGGAGCCAAAGCAAAAAACATACCCAGTTGTGGATGTGACTGGTGATAGAAGCAAGGTCTGATGTTGTAAAGAGCAATATTGCATAGGAACCTGGAGTGTTAGGTCCATGAATCAAAGCAAATTGGAAGTGGTCAAACAGGAGATGGCAAGAGTGAATGTTGACATTCTAGGAATCAGCGAACTAAAATGGACTGGAATGGGTGAATTTAACTCAGATGACCATTATATCTACTACTGTGGGCAGGAATCCCTTAGAAGAAATGGAGTAGCCATCATGGTCAACAAAAGAGTCTGAAATGCAGTACTTGGATGCAATCTCAAAAATGACAGAATGATCTCTGTTCATTTTCAAGGCAAACCATTCAATATCACGGTAATCCAAGCCTGTGCCCCAACCAGTAATGCTGAAGAAGCTGAAGTTGAATAGTTCTATGAAGACCTATAAGACCTTTTAGAACTAACACCCAAAAAAGATGTCCTTTTCATTATAGGGGACTGGACTGCAAAAGTAAGGAGTTAAGAAACACCTGGATTAACAGGGAAATTTGGCCTTGGAGTAGGGATTGAAGCAGGACAAAGGCTAATAGAGTTTTGCCAAGAGAACACACTGGTCATAACAAACACCCTCTTCCAACAACACAGGAGAAGACTCTACACATGGACATCACCAGATGGTCAACACCAAAATCAGATTGATTACATTCTTTGAAGCCAAAGATGGAGAAGCTCTATACAGTCAGCAAAAACAAGACCAGGAGTTGACTGTGGCTCAGATCATGAAGTCCTTATTGCCAAATTCAGACTTAAATTGAAGAAAGTAGGCAAAACCACTAGACCATTCAGGTATGACCTAAATCAAATCCCTTATGACTATACAGTGGAAGGGGGAAATAGATTTAAGGGACTAGATCTGATAGACAGCCTGATGAACTATGGACGGAGGTTCATGACATTGTACAGGAGACAGGGATCAAGACCATCCCCATGGAAAAGAAATGCAATAAGGCAAAATGGTTGTCTGAGGAGGCCTTACAAATAGCTGTGAAGAGAAAAGAAGCAAAAAGCAAAGGAGAAAAGGAAAGATATTCCAATTTGAATGCAGAGTTCCAAAGAATAGCAAGGAAAGATAAGAAAGCCTTCCTCAGTGATCAATGCAAAGAAATAGACGAAAACAACAGAATGGGAAAGACTAGAGATCTCTCCAAGAAAATTACAGATATCAAGGGAACATTTCAGGCAAAGATGGGTTCTATAAAGGACAGAAATCGTATGGACCTAACAGAAGCAGAAGATATTAAGAAGAGGCGGCAAGAATACACAGAAGAACTGTACAAAAAAGATCTTCACGACCCATATAATCACAATGGTGTGATCACTCGCCTAGAGCCAGGCATCCTGGAATGTGAAGTCAAGTGGGCCTTAGAAAGTATCACTACGAACAAAGCTAGTGGATGTGATGGAATTCCAATTGAGCTATTTCAAATCCTGAAAGATGATGCTGTGAAAGTGCTGCACTCAATATGCCAGCAAATTGGGAAAACTTAGCAGTGGCCACAGGACTGGAAAAGGTCAGTTTTCATTCCAATCCCTGAGAAAGGCAATCTGAAAGAATGCTCAAACTACCGCACAATTGCACTCATTTCACACGCTAGTAAGTAATGCTCAAAATTCTCCAAGCCACACTTCAGCAACACGTGAACCGTGAACTTCCACATGTTCAAGCTGGTTTTAGAAAAGGCAGAGGAACCAGAGATCAAATTGCGAATATCCGCTGCATCATCAAAAAAGCAAGAGAGTTCCAGAAAAACATCTATTTCTGCTTTATCTGTGCCAAAGCCTTCGACTGTGTGGATCACAATAAACTGTGGAAAATTCTGAAAGAGATGGGCATACCAAACCACCTGACCTCCCTCTTGAGACACCTGTATGCAGTCAGGAAGCAACAGTTAAAACTGGGCATGGAACAACAGACTGGTTCCAAATAGGAAAAGGAGTACGTCAAGGCTGTATATTGTCACCCTGCTTATTTAACTTATATGCAGAGTACATCATGAGAAATGCTGGACTGGAAGAAGCACAAGCTGGAATCAAGTTTGCTGGAAGAAATATCAATAACTTCAGATATGCGATGACACCACCCTTATGGCTGAGAGTGAAGAGGAACTAAAAAGCTTCTTGATGAAAGTGAAAGAGGAGAGTGAAAAAGTTGGCTTAAAGCTTAACATTCAGAAAACTAAGATCATGGCATCTGGTCCCATCACCTCATGGGAAATAGATGGGGAAACAGTGGAAACAGTGTCAGACTTCATTTTTTTCGACTCCAAAATCACTGCAGATGGTGACTGCAGCCATGAAATTAAAAGACGCTTACTCCTTGGAAGGAAAGTTATGACCAACCTAGATAGCATATTGAAAAGCAGAGACATTACTTTGCCAACAAAGGTCCCCTGGTCAAGGCTATGGTTTTTTCAGAGGTCATGTATGGATGTGAGAGTTGGACTGTGAAAAAAGCTGAGCACCGAAGAATTGATGCTTTTGAACTGTGGTGTTGGAGAAGACTCTTGAGAGTCCCTTGGACTGCGAGGAGATCCAACCAGTCCATCCTAAAGGAGATCAGTCCTGGGTGTTCACTGGAAGGACTGATGCTGAAGCTGAAACTCCAGTACTTTGGCCACCTCATGTGAAGAGTTGACTCATTGGAAAAGACTCTGATGCTGGGAGGGATTGGGGGCAGGAGGAGAAGGGGATGACAGAGGATGAGATGGTTGGATGGCATCACCGACTTGATGGACATGAATTTGAGTAAACTCCGGGAGCTGGTGATGGACAGGGAGGCCTGGTGTGCTGCGATTCATGGAGTCGCAAAGAGTTGAACATGACTGAGCGACAGAACTGAACTCCACTGAGATGCAAACTATTACATTTAGAATGGATAAACAACAAAGTCCTACTGTATAACACAGGGAACAACAGCCATAAATAAACCATAATGGAGAAGAATATGAAAAAGAATATATATATATATGTATTACTGAGTCACTTTGCTATACAGTAGAAATTAACATAATATTGTAAATCAACTGTATATTAAAAAAAATGGATGTTACAGCCTGGTTTACAAATTCTGGGAATGTGTGGGACCCAGGGATCAACTTTGAGGTACCTGAAACGTGGGATTTATGCAGGAGTCCTGAACTGAAAGCCCTCTGGATTATTAAGGGAGTCTCTTCCAAAGGGAAATTTGTGTGACCTGGACCTCCCTGTACAGTCTGAGAGGCTATATTTTATAGTGGAAAGAGCAGTGAATGAGAGATCAAAAACTCTGTTTTTTACCACCACTTATTTCCGCTGTGTTTTTAGGTCAGTGTTTGTCAGCTCTTTATATTTGTGGCACATTTAAAGTATATACATAGATTTGTGGCAAATTTTTAAAATGACATTTTGGTGATGTAATTGAAGAGACTAAAATCTCAGAACAGCATTAAAGAAGTCAGTAGCAGTTCAGTAGAGTTAGAATTAGAGCATCACATGGTCCCGGTGCCTGTAAAAAACATCTTTGGTTGGTATAACACTTAAGTCGTCACTCTTTCAGCGCTGTTTTGTTGTTGGAGCTCTTAACTGCCAGACTGAGCTCTCTCACATGATCATGATGCAGCAGTATTTGTGGTTTCATGAAATATGCTGTTTCTTTGGCACTAGCTTTGTACTGTGTTATTCCTTTTGCCTTTTATTCATAGCAGCTCTCTACTTGAATTTGTACTTTTATCTGTAAAGAGGAGTAGTTAGAACTGTCTTACCTTCCTCAGGACTGTTGTGGGGATTAGTGAGCTACAAAAGAGGCAAACATTTTATAAAAAAATGCAAAGATTTTTTAAAGTTATGAAGGGCTATGTAACTGTAAGCAGTTTCTGTTAGATTTTTGTCTGCCCACTTATCTCTTTGCCTTATTAGTTAGTAAGATTATTGGAACTAGGGACTGGATATTCTTCCTTTACTTTGTTCCCAGCGTATAACTCAATGTGTGGTATATTAAAGATAGTCAATAAATATTCATTAAATTGAAATTTAAAATTATTTTCATTCTTAACGTTGGATTGGTTTGCTGCACAATCAGCAACATCCTTTGTGCACAGTGGTATTGATAATGCAGAGACCCAGCTGTCTGCTGGTGGATCTCATCCTGTGTACAGCAACAAGGTGAGTGCTGGGCACTTCTGGTGGGTTTGGATCGGGAGCAGGAACAAAAAGGCAACCAGATTTAGGTTCTCTTTTTTGAGAGGAAACCTATGCATTCTTCCTAAATGTAGTCAGCTGGATTATTGCATGGCTGCTGTGTGCAAGTAGAATGCAGCATTTTGTTTAGTCTGGTTCGAGATGTTCTAAGTGGTTTTTATTATGATAGTATGTCTATTGGAAGTTCTTCCACAGCCTTATAGATTTCATTTTCTTTAATTGGAATGGGGAGGGAGGGAGAAAACAGCATTTACTTGGCATTCTTGCCTTTTAGAGCTGTGGGTTATTGATTCAGGGGCCTAGAATGGTAATGCTTGGAAGTAAAGGTTCCCTTGGGAGCACCAGTGTTAAAGGGCAAAGGGAAAATGATTAGAATTTAAATCTCCAGACTCCACTGAATTTGTGGCTTCATTAAAAAAGGGGGGGAGGAGGAAATGATCTGGGCGGCCACAGTAGGCTTTGTTTAACACTTGCATCCACAAACTGATAACTCAAGAATTAGCAGTCCTACAAGTTGAGCTCCGTGGCTAAGTGAGAACAGCCAGACAGACAGTGGACTGCTTTTATTGTCTGCTGGACCTCAATTTGGGCCATGTTCAGTTAGGGACAACCAATACTAGCAAAATCTCTCTTATTTTCTAAGAGATAATGTAACTTTGGCTTTCTTTGAACTAGTAAAATCTCTTCTGCCTGTTTGTGGAACATGTAATCACCAAATTACATACATACTTTTTCTTTGATATGTCACTCTTTAGAAATTCTACTTCCCCAAAGTCAAGTTTTCCTTTTAGACTCTTTATCTGATAGGTAGTTATTGCTACTTTAAATAGTACTTTCTCTAGCTTGTCTGTTAGCAGAAGAGAGCAATGAGGAATAATACTAGACTGTAATGACAAGTAGTTTCTACTACCAAAAACTGTGTGACCTTGGACAAATCACTTAACCTCTTTGAATGTCAGTTTCTTTGTGTTTAAAGTGAAAGACTTGGACTAGTGACTTCTGGGTTTTTTTTGAGCTTGAAAATTTTATCATTCTATGAGATAATACAGTCTAGTTAATCTTTCAACTTTCAGGTAATCAAGAAATTATTTTCTTTTTGAAATGTAATTTCCTTTTAGAGAGGCCCTGTAGTATAGCGGTTAAGAGCATGGGCTCAGAAGCTAGAACACCTGTTCTGAAGTTTACTAATTGATAGTCAATCCTGGGTATTTTATCTCTGTGCTTTAGTTTCTTCATCTGTAAAATGGTAGTATTAATAATGCCCACCTCCTAAGGTTGATAGGCCTAAATTAGGCAATAAATATAAAGCACTTATTATAGTGCCTGGTACTTAACTGCCTACTGTTACTATTAATTTGTTGTTTTCCCAATGAATTTGCCTCACTAGTGATTCTACTTAAATAAATATTTAATGTAGCATATATTTTTTGAGCACATCCCAATAGATGGAAAAGGCTGCCAAAATTGTTGGGAGTTGCAGGGGAATGTCATCTTGGTGTTAACAAATATGAAACAATTTCTAAGAAGAAAATAGAGAGTTGACTAAGTACAGCTGCTAAATTAGCATATATATTTTAAAAGCCTGCAAAAAGTTTCTGTCAATACATTTTCAGTTTATTTCAAAATATGTTCTAAAATAATTGTTTTAAATTGTGAAAAGAGGCATTAATGGTGCTCAAGTATCAGTGCACAATTCTGGCTTTGTGGCTTTATACTTCTCACTTCCTCGCTATAAGGTTTAATTTTCTCATGTGAAAATGAGGTGGTTGGAATATCTGATCTTTAAAGTACCTTCAAGCTGATATTTTAGAATTTTAGAATTTAGGGCCTAAGGTCATAACTTGAAAGTGGTTTCTAATTTGTCAGTATTAGCCATAATTTGTGAATATTATTCAGATTCTAAGAAACATGGCATTTATCAGTGCCTTTTCTGATTTTTCCTGCTTTGATGAAAGATAAGCCACAGTTCATATCCAGATGGTGGTTAGGCCTTGGTTGCATGGTGTTTAAAAATGTTGCTTTTGTTTGAATATATTTTGTAATGTAAATAATTTGGTTGAGCATCATATGTCAGGGATGAAATAGCCCTACAAGGACATGGGGATTGTTTACACAGGGTTTATATAAATACACAATAACAGCGAACATTGGGATTGATGCTGTTTTACATAGGAAAATGTTTTCTGGCACCACACCCACCTCCCTCAAGAAGAAAGAGGAAAGGAATGAGGAAGGAAGGAGGGAAGATTGATTTCCTCTCTCTCCTTGAATTATGTGTTTAAGACATTCATGTGTGTTGGAAACAAATCATGTTGCTGTTTATGTGAAGGTATGCACATATATGTGCACATCCCTAAACCGGGTTAAAGGAGTGTCATCAGGCCTGGTTGGGGATATAATACAATATAATACTCATCTCCAAGTTTTTTAATTGAAACTCATGTCCCAAAGATCCAAGTGTGGAGACTTCCACTTAAAATGATCAGTTGGTTATTCATCTTGTTGACAGTAAGTAGATTGTTTAAGCTGACTCAGTAGAAGTCATAGTTACTGTTACAGCTTCAGTGTGTTTCTGACTATTCTGACGAGAAAGACAAAATACCAAGCAATTGGGGACAATGTAATATCCCGAAGGCTGCATATTGAAATGCTATGTGTTCTACATGCTCTTGGTTTCATAAAAACAAAGCAGGAGACCACCCTCATTATGGAGATTGGGCAGTAGCCCAGGCATCTGTGAAAGTGAATAGAAAACAGCCTGTTTGTCTCCGCTTTTCCATTCATTGTGTCTAGAAGTTTAGCATCACCAAGCAGAGAGGTCACATCATTTATTGGGGTTTGAGAGTCATACTGATGGTATTGCAGGTTAGATCTTTTTACAACAGTAAGTTGAATGTTATATTAGCAGAAGTGGTTTAGTTTAAGTAGTGATTTTGGTGTGATGATAGACACCTTAGCAGGGAATGAAGGACTCCTTGTGGGGCTGAAGGGTTTTAGGAACCCCAGAAAGTGGATTTTAGATTTAAGATCATGTGAACAATGGCAAAATACAGATGTTTTCAGAATTAAATGTAATAACCTATAAATGTTATATTCAAGGTAGTGTGTTAATGACTTTGGATAATCATGCATTTTACTATACTATGCATATGTGTGTGTATGTATATGTATGTATGTGTATAAAATAATAGAGATTATGGGAAAAAAATAGGGCTAGATATAGGTTACTCAAAATCTATTGGCTTCCCAGATGGCTTAGCAGTAAAGAATCTGCCTGCAATGCAGGAGATGCAAGAGGTGCCAGATTGACCCCTGGGTCTGGAAGATCCCCTGAAGGAGGAAATGGCAACCCACTCCAGTATTCTTGCCAGGAAAATCCCATGGACAGAGGAGTCTGGCAAGCTGCAGTCCTTTCGCATCACAAAGAGTTGGACATGACTGAGCGACTAAACACACACATACACACACATGCCACTTTGAACCATGGAACCAAAAAAACAGTAGGTTGGACAGCCCAGACAGATAGCTCAGTATGGGTGGAAGTTGCCATAGGTATTAAAAATGCACTAAAAAAAGAGTAAAAAATGCTGACTTGCAGAAATGTGAGATAATGCATTTGAAAGTGGAGCCCTGAGCCAGTGGGGTTGCCATTAAGGAGCACAGGAGGAAGTAAGACCTGCCCTGAGATGAGAATCAGGAATTACACCTCTCTTAACCTGTATGCAGGCATTCACTTTTCATTTTCCTTAAGTAGAGCAAAAGGCCTTGTCAGTATAGCAGACTTGCTGAAGCTGTTTTACCTTTCCTTCTGAAGGCTGTAATTCTATCTACTATTCTAGCTCTTCTTGCCTAAGAAAAAAATCACATACGATTTCCACACTCTACTGACATGAGCTCTGTGGTGTTGTGGAAGTGTGTTGTACCAGAAAAGACTGTAAAAGTGTAAGATATGAACTCTACTTCTTTGGAATTGATCATCTAATTGAAAATATGAGAATTAAAGTTCAGTGATGAAAGATCTAAAAATGACTCAAGGAAATACTGCAGTAGTAACAAAATGCAGAATATGATTATCAGATGAGTAATGTGAACATAATTGTTCTAGGAACTTAGAGATGGGGAAAGCACACTTCAGAAAGAGATTCAGGGACAAGTTGATTTTAGTTCCTTATTTTAACTCTGACTTTCTGGGTGAAGTTAAATAAAAACATTTAACCTCATTCTTCTGAGGAGTTATACAATTTATAAGATTCCATAGCTCTTAGATATTTAGTGTTCTCCTTCCCCATACTTATTCCCTTCTTCCTTTTCGCCCCAAGGCATTTTTTAAAAAGTTCTCAAAGTAAAAGTCTTCGTAGAATCCTAGTATAGAATGAGTACTTACATTTGACCAAGTACTCATTCGAAGATGAATATTCTAGGGATGGATCTCCAGTTTTCTCCTCTAATGATGAGTAACTTGTGATTTTGTAGTCAATATGTTCGATTCAATCCGACAGACTTTTCTGAATGCTGAGTATTGCACAGCACTGTGCTAATTACTGAATCGAATGTGGTCCCTGCTCATCAGGAGAAAATGGGAAAAGAGGCATAAACAAAGTAACATGAACATATAGGAGAAAGAGAAATAAATGCCAACTGGTAAAGCTGTGGATATCTTCTTATAAAAAATGGAATTTGAGCCAGGCTTAGAAAGATCGCAAGATTTTGGCAGACATACTGGAAGAGAAAAGTATTTTTGGCAGAGGTGGGGCAAAGAATAGATGTAGGAAAATGCTGAATGTGATAAAAAATAGCAAGTAGAGTGGTGGGTGGAGTAGAATTTGCGTGGGGGCTAGAAGATGGGTGTGTTAAATAAAAGATAAGGTTGGAAAACTAGGTTGGAGCCAAGTTGTGGAAATCTTTGGATACCATACTGAAAAACTTGATTTATCTGTATTTAGTGGTAAACCTTGTGGCTCAGATGGTAAAGAGTCCACCTGCAATGCAGGAGACCTGGTTTTGATCCCTGGATCAGGAAGATCCCCTGGAGAAGGGCGTGGCAATCCACTCTAGTATTCTTGCCTGGAGAACCCCATGGACAGAGAAGCCTGGTGGCTTCTGTACCTTCTGCTCAGTTTTGCTGTGTCCTTAACACTGTTTTAAAAAATAAAGTGTGTAAATTTTTTTAAGGTAGGTTTTATTAATCCCATTTACAAATGAGCAAACTGAAACCCTGAAAATTTCACATGATTTGTTCAGGGTCACATAGCTGGTAATTGACTGCTCAAGGAAAGTCTTTATCTGTCTAATTTTTAAAGTCCATAATCTTTTCACTTATGAAGTGCATTAGACAAGAGATTGGATACCGAAGGAGCACTGGTGAGCCTATTGCAGAAGATATATGATGGGGACTGAACTCGCATTGATAATGGAAATGGAGAGATGTGAAGAAGATGTAATGGATGCACGTTTGAAAGAACTTAGATACTAATGGGATGAGGGTAATAAGGGAGATAAAATGCTGAAGATACTCATTTAATTGAGAGAATATCTTCATATGGATGCACTATACAATTGTCAGATGAATTTCTTAAGAAGTGATGTATGAATGGAGACCTGGAAGAAGTAAAGGGAAAAGCCATGTGGTTTTGGGGAATAAAAAAAAGAGAAGTCCAGGCAAGGGGACCGCCAGGGTTAAAGACCCATGGCAGGAAATGTGCTTGCTGTACTCCCAGAAGGGGAAGGAGACCAGTTTGGCTGGAGGGAATGAATGGCCTAATGGTAGGATTTCTGATATGGTCAAAGAGGTTGTTGAGGGGAGGGCCGATCATGTAAGGGTTGAAGGCCATGGTAAGAAATTAGGATTTTACTATAATGGAAGGAAATCGGAGGGTTTTCAGCAAAGTAAAGACATGTTCAGACTAGTGCTCAAAAAGATCATCCTAACTGCTATATGGAGAATAGGCTATGTGGGCTTTAGGGCCATGAGACCAATAGGGAGGCTTGGACCAAGGTGATAGTGATGGAATGGTAAGTAATGGTTGGGTTCTGGATCTATTTTTGAAAGTAGAACTAACTGAACTTCCTGAAAGATTGGATATGGGGCTACCAGAGAGAGAATGGACCTAAGTTATTTGGCCTGAACCATTTATTGAAAAAGGGGAAGGGAGGTTGGAATTAAGATTTGACGCCTATTAGACATCTAAGTGGAGATTTGAATACACATTTGAAATTTCCTATAGTTATAAATTTGAGATTTGCAGCTTTTAACAATGGTCAGCTATGCTAAAATCACACAGGGTAGAGGTAGATAAGGGGGTGTGGACAATTTAGGATAAACACATCACCACTGTGGGCAAACGAAAGTATTTCAAACTAAACAATTGTCATTTTCATCAAAGAAAGTGCAGAAGTAAAGCAATAGGCATAATAGAGAAGAAGTCAAAACCAAGTACATATTGGGGGTAGAATATTTAGAAAAGCACAATCAGAAACCAGGAAAGGAAACCAAGAAAAAAGGCCAGTAAATGAATGATTCCAACTGTTGCTTCTGTATCCTGTCTTTTGCCTAATGCACTTCCTAATTGAAAAGATGGTAGATTTTAGAAGAATGGAGAGAAAATGGAGTCCTTCAGTCCAAAGGGAAAAATGTTTCAAGGATGAGGAAGTGGTAGGTCAAGTAAGATGAAATGAGAATTGATCAATGGATTTGACAGTATGGATGTCACTGGTGATCTTGCTTAGGGACATTTTCGTGGAGAGGATTCAGGAAAGTGGGAGATGAAGTAGTGACAGAAAGAATAGATAGTTTCCTGCATTTTGAAGTTCTGTTAGTTGGGTGCATACATATTACAGTCATGTCTTTCTGATGAATTTTCCCTTTTGTAATTATGAAATGTCCTCTTTATCTCTTTGTTTTCAAGTCTACTTTATCTGATATTAATATCGTCATTTGCTGTAGCGACTTGTGTATCTATTTGGTCTAGGTTAGTGCTCATATTCCTTTGATAATTAAGATTTTAAGTTGGAGGTATTTGCACAATGATATGAGTTTGGTTGAACAGTCATGCATTCCAACTCTCCTGTTCATTTGCTCATTTACTTATTGGTTAGCTGATGAACTTAGAAACAGTTACCAAAGGTCAGGCCCGTAGATAATCCTGTCAAAGAATCAAATCTACTCTGTTCTGTTATCTGTACTTTGAGGATGGCACAAAGTGAATATCATATTTGCTGTGCCTCATTTCTGTCAGAAACAGCTTTGGGGTTCAGGGAATACTCAACTGATGATGAAAGCAGCTCAGAGATCTAGCCAAGTCTAGTAGAGAGTAATAAAATGCCTTGGTATAGTTGTCATAATTGCCACTCTGATACTGTGGATTAGGATATTCATATTTGTGTCTTGAGGGAAATTGCAGAGAATTTACTTCAATCTGATATTTGGTTGGTTTGGATGATGGTTTACTTTATTCCTTTTTATAGGTTGGATTGTACTAGCAGCCACGTTGCTTCATGACTACTGTGCGTGTCCCTTAATAAAGCTCATCTTGCTAGTTATAATAAAGTAATTAAGTTCTTGTTGGGTCTGGGCTGCTTCTAAATCTTACCTTTCAGTTGTGAATCTGAATGTCAGGCTGACTATCTACTGGTATCTATTTTATTCTTTATTCATATAATGAATAGGCCCTTTCTCTTCTCCAGTGCCTCCTGCCAGTGCACATCAAATGTACCTTAGAGTAGCATGGAGATCGAAGGGATACTTTGTTTTTAGTCTAATCTGTTAAGGTATCAGAGAAATACATATTTTGAGATATAAATATGTTTTTTTTAAGGAAAAAATAGTCTTTGAATCCTGAAGTTTTCTTTGGCAGAAGAACAGTATTAACATCTGGTTACCAAACTGTGGGTACCCTTAAGAGAATTGGAGGTGGTCCAATTTCCAGTAAAATATTGGATAAGTGACTTCACTTGAGTTTTTATTATTTTTAAGTACATTTTTAAACCTCTGTTCTCTCTGTAATTTTCAGTTTGCATTTACTTGCAAGCACTGATTTTAGTTTACATGATGAATCACCCGCTATACCAACATTTGTAGGATACCACAAAAAAAATATCATCAGAGTGAAAATGCCAGGTTACTAAAATGCAGCAGACAGGAAGGCACCGTCTACTAACAAGGCAGCTCCATCCTTGAATCCTTGTGTTGAAACGGAGGGAACTGATAGTGCTGGACGCTGATCTTGTACCAGGAACTTTACTTATTTTGTCTCTTTTAGGTTTATAATAAGCCTCTAAGATAGGCTCATTCATTCCTCACAGTATGTTGAATCAAAAAGGTCAGTTACTTTCTATTGCACTGGTTTTGAGTCTTAGATAAAGAGAGGTTTGTGAGCCTAAGACCACAGAGCCAGTCAGTGGTGGAGTTGGGACCAGATCCCAGATACTTCATCCCTAGTCTATTCCTTTCTCTAATGGTTTTTCTTTGAAGAATATGATAGCAGAACTGTAGGAAACTCTAGTGGTTGTTTTTCTAGTTAGTTTAGTTTAGCCTTCTCATGTAACATTCTTTCTTTTTAGCAACTGCAAACCTGTGCATGTATATGCCTAATACCAAGGTCACGACTCTCCTACCTTGTAGGATTTCAGAGTAGGAGAGGTAAGGCAGGTACGAAACAAGTGCCAGCAGTGACATTTAACTGTGTTGGTCTCTTTGGGTCCAGAGATGTTGTGATTCAAATAAGTTTTCCCAGTGACATAGTAGAAAAGCCAGCACTGGATCACCCATCTGTTAAAATGGGGATAATAGTACCTTTTAGGCTTATTGTGAGGATTTAATGGATTATCAGATAATCCATGCAGTACCTGGCACAGAGTAGCTGATCAGTAAATACCAGTTTCAGTTTCATGCTGTTCCTGCTCCATAAAACTGCTCCAGATTGCAGCGGATGAGAAGGCTGAGAATTAAATTTGTGGATCTCATGGACAGGAACAGTGGAGGGAAAACATGCAGTCTTCTTATGGAAATTTAACTAAGAAATTATTATCCTTTATTTTAAGGGATTGATTAAAAGTGATTGGATTACAGAACTGCACAAACCAGTCCTTTAAGCCTCTTTTCTTTCTTTTGACTCCTCCTACATTTCTTTTGTAGCTATATCCCTGTATTTGTTGGGTTAATTCTGGGATATTGTCACATGTATCACAACTTTGGTAAGGTGGCATTTTTATTGTGAAGTATAGACTGATTTTTATGCTATTTCAACAATACTTGACGACCTTATTCTCCTCTGTACTCCTGTTTAAACTGAAAAAGGCAAAACAAAATTGCTTCTCACTCCTCTAAGTTAGATCTAAAATGTGCTCACTTTGGACTTCAGTCACCTGTATTAACAGGGGAACCTTAACTCTTGTCACAAGTGGTATGCTAACCATGCTTTCTTCTTCTTTTTTTTTTTTTTTAAATATTTTTCTTCTAAAATAATTTTAGACTTACAGAAAAGTTGCAAAAACAGAACAGAGAGTTCTTATATGCCCTTCACATAGCTTCCTTTAATGTTAACATTTTGAATAAACAGTGTAATTATCAAAACTAGTAAATTAAAACAAGTACAGTACTACTAATTAAACTACTGCCCATACAAATTTTTACCATTTTTTCTGTAATCCCCTTGTTTGCTCTAGGATATAATCCAGGATCCCACATTGCATTGCACTTAACTAACTGAGCAATCTCCTCAAGTGTCCTCTGATATTTGACTTGTCTTCCTTGTCTTTATCAGTCTTTCCTCTAGTTTTTCTTTTTGTTTGTAATGCAGCTGCTGATTAATTCTTTCCGAGTAAAAAAGGCTCTTTTTAATTGTAAAAATATACATAAAATTTTTGAGATTAATCATTTTTAAGTGTATAGTTCTGTAGTGTTATATGCATTCACACTGTCATGCAAACCAATCTTCAGCACGCTTTTCATCTTGCAAAACTGAAATGCTGTAGCAATGAAACAACAACTCTTCATTCCTGCCTCCCCTATTCCCTGTTGACCACCAATCTACTTTCTGTCTCTATAAATTTGACTACTCTAGGTTCCTCATATAAATAGAATTGTACTGTATTTGTCTTTTTGTGACAGGTTTATTTCATTTAGCAGGAAGTCCTCAAGGTTTATCTTTTGTTGTAGCATGAACCTGTGTATCTGTGTATCAGAGTTTCTTTTAAGGCAAATAATGTTCCATTGTTTGTATATATCATATTCTGTTTATCCATTCATTTGTTGATAGAGACTTAAGTTGCTTACATCTTTTGGCTATTGTGAATAAAGCTGCTATGAATATTAATGTACAGATATATCTGTTTGAGTCCCTGCTTTTCAGTTTATTTTGGTATATTCCCAGGAGTGGAATTGCTAGTGCATGTGTGCTAAGTTGCTTTAGTCATGTCTGACTCTTTGTGACCGTGTGCACTGTAGCCCACCAGGATCCTCTATCCATGGGATTCTTCAGGCAAGGATACTGAAGTGAGTTGCCATGCCCTCCTCCGGGGATCTTCCCAACCCAGGGCTTGAACCCACATCTCTTGTATTTCCTGTGTTGGCAGATGAGTTCTTTACCACTAGCGCCACCAATTGCTAGATGCTATGGTTATTCTATTTCTAATTTTTTGAGGAGCCACCATACTGTTTTCCATTTTAGCTTTTATATGTCTAAGATTGCTTTGTGCTGTGCTATTTGAAAGATACTTTCAGTAAGTCTGGAGATTTCTTTCACAGATGTAAGGATGTTGCTTCCTTGTCTCTTTCGTGCTATTTCCAGTGAGAAATCCACTGTCATTCTTAGCTTTGTTCCTGTATCAGATCTTTATTTTCTTTGAATGCTTTTAAGACTTTTTCTTTATTAATGTGCTTAAGAAAATTGATTATGATGTGCCTTGTTGTACTTTTTATTAAATAGTTTTTATTTTTTAAATAATAGTCTTTACTAAATCTGGACATATTTCAGTTCTTATTTCTTTGAATAAGGAGTTTTTTTTCCTGCCTTCTTCTCTCTCTCTTTTCCTTTGGAGACTTCCATTACACATACATTAGGCTGCTTAAACTTGTACACAGCTCACTATGTTCTGTTAAAACACTATCTGTTTCATTTTTAGTTGTTTCATTTGGTGTATTTTCAAATATACCAATCTTTTCTTTAATTTCTAGTTTACTATTAGTCATATTTTCTGCATTTTAAAATTTGAGACATTATGGTTTTATCTCTACAGCTCTGATATATGTCTTAAAAAATGTCTTCCAGGTCCTAACATGATCATATTTTCCTCTACTTTCTTGAACATATAGAATATTATTATAATAGCTTTTAATATTCTTGTATACTTATCTGTGTCACTTCTGGTTTGGTTTCTCTTGAATTATTCTCTTCATTATGGGTTTTATCTTCCTGCTTATTAGCTTGCCTGGTGATTTTTGATTGGATGTCAGACATGTTGGATTTTACTTTGTTGAGTGCTAGGTATTCTTGTGTTTACTGCAGATTTTTTTTACTTTGTTGTGGAGCTCTGTTGCTGTTAAATTATTTGTAAATTACTTGATCTTTTTGAAGCTCACTTTTAACATATTTTAGGGGGGACCAGAGCAGCCTATAGTCTGGGCAAATTTTAGCTGCATATTGAGGTAGTGTCCTTTAGAATACTTCATGTCCTATGTCCTATGTATTGTGAGGCTTTTCCACTCTGGCCTGTGAAAAGCCTTTTCCTGGCCCTTTGTGAGTTTTGAGGGTATTCCACCTGCATCTTTCTGGTGGTTCTTTTCCATCCTTGGATGGTTTTCTCATATGAATGCACTGCCCAGTTCTCAGATGAAGGCTTGGGGCAGAGGTTGGGAGGGCTCTGAAGGTCTCTGCAGTTTTCTCTCAGTATAGCTTCTCCTCTCCAGTCTTCTCTGTGATTCGACCCATCATAGCTTCTTTGAGCTCCCCACTCTGTCTTCTCAACTAAGGGAAATTTCTGGGCTCTTCTTGGGTTCCCCTTCCCAGAACTGCAGCTTAGTAAAACTCTATGCAGTGAGCTGGGCCATTCATAAGTATACCTCTTTCTTCATTCTCTCTTAGGGATCGTTGTCCTTTGCTGTCTCTTGTCCAGTGTCTGAAAACTGTTGCTTCTTGTATATTTTTCCACAGATTTTTAGTTGTTTAAGTAATTAGGTAAATAAGTCTTGTCCCTGTTACTCTATCTTGCCTGGAGGCAGAATTTGAGCCAAGTTATTTAATCTCCTTATGTTCTAGTTTACTCATCTATAAAATGAAGATAATATTTATGGATTTGTGAGGATTGAATAAGATAATACACATAAAGCTCTTAGAAGAGTTTCTGGCACATACTAAGCAGTCAGTAAATGTTAGTTGTTATTATTACTGGCACCAAAAAAAGGGAGAGAATGGCTTGCACTAGTCTGGGAAACTAAGATCATGAGCCAGTCCTTTTTATTCTGACTCACTTTCTGTGACTTACAAGTCAGAGTATTAAAAAGCAAGAGCTATTAGTAAAAGTGTTTCCCTTCCTCCCTTCCTGTTCCCTCCTCTATTTATTTATTTTACCAGGTCTAAAACATCCTTGTTAATACTCTGATCCTGATAGAAGGTTGTAACTTTCTCTGAAATAATTTTTTTCCGCAAATCAGAATGGTATAGTGATTAGGAGCACAGTCTGTAGAGTCAGACTTGAATTGAAATCCTTGTTGTTCTTTTCACTAATTCACAGCAGAGTTATTCTGCCTATCTAATCCATTTGTAATATGGGGCAATATTGCATATTTCATATGGTTGTTGAGAAAATTAATTAAGTTAATGTATATAAAGCCCTTTAGCACAGTGCTTGCTACAGAGTTAGGACTTAATCAGTTCAATTCAGTTCAGTCACTCAGTTGTGTCTGACTGTTTGTGACACCATGAACTGCAGCATGCTAGCCCTCCCTGTTCATCACCAACTCCTAGAGTTTACCCAAACTCATGTCCATTGAGTTGGTGATGCCATCTAACTGTCTCATCCTCTGTCATCCCCTTCTCCTCCTACCATCAATCTTTCCCAACATCAGGGTCTTTTCAAATGAGTCAGTTCTTCACATCAGGTGGCCAAAGTATTGGAGTTTCAGTTTCAACATCAGTCCTTCCAATGACCACCCAGGACTGATTTCCTTTAGGATAGACTGGTTGGATCTCCTTGCAGTCCAAGGGACTCTCAAGAGTCTTCTCCAACACCACAGTTCAAAAGCATCAATTCTTCTGTGCTCAGCTTTCTTTATAGTCCAACTCTCACATCCATACATGACTACTGGAAAAACCATAGCCTTGACTAGACAGACCATGTTGACAAAGTAATGTCTATGCTTTTGAATATGCTGTCCAGGTTGGTCATAACTTTCCTTCCAAGGAGCAAGCGTCTTTTAATTTCATGGCTGCAATCACCATCTGCAGTGATTTTGGAGCCCAGAAAAATAAAGTCAACTACTGTTTCCACTGTTTCCCCATCTATTTGCCATGAAGTAATGGGACTGGATACCATGATCTTAGTTTTTTAAATGTTGAGCTTTAAGCCAACTTTTCCACTCTTCTCTTTCACTTTTATAAAGAGGCTCTTTAGTTCTTCTTCACTTTCTGTCATAAGGGTGGTGTCATCTGCCTATCTGAGGTTGTTGATATTTCCCCTAGCAATCTGGATTCCAGCTTATAATTCATCCAGTCTGGCATTTTGCATCATGATGTACTCTGCATCGACATTAAATAAGCAGGGTGACAATATACAGCCTTGATGTACTCCTTCCCTGATTTTGAACCAGTTGTTGTTCCGTGTCTGGTTCTAACTGTTGCTTCCTGACCTGCATACAGGTTTCTCAGGAGATAGGTAAAGTGGTCTGGTATTCCCATCTCTTTAAGAATTTTCCACCATTTGTTGTGATCCACACAGCCAAAGGCTTTAGCAGGGTCAATGAAGCAGAAGATGTTCATCTGGAATTCCCTTGCTTTTTCTGTGATTCAATGAATGTTGGCAATTTGATCTCTGGTTCCTCTGCCTTTTCTAAAACCAGCTTGAACATCTGGAAGTTCATGGTTCATGTATTGCTGAAGCCTGGCTTGGAGAATTTTGAGCATTATTTTACTATCATGTGAGATGAGTGCAATTGTGTGGTAGTTTGAGCATTCTTTGGCATTGTCCTTCTTTGGGATTGTAATGCAAACTGACTTTTTCCAGTCCTGTGACCACTGCTAAACTTTCCAAATTTGCTGGCATACTGAGTGAGTGCAACACTTTCACAGTGTCATCTTTTAGGATTTGAAATAGCTCTGCTGGAATTCTGTCACCTTTACTAGCTCTGTGGTGATGCCACTAATAAGGCCCACTTGACTTTACACTCCAGGATGTCTGGCTCTAGATGAGTGACCACACCATCATGGTTATCCAGGTCATTAAGACCTTTTTTGTATAGTTCTATGTATTCTTACCACCTCTTCTTAATTAATCTCCTCTTCTTCTGTTAGGTCCCTGCTGTTTCTGTCCTTTATCATATGCCCATCTTTGCATGAAATATTCCCTTGGTGTCTCGAATTTTCTTGAAGAGATCTCTGGTCTGTCTCATTCTTTTGTTTTCCTCTATTTCTTTGCATTGTTCACTTAAGAAGGCTTTGTTATCTCTCCTTGCTATTCTCTGGAACTCTGCATTCAGTTAGATGTATCTTTCCCTTTCTCCTTTGCCTTTTGCTACCTAGTGACACATTCTGCTTGTGTCTAGATTTACATACTCTGTCAACAATATATTTTATATTCTTTCAAGGCAAGCATCCTGAGCAGTCTTTTTGCTTAGTGGCTAGCATTCAGTCTATAGATATTTGCATGAGATCTATGAAAAGAGAAACTTTTTTTTTTTTTTTTTACCGTTTGCTTCCTCAAAAGAAGAGTGACTACTGAGTAATCTATATTTGTGCAGGACCCTGTTAAATGGTAATTCTTTCTTTGAAATGTATTATAGGTGTATAACTATACTTTTGAAAGATTTTAACTTTGAAATATCTTCTATATAGGTAAATTTACTGCATTTTCTTTTCAGAATAAAGCTTTTCTAGAATCACATCAAACAGAGCTGCTGTTTGCCAGTTTCATGGAAGTTATAATAATTCCTTTAGTAGATTCCATTTATAGATCAAATGTCTATGACTAAATATAATTACTTAGGGCTAAATCTGATCAAAGCAATAAGCTCAAAATACCCTACATGGAATTTAAAGCAAAGAAAGGAGGCAGGATGTTTAAAATGATAGACGTTTCTTTTGAAAAATAGTCCTTATTTTAAAAAATGCCTGTGTTCTTCCATGTTTGCTTTCAGAAACAAAATGAAGTGTACTTTTAACATTTATTTCACGGTTTTTGCCTCCACTTCAGTATTCTTACAGGTAGACAAGTTTCTTTGGGCTATTATGGCCTATTCATGGTAATTAATTTTTTTTAAAGTTATTTATTTTGGGGGCTGTGCTGGGTCTTTGTTGCTGCATTTTGCAGTGTGCAGGCTTCTTATTGTGGTGGCTGCTTTGTTGTGGAGCACAGGCTCTTGGGCGATCAGACTTCAGTAGTTGTGGTGCACAGGCTTAGTTGCCTTGTGCAGTGGAATCTCCCTGGACCAGGGATTGAACCCATGTCCCCTGCATTGCCAGGCAGATTCTTAACTTCTGGACCAACAAGGACATTCATTGTAATTGATTTTTAACCGCTTTTACTTCTCTCATGTTAGAATAGTTGCATTTTTTCCCCCCCAAGAACCTATTTTGACCAATTTTTGTTCTTTTACCTATACTGCTTAGAGGTTTAGGCAGAGGATTGCTGTCATTTTCAGAAGTTAGTTTTGTTGAGTCATTCTGTAAATTTAGTAGAGTTATTTGGTGGTAGTTTTATTTATTTCTTTAGCTACTATTTATATTCTTAATAATTGTTTATTAAAAAAAACTTTAAAAAACAACCAAGCACATTACTCTAGATAAATGTACATTTATTGAGTGCAGATGTTAAACGGAGGTATTTTTGAAGATGTGCTTGGAATCTGTGGACTGAAATGTTCTATATCTTCTCTTCTCCAATGGAAGGATGTGGCCAATAGCCCTACGATGCCCTAGGATGCTAAGCATTATTACGTAAGTAAAGCAGCCTGAGCGCTTGGGATCCTCTTAATTTGTTCATCTTGTTTTTTGGCGGGAGTGGGGGTGGGGGGTGGGGAGGTAAATATTTGTTATTTTTGTAAATGAGAGGCTTAGTGAATAATGTGAAGGTGCTTCCAGAGTGTGAAGTACCTTTAGCGGTGAGCTCACCGGTGTCCAGTGTTCCCATCTTCTCTCTTTCACTTGCTCTTGTGGTATTCTTCACCGCTCAGTCTTTTGTTACATACGAGAAGAAAAGAGGGCTTCAGCTAAATGCAGATTTCAGCTAGAAACAGAGTGTTTACTCTGGAAAGGACTTAACTCACCCACATTTTACTGATTGAGGCATATTTCCTAGGCTTGGAAATGGTGTGTTCAAGGTCATTTGGTCAGTCAGTGTGTGGTCTCTAGCTGTCTTCTCCTGACCTCCGTGTTTGCACCCCTTTAGTACAGATCTTTGTTGCTTTCTCCACTTTAGATGTTGGCTAGCTAGGATATGTTGGCAGGGTGAAGAGTCACTGAGATTGACCGAGAGGGAGAAGGGAAGAGGAGAGAGAAGGAAAAGGCGACCATCAGACTCAGGAGTTCCCATCCTGGCCCTTCTGTTAGCAACAGTTATTATTTCTACTCCGTGCATAGAACAAAGAGCATGTTCTTGGAAAAAGGTAGACATCAGTGTCTAATACTTATTTTCTTCTCCTTTAAAAGGTGATGAATAGGATAAGCCATAAACAATAGGGGAGTGGAGAGAGAAAGGAGCAGCTGGCGGAGGGTTCGGGGAATATGACTGGGACTGTAGGAAGAGAAAAACATTGCCCTGTGGGTGAGTGAAATCCTGGAGTTTCAAAGCGGCAGTAATCCTGCCCTGAACATCCTGTAATTACCTGCTTGGCTGTTTAATAAAAACACTGTGTCGTGAAATTGCAATATATTTACTCTTTTATCTGAAGTGCAGAATATCTTAAATACATGTGTCATCATGGGATGGGTGCTACATCTTAAATTTTTCAAAAAAAGAAATTAAATGTTTTTAATAGTGGCTGCTCAGAAATTTTCCAACTATGAATAATTGTTTCAGAGGCATCTGATTAAATCTGTCATTTGTCAGTCTTGAAGATTTCCTGTTTTCTGAACACTTGAAAGGAAATTTCTGTGGAAACAAAAGGTTATATTATTAACTTCTTAGATGTGAACCTACTGTTTTAAAAAAAAAAAACAAAAACAAACTGGTAGCAAGTATGGTTGGGTTGAATCTATATGTCTGCGTGCAAGTTACCTGGCCTGAGATTGAAGTTTATCCTGGGTTTCTAAGTGATGGAACCTTGTAACTTCGCACATAGTGTTAACCATTTCATTCCTTTAATGACAGTTAAAAATGACCTTGAGTAAATAGAACTAACTGTCGTAGCCCCTGAATTACTTGGGGATAGTCTTAAAAATACAGATTCTGATTTAGACCTGAGTTCCTGCCTTCTAACAAATTCTCAGGTGGTGCTAAAACTTCTTGGTGAGGACAGCATTGTCTAACAAAGAGTTTCTAGTGTGGCTTCGCTGTCTTGCTCTCCTCCTTGTCTCTATCCCTCTGTGTTTTCTGATCTGCGTGTCTCTCCATCACTATCTGTCTCTCTGCTTCTGTTTCTCACTGTTTCTGTTTCACCTTTCCTGCTGGTTCAGCAGCAAAGAATCCACCTGTAATGCTGGAGACCCGGGTTTGATCCATGGGTTGGGAAGATCCGCTGGAGGATGGAATGGTTACCCACTCCAGTATTCTTGCCTGGAGAATCCCATGGACAGTGGAGCCTGGTGGGCTACAGTCCATGGGGTCGCAAAGAGTCAGACACGACTGAGCGACTAACACGTCTCTGTATCTCTGCCTTTCTGTCTCTTTCTCTTGTCTCTTTGTTACCACCTCTGCTTTCCCTTTTTCTGTCTTTGCTCTCTAATATCTTACTTCTCTCCTTATCTTCTCTTTTAACCTACCCCTTCTTCCACTCTGTTTCTCTCTCTCTCACAAACACCCTACTCACAGAATTACAATATAGGGAACAGAGATTCTCAGTGAAGAATGTTGAATGGTATTTAATGATGTTGATGATGTATTTCCCACTTAAAGTCTAAGCCAAAACCTTTCTCCCTGTTATCAAAGATAAGGAACAATGCCAAGGGTGAAGGGGGAGTCTGAATTTTTATACATCATCGAGATTCTGGATTCTGAGACATCCTTCTGCGGGTGATCATGGTTCTCTTAAAAGTATTAGAAAAACACATAAATTCCCCCAGCTAGCTTGATCATTACAGAAAGCTACACTGGCCATTCAAAACCCAGCAGTCTTAGCTGGTAAGTGTAATTTCTCCCCCTAACTTAAGCACTCCCCTTCAAGAAGTAATGCTTCTTACAACCATACTTCTTGCCCACCAGCTTTAGTCCTGATAGGGTTCAGAGCAACTAAGAATTTGGAGCAACTTACTTAAACCTTGGGCACTAAGTTCCTCATCTGTAAAATAAGAGAGTTTTACCTGATGGTCTTCAAGGCTCCTTTTAGCTATGACATTCTGTGATTTTTTAAAAATCAGTTGGTAAAGGACATTTCACATATTGACTATTAGTTTCTTTAAATTCTTAATTGGATCACTTCTGCATCATAATATAAATTTCTTTTTCTGTAGAGTGGGGCTAGACTTGATATGTTGTGTGTTTAATTTGAAGATTAATATATTGCATTTGTCTCTCATTTATCTACTAATGTAGCTAAGGGGTAATATAAACAAATATCATTTTTATTTAAAAACATATTATCTAATTTCAACAGAAACCTACAAACAGTAGATTTGCTTGAGCTAACATATTGGATATAGTTTGTATTTTTGAGGGGCTTCCCTCATAGCTCAGCCAGTAAAGAATCTGCCTGCAATGCAGGAGACCCTGGGTTCGATTCCTGGGTTAGGAAGATCCCCTGGAGAAGGAAATGGCAAGCTGTCAATATGTAGATGTAATATTTAATACTAGTTAATCTAAAGCCAAAAAAGCCCAGCTGAGTGCCTTTACTTTTCAGTGCTCTGGATACTGTATACTTCTTGTCACTGGACAGAAGTAGAATTAACAACTGTCTTAGAAGATATCCTGGATTTTGAAAACATCCTTCATATTTTTTTTGTTTGTTTGTTTTGGTGGAGAAGAAAGGATGTCGGGTGGAGTGAGTAGGGCCTTGAACAGCTGAGTTCCTTATGTATCTGAGTTTTTCTTCGGTAAATGGTCTCTGTACTTACTAGATGCAGCACTCATGTTCTCATATTAGCTTGAATGTTCCTGGGATTCAACATCTCAAAATTTCACATATGATGTTTTCTGTCAAATTACCTAATTACCAAGAAACTATAGATGATTATCTTTTGAGATAAGATATTTTATCCCCCCCCCCCCCCAGGAAACCTTTGAATTAATATATGATTGTAAATGTAATGGTGCAGATTGATGTGTGCAGTCACTGGTATCAGAGTGATGCTTCAGATAGACAGGGAATCTGAGATTGGCCAACATGTGTAATAGCAGTCTTCATGTAAAATGTTCATTTATCTCTCAAAACAGGACTGTTTTGCTTTAAAGACATGCAGTATGTAAAAAGTCAGGGTTTGACTGAAGAGAATTTAACGAGGGCACTATGTACAGAGGTTTGGGCAGGGTTAAGGAAACTGGAAGATGATAGTGAGGTGGTATCTGGGATCACCGTGTCTCCTCATCCAGGAGGAGAGAACAGTGTAGTGAAGCTTGATGAGTGCTGCTGCGGTTGAAGAAGAGCCATGAGGTAGCAGTCACAGCTGCAGAGGAAGGAAGCCCCTGAAACACCTGCAGGGAGCAGAGTGAGAGAACTGAGGGGTCTTGGGAGACGGGTCAGGAATCCAGTTCTCTGATACCTCTCTTCTCTTGCATTCTCATCACTTGCTGCTGCCTCCCATTGGTTCAGCTCAACCTGAAGCCAGGGCAATGAGGAAACGTAGGTTCTGCAGAGGTTGGCCCCCTGGTACAGAGGGAGCAGACAATGGCAGGTATGGATAAGTGGGGAGTGGGAGGACAAACAGAATAACCACCACAGAAGGGATATATTTTGATTTACAAATAAAATTCAGATCTAATGTAAAAAGAAACACATCTATGGTTTCTCTTTATGCTTACTGTATGTTTCTGTTAATCTTCTGTTGCATCTGTTCTTTAAGCTCTTTACAAATATTAATTTTCACTATCCCTTATAACTGCTTTAAGAAGAGGGTGTTCTATTTAAATCATAAAAGCCAAAATCAGCTTGTTCTATAGATTTTACTTCTCTAAATCTTTATTACACTCAATAAGAGAATACATCTAGTTGGTCATGTTGACATCTTTTTTTGAAGCTGGTGAAAGAACTTTAAGCAAGAGTCTTTGAAGAGCCATTTTGTGCATGGACTGTACAAAGACAGCATTCTTTTTATTTTAGTGTCTGATCTCTTGAGTAATTTGTTTAGTGCTTGTTACAAGTGATCACACAGTGGATATTTTTCATATATTTCTGTAATTGACATGCCTTCATGATACAACTTCAATTCAGTTCAGTTGCTCAGTCATGTCTGACTCTTTGCGACCCCATGAATCGCAGCACACCAGGCCTCCCTGTCCATCACCAACTCCCGGAGTTTACTCAAACTCATTTCCATCGAGTCGGTGATCTCATCAGCCATCTCATCCTCTGTCATCCCCTTCTCCTCCTGCCCCCAATCCTTCCCAGCATCAGGGTCTTTTCCAATGAGTTAACTCTTCGCATGAGGTGGCCAAAGTATTGGAGTTTCAGCTTCAACATCAGTCTTTCCAATCAACACCCAGGACTAATCTCCTTTAGGATGGACTGGTTGGATCTCCTCGCAGTCCAAGGGACTCTCAAGAGTCTTCTCCAACACCACAGTTCAAAAGCATCAATTCTTGCACTCAGCTTTCTTCACAGTCCAACTCTCACATCCATACATGACCTCTGGAAAAACCATAGCCTTGACTAGATGGACCTTTGTTGGCAAAGTAATGTCTCTACTTCTTAGTATGCTATCTAGGTTGGTCATAACTTTCCTTCCAAGGAGTAAGCGTCTTTTAATTTCATGGTTGCAGTCACCACCTGCAGTGATTTTGGAGCCCCCAAAAATAAAGTCTGACACTGCTTCCACTGTTTCCCCATCTATTTCCCATAAAGTGATGGGACCAGATGCCATGATCTTAGTTTTCTGAATGATACAACTTACATCTTCCTATAACCTATTATCTGTCTAGAAGTTTACAAGCCCGGTTTTATTTGTGACCCATCAGAGTTGCATACAGTGCTATGAGACCTTATCCCTCGAATGAGGCAGTTCCGTGTTAAAAACAAACCACAAAAAATCAACAAAACCTAACAACTTTTTAGTATATTACAAGTGAGCTTCAGTCTGATGCCCTTACCTGTAGCCCGTTTGTGTTCAAGATATGAGAGTTCTCTAACTTGGTGAAGTTCTCTTGCACTGTTCACTCAGAGAAAGCTATCCCTGAGAACTGATGCCCCTGGCCCTGGTAATGGGGCCAAATAACTTGCCAGTCAGCTTGGTTCATTTCTAGTCCCTGATCATCACACTCATTAGAATATACTACTACTCTAGTACTAGCTTTTCAAATCTGAACTTTTAAGAAAAGAGCTGGATGTTTTTTGTTTTTGTTTTTCTTAAAGTGTTATAGCTCAGACAAAAAACAGTGGATACTCTAAGTAGTGACTCCTCGAAAAGACAGATATCCTATTAAGTCCTTGATTCACATCTAAAGAACATTGGCTTACCATTGTAGTTTGAGAAAGTAACTTCAAGTTGTATGCACTGTAGCCAGGAAATGACCTCTTTCTGGGCTGTTGGATTTCTTTTCCTTCTAGAATTATTTAATACTTATCTTTTTTGGAACATTTTTTTTAGGGCACATAGAGGAGAAGGCCAGAGTATTGAGTGGTATTTATTTTGTGGTATATTTTTATAAACTCTTGAGATGGATGTTGTTAAAAATGTTTAAGTCTTCTCTTTTAGATGTTTTTGCACATTCTGAAAGCACCATCTGAAAGCAGCATCCATTGTTTTATTAATTTAAACACTTGTCTTACTAGGCAGAGTATTTATATGTTGTAGTATATGCACTCACATGTGATTTCACAGTAATATTGCAGCATCCTGTTACCATGATGGGTTGGAAACGTTCTTTGTAGTTTTTCATCGTTATAGTCAAAAAATTAAAAAAGACTACTGTATATTAAATCATGGGAAAAATAAGGAGCCAAATACATTATTTGGGTAGTTTAATGGGAAACAACATAAGGAAGAGCAGCTACTTTATACATACCAGATTTCTTGTGGAGGTGCCTCAAAAGTTTGGTCTTTACCAACTTGTGTGTTCTATCCTTGTCTGCTTATTCATCTTATCATACATAACTTGGTCACAAATATGGGAAAGTACTGGAAAACACAAACCTCAGGTAGTGCCTTTGTGGTATTATCTCACATATTCAGTTCTCTTGCAAAGAAAGTGTAAAAACAGGGTAGAAATGAAACGATTTAATGATTGAATAGACTCCTTTAATGCTTTTTTTAAAAAACAGCTTTACTGAGATGTAACTGACATTAAATAAATTGGACATACATGAAGTGTACAATTTGTTCGGTTTGACATGTGTATCTGTCCTTGAAACCATCATCCCAATCAAGATAGTGAACATTAACTATTCCTAGAAGTTTCCTTGTGTGTGCTGTTTTTAGTTCTTCCCAGCAATGTGGTCCCCAGGAAGCAACCACTATCTTTTCTGTAAATTATTTGACATTTTCTAGATTTTTATGTAAATAGAATCATGAAGTATATAGTCATTTTGTATCTAGCTTCTGCCACTCAGCATAATTATGCATAATTATTTTGAATTTTATCCATGTTGTTGCTATATCACCAGTTCATTACTTTTTCTTGTGGAACAGTGTTCCATTGTATGGATATACCACAGGGTATTAATTATTCACATTAATGTAAAATTTGGGTTGTTTCCAGTTTTTGGCTGTTATACATAAGGCTGCTGTAAGCATTCATGTACAAATCTTTGTATGAATCTATATTTTATTTTCACTTGAGTAAATATTCAAGAGTGGAGTCGCTGATTCATATGGTAGGTGTATGTTTAATTTTTCAAGAAACTGCTGAGCTCTTTTTCAAAATGGTTGTATCGTTTTACATTCCCTCTGTCAGTTTACAAGAACTGTTTGCTCCTCATCCTTGTTAACACTTGGTATGTATGGTCAATCCCTTTAATTTTAGCTGTTTTAATAGGTGTGTAGTGGTTTCTCATTATGGTTTTAATTTGAATGTCCATAATAACTAATGATGTTGAACATCTTTTCATGTCCTTATTTGCCATTCATATGTCTTCTTTGGTCAGGTGTCTAAAGGTCTTCCCTGGTGGCTCAGATGGTAAAGAGTCTGCCTGCAAGGTGGGAGACCTGGGTTCAGTCCCTAGGTTGGGAAGATCCCCTGGAGAAGGGAATGGCAGTCTACTCCAGTATTCTTGCCTAGAGAATTCTATGGACAGAGGAGCCTGGCAAGCTACAGTCCATGGGGTCACAGAGTCAGACATAACTGAGCGACTAACACAGGCCTCTAAATCTTTTGCCATTTTCCCCCCATTGAATTGTTTGTTTTCTGATTGTTGAATTTTGAGAGCTCTTGTTGCCCTGAACATAAGTCCTTTATCAAGAAGATTTTTCTCTCAGTCTCTGGCTTATCTTCTTAGTCTCCTAATCGTCTTTTGATGAGCAATATTTTTAATTTTGATTAAATGCATTTAAAATTTTTTATTGTATACATTGTGCTTTTGGTGTCATATGTAAGAAATCTTTGCTTACTCCCAAGTCATAAAGATTTCTCCTATGTTTTCTTCTGGGTGTTTTTTAGTTTTGGGTGTTGTATTTCAGTCTATGGTTGATTTTTAGTTGATTGTTATATACAAAGTGAGGTATGGATCCACATTCTTTTTTTGTTTTTGTCTTTTTCCATATGTATATTCAGTTGTTCAGCACCCTTTGTTGAAAGGCAGTCTTTTCTCCACTGCATTATCTTTGTGCCTTTGCCTAAAACCAGTGGATTGTGCCCTTCTGCTTTTCGGCTGTTGTTCAGCACAATGAAAACAAAAGGAGAACAGATAAAGACCAAACTCTTTGAAAAATAAACACGATCTGCCCTCTTAGCGCAGTAGGCAGCGCGTCAGTCTCATAATCTGAAAAATAAACACGACTTTAAATAATCTTGCCCCAGTTTAATCTCCTTGTTCATCTCCTGCCAAAGCTAGTCTCTTCCCATGTCCCCTGGTTTTCTGTGTGAAATTGCTCCTTGACTGTGTCATTGGCTTTCAGGTCTCTCTGCTTTTTCACAAGCTCTTCCCTCTGCCTGAATTATCATTTCCCAAGTTACGCATCTACTTCTTTGTTAAGTTCATCCAGATGTCACCTCTGAGAAACCTCTTATTGCCTAAGTTAACTGCTCCCTCTTTTGCATCACCAAAGCAATGTAGATAGACCTCTGTTGAGTACTTATTACTTTCTCCTGTGATTGCATGCATTCTGTCTTTGCTAACAGACTGTGGGCTCCTGAGAAGACAGGAACCAACATCATTACTACTTCACCTTTGTATCCCAGTAAATAGAACTCACAACAAGAAAATGTTAAAAGAATGGGTGACTGAGAGAGGAGAAAGAAAATCAGGAGGGAATATTTTAACAGGAAGAACTTACTGAGAAGAAATTACATCGTGTTTAGATTTTATTTGCCTCTGTGGGGCAGAATGTCAAATGGGCTATAGGAATTCTTAGAACTGCATGTTTTTCCATAGATTTCTTTGTTAACAACCTTCTTGGTTGAAGTTTGGCATTGTTTCTTAATTGAATTCAGTTTGTAAGTGACAGAAGATAGTGATCAGGAAAGGTATATTGAAAATGGTATTTTCAACATATACATGTGTAAAGGAAGAGGAAAAAAGCTGTTAAAACAATAGCTACTTGTCATTGTATGACAAAACCCACCGAAATGTTGTGAAGTAATTAGCCTCCAACTGAAAAAACAAAAAAAACAATAGCTACTTGAATTGGGCACATGCCTTTCGGGTTCAGTTTTGTATATTATTTAGCACTTAGCCATTTGTAAGATGAAAAGTGAAAGTGACTCTTTGTGATCCCATGGTCTGTAGCCTGCCCGGCTCCTCTGTCCATGGAATTCTCCAGGCCAGAGTACTGGAGTGAGTTGCCATTTCCTTCTCCAGGGGATCTCCCTGACCTGGGGATTGAACCTGGTTCTCCTGCTTTACAGGCAGATTCTTTACTAACTGAGTGACTAGGGAAGCATATTAACCATAAGTAAATTGGTGTTTAGCAAATATATGATTGATATCTGGCATGTTTTATATTACTACCTTTAAGCTGGGCTTCCCAGGTGGTGCTAGTGGTAAAGAACCCTCCTGCTAATGCAGGAGATGCAAGAGATGTGGATTCAATTCCTGGGTGGGGAAGATCCCCTGGAGAAGGGCATGGCAACCCACTCCAGTATTCTTGCCTGGTGGGCTATAGTGTCCATAGGGTTGCAGAGTCAGACTTGACTGAATGCACATACCTTTAAGCCATCTGTGGTGAATGACTTTCAATGCTACTACCTTTTTACACATAGTTTTTAAAAATTCTTAATCCTAATGAAAGGGATTTAGTTAGAAATGTCCATAGGATCTTATTTTGGTGCTATTTTTACATTGTATTACTCAGTAATGTTTGGCAGGATTTTTAATGACTAATAAATTCAAGTGAAAGGGAAAAGTGATTAGAAGTAATACATAGACAAATACTCATGTGGACATGTGCCAATATCAACACATAGATTTCATTTTTTTCTTGTATATGAGATTGGACTTCACCAAAAAGAATAAGATTTGTGTTGTTCTAGCATTTGCAGAAAAAGCCTTTAAACAGAGGTCCTGAGCCCATTAGCATTAATGAAAAGAGTTACTCAAGAGAATAAGATGGATGCCTTGTGTTTGCATATGGTAATATCATGTATGTTTTCTGCTAAAGTTTCCCAAAGCTTGCTTCTGTGTTTTCAGGTTCATGTGCCTTTTTCCTGGTAGTTTTTAGGAATGATACTTCTGTTACATTACTGTTAATTAGCTTCCTTGGTAGCTCAGCTGGTTAAGAATCCGCCTGCAATGCAGGAGACCCCAGTTTGATTCCTGGGTCAGGAAGGTCCCCTGGAGAAGGGATAGGCTACCCTCTCCAGTATTCTTTGACTTCCCTGGTGGCTCAGGTGGTAAAAAATCCTCCTGCAATGCAGGAGATCCCAGTTCGATTCTAGGGTTGGGAAGATCCCGTGGAGAAGGGAACGGCTACCACTCCAGGATTCTTGTCTGGAGAATTCCATGGACAGAGGAGCTTGGCAGGCTACAGTCCATGGGGTCACAAAGAGTTGGACATGACTGAGCGACTTTCACTTCACTTTGCTATCAATTATCTCATGACCTTATTTCCTGATTTAAAATATCACCTAAATAAATCTGTTATATCAGGTAGCTATTCATGTGTGCTGATGGTGTTGAAAAAAATTAATGTTTCTTAGTTTCAGATTTAATATTGATGTCCTAGTAAGAAGAGGACTCTTGTATCCAGCTTTGAGAATGCTGAACTTTGTTTTAAAACATGCAAAAAATGGGTGCAGGTCAGAGGATTTTTACTGTAGTGAAACTATTCTGTATGCTATTATAATGGTGGATACATGTCATTGTACATTTGTCCAAATCTTAGAATGTTTAACACCAAGTGTTAGTCACTCAGTCGTGTCCAGCTCTTTGCGACCCCGTAGGCTGTAGCCTCCAGTATTCCTCTTTTTATGGAATTCTCCAGGCAAGAATACTGGAGTGGGTAGCCATTCCCTTCTCCAGGGGATCTTCCCAATCCAGAGATCGAACCTGGGTCTCCCGCACTGCGGGTGGATTCCTTATCACCGGAGTCACCAGGGAAGCCCAATATCACCCAAGAGTAAACCCTAACAGAAATTACGGCCTTCAGGTGATAATGGGAAATTTAGAGGAGCCAGGGTAATTCTCAGGTAGGATCTCATCTCGTCTTACTTAGAGAGCTGAAGACAGGAGATGTGAAGGCGGCATAGAAAAGGGGACAGCAGGACGGTAGATAGGAGAGTCAAGAATAAGAACCCACTGGGGGCTGAAGAGAAGCCACGAGAGAGGAGGGTCAGGAGTCACAGTGGTCTTGACTCTCTGCTTGCAGCTCCTCCGTTACAGGCCAGTGGGAGCTTGTGTTCACAGGCTGGTGGCAGACAGTTACTTCAAAATAATAAGTTCTTTGGCATGAAATGTTTCATCTACTGAGTAGGAGAATGAGTTTTGTGATACATGAGGGTATTACTGGCTTAGGATGAGGCTTTCTTTCCTAATTGGAGGTGCTTTGTGGACTCACTGTTAGCATACCAGCTGATCCCGCTAGTGTTGCACTGCAAATTGCTGATTAACTGCTTTTATGTATGCAGAGTTGACAAGTTGCCTCATTTAGAAACAAACTGTAGTGCTCTAAGGAACTAGTCAGAAGTTCAAACTGACATTTAGAAATTGTAAACCCATAGACTTCATGACAAGTAATGCTGTCAGTTTAAATTATAGCTTTCCTACCTAGAGATAGGATAAAAAGAGCTAGTAATATAGCCTGTGACCAGTGTATTAGAGAGAGATTCTGCTCTAGTGAGCTGAGAGATTGTGCTATTTGGATCTAACATTCAATTGCACTTCTTTTTCCTTCAGTATTTTCTGGGTGATCAGCCAGTGTG
Organism: Muntiacus reevesi; assembly: GCF_963930625.1. Taxonomy (NCBI): domain Eukaryota; kingdom Metazoa; phylum Chordata; class Mammalia; order Artiodactyla; family Cervidae; genus Muntiacus; species Muntiacus reevesi. Next base: position 5,975,866 of record NC_089261.1, read on the forward strand.
AAGGGTTGACACTGTGAATGGTTGTAACAAATGCATATTAGTTCAACCACAAAAAAAATGCTCTCTTATTGCTTTTAGGGAAGAATTTTGAGTAATTGAATTAGGAAACGAATGAGTTGAGAGTTCAAGTCTGAAAATAAAGTCCTTTATTTTAACATCAGGATGTTTAGCAACAGTTTCACTATCTGGAAAGATTGAGCTCTATAAAGTATGTGGAAAGTGGGTAAGGAAGAGTCAGGTTGAAGAAACTACCTCCCTCCTTGATACTGCTGGTCTCCTAGCTACCTTCTTCCTTATCATCTCTTGTTGCTATCTGGCATTTTGATGAATTTTCTCCCAGTGAAATCAAGGAATTGGCTCTCCTATAGTTGAAGTACATCGTATCTTACAGTAGCTTGTTCTCAAGGTGCATACTGGATGGGGTGCATTGGGGGAAAATCTAACTTTACACCTGTTGCTTTTACTTTTTTTTAGACCATATATTTTATATAAAGACATTGAATTTGACCATGTAAAAGATCAAGTTTTTAAAAACCTGGAATTGACAGAACTTTGGCAGAAATACTTTCCACCTAATGACTAAGCCAGTGGCTCATGTACAGAAATGGTCACCGTTCTAGTCCCCTCCCACCTGCCCTTTGCTTAGGAAGCGCGTTGCACTGGAAAGAATCCTGGACTTGGAGTCAGGAGTTGGGTTTCACACCTGCTCTTCCGTGCCTTGGGCAATGCACTTCACCTTTCTGAGTCACTTTTTCATCTGTAAAATGAGGATCTCTATATATAGGTTTATTGTAGGATTAAAACTACATTGGGACGTTTGTGGACTATGATGTTTTATGCAGCTGTAAGGTGGCATTATTATGATTATTACATGGTGTAGCCAGGACTGGGGTTTGCCATCAGTGTAGTTGAATAAAGTCTCATTCTCAGAAGGGAGTCCTGTGCTTAAAATTTAATGCTATGTGGTCATTATCTTGACCTTCTGCATACTTGTATTTTTGAAATTGTATTTTGTGAGTGAAGTCAGATGGAACAGTGGTGCCTGTGCTGGGGCATGGAGCTTCTGCGACCTAGCCTTTTCCTACTTCTTAACCACTTTCTGGAACAGACTCTTGGCTGCCCGCTTCCCTGTTCCTCTCAGAGATTGTTGCCACTCTCCAGCCTTGGCAGGGCCTTGAACAGGGGCATGCGAGGAGTAGGGTTTGGTGTGTGTCCTACACATGAAGTTGTGGGTGTTGCCTGGGTGCCTGTGAGGATCTGGATTTGTCCTAGAGACATCTTCATGCCCTAGGGAGCACAGTTCAGTTCAGTTCAGTTGCTCAGTTGTGTCCGACTCTTTGCGACCCCATGAATCGCAGCACGCCAGGCCTCCCTGTCCATCACCAGCTCCCGGAGTTTACCCAAACTCTTGCCCATCGAGTCGGTGATGCCATTCAACCATCTCATCCTCTGTCGTCCCCTTCTCCTCCTGCCCTCAATCTTGCCCAGCATCAGGGTCTTTTCCAATGAGTCAATTCTTCGCAGTATCAAGTAGCAAATAGAAAACATCACAACTTGTATATAGAGAGAATACGGGGGGAAAATAAGGAAAAAGCCCTCTTTCCTGCTTTTAAACAAGAGTCTCACATTTTCACTTTGTGCTAGCCTTGACAAATTATGTAACTGCCTTGCAAAATATGTAACGAGACCCAAGTATAGTAATTTTCAAACTCTGCTCTTCATAACACTTATAGATTTCTCTGGGCACTTTCAAATCCCCCATGGTTTAGGTAAGACTGACTTTGACGGGATCGGTTTAGTAGGGGTGGCGAGGGACCCAGATAGGAGTGTATGAAGGAGTGAGTCAAAGGTGAGAGTGTTGATAGCATTTGAACCAGAAACAAAGTTTTTTGAAAGACTTGCTTTGTAGGGAAAAGAGTGGTAGCTAGGGTGGGAGATAAAATAGAAGAGTTCTTTGTGTTTTGCTTTTTAAAGAGAACTGAGAATATTTATGTTAATAAGATGAAGTAAGCCCAGAGGGAAAAGTTAAATATAATCATTTCCAAAATATTTGATAAAAATTTATTTTATGGTTTCTGCTGCACTTATTTGAATTTCAGAAGTTTTCATGTTCCAAAGCAAAAGAAGGTGCCTTAGATTCTACTCTTATACCCAAGTAGGGGAGAGCAGTGTGAGCCTCCCTTAATGTGGTTCAGGGCCATCCCTATTTGGTTGTCGTTTCAGCTGTTGGGCTGATGCTGAAGCAGAAGGCTGCACAATCCGTTCTTTGACTCAGTGGTGCGGGCGGGTGATTCTCTGCCCTTGCACACTGTGTTTGGGTGTGAGATCTGTTGGGCTTTTGGACACTCAGTCATGCAGCATGCTGGGGCAGCTGTCACGTTGGCTACTTTGGGTATCTGTGGTAGTTTTTGGCAGTGACCACTCTTCTTTGACACCCAAGGGAACTGGAATTAATTGGCTCCTACTTGAATAAAATATTTATCAGAATTAGAAAGTAGTGAATAGGACTATTTTGGATTAGTATATTTTTGTTTTCCCTACCTGTAAAATGGAAGTAGTAATCCCTACCTCCCAAGTTGTTGAGAAGATTAAATGAGATATGTAAAATGCTTAGTATAGTCTCTGGTGCCTGATTTGATGCTTGACAAATACTAGTTTTCTTTCCTCCTCTCTTTTTCTTTTTAAGTATCATGTAGCTATACCTTTCTTGATGCAGTAGAGATGGTTGCGTAAATTATGTGCAAAATCAATTAAGAATTTTTGATTATGCTGCATGAAATTTTATTAAAACTTTCCGTGATAATTCCTTTTCCACAAAAGCAGAAATACTTTTGCAAAGAAAATAGCTTGTTTATTTTTTAAAATATTTGCATAGTGACAAATAGATTTTAACTTCTTATGACTCCCTTATCTGTAAAGTCAGGATAATTATATATATATATGTTCTAGTGTATGTGTTGTGACGTTCTTGCAAGAATGGTGGCTAGCACATTGTAAGTGCTCAGTAAATATGAACAATAATTATTTTCTTCAACTGCATATTATTTTGATATTATCTAAGGATCCTGTATTTTTAAATACTTTAATTCTCTAGGCCAGAATACTAGAGTGGTTAGCCATTCCCTTCTCCAGGGGATCTTCCCAACCCAGGGGTTAAACCCAGGTCTCCCACATTGCAGGAGGATTCTTTACCAGCTGAGCTACTAGGGAAGCCTATAATTATCTTTTTCAACTGCATATTATTTTGAGATTGTCTAAGGATCCTGTGATGTTGAAGCTGAAACTCCAATACTTTGGACACCTGATGTGAAGAACTGACTCATTGGAAAAGACCCTGATGCTGGGAAAGATTGAGGGCAGGAGAAGAAGGGGACGACAGAGGATGAGATGGTTGAATGGCATCACCAACTCAATGGACACAGGTTTGAAACTCCGGTAGTTGGCAATGGACAGGGAGGCCTGGCGTGCTGCGGTTCATGGTATCACAAAGAGTCGGACATGACTGAGTGACTGAACTGAAGGATCCTGTATTTTTTAATACTTGTACCTATATTTGTGATAGTAAAGGGGTATTTATTCTTAAAGATATTTAAGATATGTTAGTATATTTCAATAACATTAGGAAGAGATATTCTGTGAGTCACATGCCATTTCCATTTATCTGTTGCAGTGAAATATATGTCAGAAAATTTATCATTTTAACCATTTTTAAGTGTATAATTTAGTGGCCTTAGGTACGTTCACAGTTGTGCAAACAGCACTACTGTCCAGTTTCAGAACTTTTTCATCAACCCAAACAGAAACCGTACTGTTTAAATACGAACTCCCATTCCTCCTTGGTTACCCCCAGTCTGCAATAACCTCTGTTTTGTTTTCTGTGTTTATGAATTTGCCTATTCCAGGTACATCACGTAAGTGAAATCTTAAATGATTTGTTTTTTTTTCCATCTGACTGATTTCATTCAGCATATTTTCATGGTTCAGCCATGATGTAGGATGTATCAGAATCTTGTATATGCCGCATTTTATTTATCCATTCATCTGTTGATGGACACTTGGTTGTTTCTACCTGTTGAATATTGAGATTAATACTCCTATGAATGTTGATATACAAGTATCTGTTTGAGTCCCTGCTTTACAGTTTTCTTGGGTATATATATTAGGTTGGCCTTAAAGTTTGTTCAAGCTTTTCTGTAAAATTACCAAAATCTGAGACGGCTCAAGTCCTTTATATGATGGTGTAGTATTTGCATATAACTTACACACATCCTTCCATATACTTTAAACTTGTCTCTAGATTTGCTTATAATTATAAATGCAATGAAATTTCTATGTAAATAGTTGCCAGTATATGACACAGTCAAATTTTGATTTTTGTAACTTTCTGGAATTTAAAAAATACATATTTTCCATTTGTGGTTGAATCTGCAGATAAAAAACCTGTGGATATAGAGGACTGACTGCACTTTTTCAAAGATCATACTCCCAAGTATACAGTGAGACTGTAATGTAACTAAATTGATCTTTGAATGTAAATTTTAGGGCTGCCTTATTATTTTAAAGCTATATCACTATAGAAGCATTATTATATAGTGATTAAGAGTATGCTTTTTGGATATATGGGCTTCCCTGGTGGATCAGATGGTAAACAATCTGCCTGCAGTGTAGGAGACCTGGGTTTGATCCCTGGGTTGGGAAGATCCCCTAGAGAAGGGAATGGCAGCCCACTCCAGTTTTCTTGCCTGGAGAATTCCATGGACAGAGGAGCCTGGCAGGCTACAGTCTGTGGAGTTGCAAAGAGTCTGACATGACTGAGTAATTAACACTTTCACTTTTCTTTTGCATATATGCCCCCCATTGTTCACAGCAATACTATTTACAAAAACCAAGATATGGAAACCACCTAAGTGTCCATCAACAGATGAACGTGTAAAGAAGATGTGGTACATTTATATAATGGAATATTCAGTTCAGTTCAGTTGCTCAGTCATGTCCAACTCTTTGCGACCCCATGAATCGCAGCACGCCAGGCCTCCCTGTCCATCACCAACTCCTGGAGTTTACCCAAACTCAATATCACTCAGCCATAAGAAGAAGGAATGCAGTTTGCACCAACATGGATGGACCTAGAGGTCGTCATGCTAAGTGAACTCAGAGAGAGAGAGAGACACCATGTGATGTCACTTACATGTGGAACCTAAAATATGACATACATGAACTGACTTAATAAAACAGAAGCAAACACACAAATACAGAAAGCAGACTTATGGTTACCAAAGGGGAAAGGCTGTGGGGGAAGGATAAATCAGGAGTTTGGGATTAGCAGATAAAAAATACGGTATTTAAAATAGATAAAATAGCAAGGTTCTACTGTATAGCACAGGAAACTGTGCTATCCTGTATCATCATTACAGTATCATTATTATTACTGTATCATTATTGTTGGTACAGTAATATTGATGTTACTGTATCAATATCCTGTAATAAACCATAATGGAAAAGGATATAAAAAATATATGTGTATTAGAACATGTAGAGAGCTCTCCTGGTGGCTCATTGATAAATAATTCATCTGCAATGCAGGAGACATGGGTTCTGTCCTTGGGTCGGGAAGATCCCCTGGAGAAGGAAATGGCAGCACCCACTCCAGTCTTCTTGTCTGGGAAATCCCATGGACAGAGGAGCCAGTGAGCTACAGTCCATGGGGTTGCAAAGAGTTGGACACGACTTAGTGACTAAACCACCACCACCAAGAAAATACACACACACACACACACACACACACACACTCTTTCTCTCTCTCTCTCTCTCTCTCTCTCTCTACCTGAATTATTCTGCTGTACACCAGAAACTAACACAGCAATCAATCAACTATACTGAAAGGCTGAAGGCGGGAGAAGGGGACGACAGAGGATGAGGTGGTTGGATGGCATTACTGACTCGATGGACATGAGTTTGAGTAAGCTCTGGGAGTTGGTGATGGACAGGGAGACCTGGCATGCTGCAGTCCATGGGGTTGCAAAGAGTCAGATGTGACTGAGCAACTGAACTGATACTTCAATTAGAAAAAAAGAGTATGCCTTTTGGAACCAGACACACCTTTGCTTGAATGCTGGCTCTGCCACTCATCACTTAATATGACTTTGGGAAAGTCACTTATGTTTAAGTATCAGTTTTCTTATCTGTAAAATGAAAGTAATAGTAAAGTTGTTTGGAAAATCAGTGGTAGTAACATACAAGGACTTTAGCACTGTGTCATACATTTAAGTAAAATATTCAAGGCAAGGGTGGGATGTTCAGAGAGAACAGCATTGAAACAAGTATACTATCAAGGGTGAAACAGATCACCAGCCCAGGTTGGATGCATGAGACGGGCCTCAGGGCTGGTGCACTGGGAAGACCCAGAGGGATAGGATGGAGAGGGAGGCGGGAGGGGGGATCAGGATGGGGAACACATGTAAATCCATGGCTGATTCATGTCAATGTATGGCAGAAACCACTACAATATTGTAAAGTAATTAGCCTCCAATGAATAAAAATAAATGGGAAAAAAATTCAAATAATAACTAAAAGGAATTTCAGGTTGGTGTTTTTTAAAGTGAGTTTCTCCCTTTGGAAAGATGTTTAATAATGTAAGAGTGATCAGCTAGTGGCCCATGTGCTGCCCCCTTTTCTTTAACTTACAAGCTGTGTGACCGAAGACAGTTCTGGGCTGAGATTTTCTCATCTGTAAAATCAGGTCTGCTCTAGATAGTACTCTTCAATTATGTCTTTCTCTCATTTTTCTCCTACTTCTCTTCTGGAATCCTTGTTATTGTAGACTGAACCATCTTATTCTATCTTCTTTGTCTCAAGCTCTTTTTCCTGTATTTATTTCCTTGTCTGTCTTGAATTTTGGATGATTTCCCTGAGCTAATAACCCTAGTTTCTATCAGCTGTGTATTGCTCAGGCCACCTTTGAATTCTTATACCCCCTAAATGAGGTTACCTTCTCTTTTATTTCTAGAGTCTCTATTTGATTCTTTTTCATATTATACCCTGGTCATTTTTTGTACTGTCCTTTTAAAATTTTTTCCCCTAAACCTTGTTACTTCTCTTTGTTTGTTTATCTCCTTTAATGTTTTAAACATAGTTGTTTTAAAGTTTCTTTTAGTCTGTTGAATTATGCCTAACTCTTATGGTACAGATTGTTCCATCTACATCACCATTCTGGGTGATAGGTAGAGTTTTTTCCTTGTCTCTGTTTCATGTGTAGACCTTGGTGATTCTTAATTTTATTCAGGTAGTTCATGTCCACCGAGGAGTACCTGAAGCTGTAGCCTGGGCACCTCTCACTGAGGTGGTATCAGGGTGCCCCTTCAGTGACTTGGATTCATTACTTTTCCTGGGAACTTTATTGGCTTTACCCCCTGCTCATCACTCTGTCTTTATTTCCTCTCTGTTTCTAGCAGTTGAGGAATTTCCCTTCCTTCGATGTGAGCTCAGTCATGTAGCCTAAAATTATTTTCATATATTCTACCCATTGTGTGTTTTCAGATCAAGAACTGTCTCTTTTTGCAGAGGCCTAGTACACCATTGACACTGTAACTGACTGGAAGCCTCCACGGGTATCTAGACGTGTACATGTATATTCCCCTGTTCAGTAAATCTTTAGAATATTTTGTTAAACATCTCATCTATTTTTGGTCCTGGCATAATATTTTGTACAGAGATAGTATTCAATGACTAGCTGTTGAATGAGTGAATGAATGAATGAGATCTAAGGAAGGCATTGGTTTCCAGTTTTGAAGTTTAATACTATTAGTGAAACTTTAAACTTTATTGTTGCTTAATTTTTCAGTTTTCTTCTCCCTTATTCTTTTTTTAATTAAAGTGAACAGAATTAGAAGTGGGCCATAGAGGGGAGAATACCCAGAAACTAAACTGCAGTAGAGTTCAAAATTGCATCAGGAATTAGTGATCCAAAGAGGGAGGTAAATATCAATAAACCACTAAAAGATAGCCTTGGACAGAATCAGTGAAAAGTCCCCAGGGACCCTTCTGAAAGGAGAGAGCAGTGTTATTGGCTCCCCCTATATCAACCATTTGTGTTTTTTCATGAAATTCACCTCCTTATCTTTATAAGCAGACTTTGATAAAAGATTGCCGACTAAGTAGTGTGTTTTTTCTTGACTTTCAAAGCTGCTTTAATTTTCTCATAAATACCAAGATAATCTCACTTAAGCTAAGTGCCTTCTTCCATCTCAGACAGAGCCTATTTTTCTGCTTTTCAGCTTGAGGAGGGTTAATATTGGCTCTGAATGAACATCTGCTGGCCCCATATTGACACAGGAATAAATTATTCAGCATGTAGTATTTGGGAATTTAAAAGCTCCGTGATGAATTCTACAAAACTATATTATGTCTCTGACATTCTAGGGTTTCATTATTTTGTCTTCAATTATTCACAAAGGCTTTTCACCTCTCAAAGCATATATGGAATTCTTCAGATCAAGTGAGCCCAAAGGCTAAAACGATGGAAGACTTTATTAAGACATGATGTTCTCCTTTCTGTTTTGGTAGTATTTTTCTTTTTAAGTGGACTAAGCAATGCTTTCTCTACACATGTAAAATGGAGATCTGTTTGTTATGAGAGTGAGCTCTTTTGTTTGCAGAACACAGGTTGTTAGGAGACACTCTCTTTGTGCAGTGTTGCCAGTCCTGTCCTCACAGCTCTGGAGAAATATTTCTGGAGGATTTTAATAGTAATTTTCAACCTTTATGTACTATACAAAATTATCTGTGTGTAGACTGGTGCATTATATATAAAATTGAGCAAGAGGGTCTCCTAAATACTCCGAGTCATTTTCTGTTTCTCCACTATCAGTGCATTAACTCCAGCCCTCTTTGTTTCTGATTACATTGTTGTGTTGACTTACCACTAACTCAGATGTCTGTGTAAGTGTGTGTGTGTGTGTGTTTGTGTTGGATTGCCTTAGAAATCTGGTGGAACCTGTGATCACAAGAGAGAATGATTGTAGAAATACAGTTCCGTCCGTGGAGTCCTGTACAGCTCAAAGTGTGAAGTATCTTCTAGCTTAACCTCATCCAGGACTCAAAAAATATTCCATCAAAGCTAAAACTTTCCATTCTTGTGATTAATCCCAAAGCAAAGTTTTGGAGGGTTTGAGCAAAACACATTAAGCATGATGAAAAAGCCTTTTTTTCTTTTTTTGATGAACAGGTATCCAAAAACTATTAGTACTTTAAAAAAACTGGAAACTGAAATATAGATCCAGATTTTAACAATATTAATAATACACATAATGCATTTGAGTCCAAAAATTGTGAGTAAATCTGCTAGATACCCAGAATGTATAATAGGAAAATAAGTTACTATCGCTATGAGAAAATTGTACTTTATTTGGAATGCAATTAATATATAAATTGCCACTTGAGTGCTTCTCTTTGTCTGCTTTAGTTGCTATTTTATATACAATGTGTGTAAGAAGGGACAAAGAAAGGTGAGAGAGAATGGGTCAGTTTCTCCCCAGCGCTTATGGCACTCTCTGCTAATGAGTTAGATACGAAAAGAAGTACATCTATTTGCTCTTTTACCCGTACTAGATAGGTATGTCTATGTTTTCTACGTGAAGACTATTGCCTCATCTTCATTGTAACATAAGTGTTAGACGCTCTGATGGTTTAATAGTAATGCACTGAGAATGTGTCATCCATCCACTTTTTTTTTTTTAACCACTGGTTAGTGGAAAGTTCGGAGAAGGCAGTGGCACCCCACTCCATTACTCTTGCCTGGAAAATCCCATGGACGGAGGAGCCTGGTAGGCTGCAGTTCATGGGGTTGCTAAGAGTCGGACACAACTGAGCGACTTCACTTTCATTTTTCACTTTCATGCATTAGAGAAGGAAATGGCAACCCACTCCAGTATTCTTGCCTGGAGAATCCCAGGGACGGGGGAGCCTGGTGGGCTGCTGTCTATGGGGTCGCACAGAGTCGGACACGACTGAAGTGACTTAGCAGTGGAAAGTTAATTTAGATCTTTGCTGGGCTATAGTAAGTAATGATTTGTTTTCCTATTTTCCCCAAATATGTAATGGCATAAATTCTAATGATTGTTTACATTTGTATCTGACTGCAGAATATTTTTGCTTATTTTATTTTATCTTCATAGTAACTTGTGACACTAGTATGTCAGGGGTCATTTTTCTGTTTCACAGAGAGGGAAACTGAGGCCCAGAGGGGTTGTGACTTGCCTAAGGTCAGAGGGAGTAAATGGCAGAGCTGAGACTGGAACTCGGGCCTCTTGGCTCTTTTGCAATGCTCTTTTCTGTGATTCCAGTTAGAGAGGGTCTGTTCTTTGCTTTCTCTGTAGTGTCCTTTTGTACTGCTCAGGCAGATGGATGAGCTTTTGTTCAGTCTTGATAATGGACATGGCTTATATCCCCAGTGGCTTGGTGTACACTCAGTGAGTATACTGAACAATGTCCATTTAAAATATTAAATTGCATCAAAACTTATGACATTTAAAGTGCATTTACAGTTTAGTTAAGATAACAATTTCATCTGTTTCTATGTAATTACAGAGCTTTTCAGTCACTTTAATTTAGCAGACTGGAAAAATATGACCTCTGGCTACATGGCCTTTTCATTTCATGTGCACACACACACGTGTGTGTGTGTGTGTGTAACTGATGAACTTGGGGAGCTTTTATTACTTTCTGCTCTGCTTTTCCAAGGGCTCTAATTGTCTCTACTGCAACCCCCAAGTCTCCTCCTCCTTTCTGCTGACAACAGTCAGGATTTCCATGTGACACAGAGCAGCAGATTATTGATTTTGTTTTTTGTGTCAGGGCACTGTGTGTGTCACTTGAGGTGGTTGTGTGGGCATTTAGTTCATCAGTGATTATGCACAGGCCCCACTTTAGCTTGAGTGAGGAAGGGAAATGTCAAACAGGAAAGGACTGGGACAATTTCTTTTAAGAGTGAACACTAGGGAATTTATACTAGAAACACTGAGCTGTCACTTCTCCTTCAGCATTTCACTTTGATTTCCAGTTGGCATGTTTAAAGAGCCTGACATTTCGTTTCTCTGTGTTCAGTTGAGCAGGGAGTATGGGATCAGAAGCCATCGATTGGTTAGAAGTAGTCTGTAACTTTTAAATAGCATTCGATCATGAAAGAAGCTCCACATATTTGGAAGTCAGCTCCCAAACAACTAGGTGTATCTGCTGCCTGTGAAGGTCTGTCTGTTCTGATTGCAACATGGAGAAGTTGCTCTAGCTCCACTAGGCTTCATGGAAGCCTCTTTTCCTCTCAAGTGAGAGCTAATTCCAAGGCTTTTAGGAAATCTCTGTGCTCTCTTTTGAGCTCAGGTAACTCTGGAGGCCTGATAGGCTAGGCCGATACCTGGTACCCTCTGGGAGCCCCAGTGAGTGCTGAATATCATCACTTTCTCTTGATCATCTCTTGATGCATCCATCTCTTGATCATTCCACCTTTCAAACACCGGAAGCAGATGAGCGGGCTTGAGCCTACTGTGGATGTGGGGAAGGGCTGGAGGTTCATCTGTTGCTTTTAACTTGTTTTTTTTTTTTGGACAACCTGAGACCACATCTGTGAGTTCTGCAGTTGTTTCTAGTATCTAACAGAGCTATGGTTGTTTTCTTCTAAAGATTTTACCCCAGGGGTGAATCTTTTCCCATCATACCTCTCAAGCACTAGGTGAACTGGCTGAAATTGAGGTACAAATTCTAGACTGACTTGGAATCGTGGAAAGGCATATATGCCCGACTCTTCCTGCTTGCTTCAGACTCAAGTGGCAAGCCTGCTTTTGGGTTTGTTTTTTTTTTTTTTTGGTTGATGCAAATCTGATAGTTCTAAAGAAGATGTCCAAATCCCATTGCTTTAAGTCTCTCTCTCAAAATATGTGAGATTGCCTAGGAGCTGTCCTTCCCGCCGCCCTTCTCAGTGGGCCTCACCTGCCCCAAATGGGTTAGGAGTACATTGGATGATCTGGGGGCATTAGGCATTTTATGCATGTATGTTGTTGCTGAGTAATATATTGGTTATTGCTACTCAGGCTATCTGAGGTGAGACTGTTAACAGAATTCTGAGAATGAAGTATGAAATTGAATGGAGTGCACTGTAAATGGAGAAGAGTGTAAGTAGAAGGAGTGTTTGTGAGGAGAAAAGTGACTCTTCAAGAGATTTTCCTTTAAAAATCGTTAGATTGTTTCTACCCTGATCACATCACTGAATATTTTTTGAATTTTTTCTTGCTCGTTTTCTGACTTTTGTTTTCGCTTTTGTGTTTTATTCCTTTTGATTTAAGTTGTTTTCTTTGCTGGTGTGCTGTGAAGTGTGCTTGTCCAGTGCTCTCCCCAGTTCCTGCCCCTTCTGGAACAGTGAGACCGGGATCTTATTGTTTCCCTCTTCTCTCCCTGCTCCACTTTCTCTATGTTCTCTGCATTATCTGAATGTGAAAAGTCATATGTTACAGAGATTGGCGATCTCTGAAATGTATACCAAGGAAAGCTGTGTTAAGCAGTTTTCATGGATATTTCTGTCCACAATTTCCACTCCTTATCACTTTCAAGGGCTATTGTCAGCCACTTGCCCTAACAGGTGGTAGTTTTGGGATCTTTCTCATAATCTGTGGCCCATTTTCGGCCAGTCTGAATCTCGTTCTTAAACTGTGGTGAGAGTTTGGAGCTGGAGTGGCCCTCCTGGCTTTTAGAAGTTTCCAGTGATTGTAAAGTAGACCCAGTGTTTCAAATAAGAGCTGTTGGCCAGCACTTGTCTCCATCCCTAGCTTTCAAGTTACTGTCCCTGATCCAGGCTGTCTCATTTCACCCTGATAATGAAGGCAGTGCACAACCACTTTGACACGATTGGTAATATCTGGCCCAGAGGTGATGAACTATGAGCTGACAAGAGGATAGTTAGGCAAACCTGAATTAATGTCCCAAATCTTCCATCTGTTAACCTTCTGGCCTTTGGCATTTTATTTACCCTTATGAACTTTAATATCTGCTAGTAAAATGGGTTCATAGTACGTGTTTCACAGATCATTGTGGAGATTAAATAAAAGTTTTCAGGGTAGTGCCTGACATGTAATGATTGTTTTCCTTTCTTTCACACAAACCATCCCTACCACCAACTCCCACCCTGAAGATTTAATAAGTTTTTTTCTTTTTTTAATAAACTCCTCACAAGTTTATAAGGGAAAATGAGTGTTTCATGTTATATGAAATAATTTCTTGCCTGTGAATGCTTACTTTTTTCCTGAGAGAAGGTTTTAACATTGAATGAAATCCCAATTATTTAAAATGCTTCAATAAATTTTGTTTGAAGTGAAGATGATGTTCTGTGTAACTGTGCAAGATCCCTTCAAGCCCTGTAGTTTTATAATTCATTGTTATTTTTGAAACACCAATGTAATATGCCTAGCTCAGCTGGCGAAGAATTCGCCTGCAACACAGGAGACCCTGGTTCGATTCCTGGGTTGGGAGGATCCGCTGGAGAAGGGATAGGCTACCCACTCCAGTATTCTTGGGCTTCCCTGGTAGCTCAGCTGGTAAGAGTTCAATCCCTGGGTTGGGGAGATCCCCTGGAGAAGGGAACGGCTACGTAGTCCAGTATTCTGGCCTGGAGAATGCCATGGACTGTGCATGGGGTTGCAAAGAGTCGGATATGATTGAACGACTCACTTTCTTTCTGGGTTTTAAGTTCTGATATTTATGCAGTAAAAGTCTTTGGAAAAAAGAGTGAGCTTCATAACAAATTTTTCTTGTTTATGTACCCAGAGCATTAATGTTTTTGTGATGATGCTTTCTCTTAAAAATAAAAACAACTGAAAGTGAGTTTCTTTGCCAGAAAAAGTTGCTTTACCTTCGGCTCTGTGAGCAAACTCAGGCAGGCAGATCCATAAAAGGTCATTGCAGGCACCTAATTTGGTGACCTTTGCTCTCTGAGAAGAGTGAGGCTGAAGGAAATGGAAGGGCAGGAGACCTGGGAAAGGAGATGGTTCTGGGTTTAAGGACTCAATCGTCCCATGTGCTGTGTTAAGGATCTTTAGGGGCTGATTATTTGCATTTTGGCAGCAGTTATTTTTTTTCTCCTTCCTACGAGTCTTTATTTTGGGGGTCTAACTTTGGAATTTCTGTTAACCAGCACTTTATTGACTGTAACATAACACGTTCCTTTGTGGTTCCAGATATTTGTGGCTGTTGTGATTTTTTTTTTCCTAATTGCAGTTCCTGTAATATTAAGACCAGCTGGTTGAAGTTATTTATTTTGATAGAGAAAGGTATTATGATTAAACTTTGCTGAGTAAAGCTTCAGTCAGGGCAGCAGCATGCTTCCGTGGAAAGAGCAGAGCCTTTGAAGTTAGATCTGAGTTTGACGCCCAACTCAACTGTTTGAGTGTGTGTGACATGGGGGTAACTGCTCCGCCTCTCAGAGGCTCCTCTCCCTCATTGGAAAAAATGACTTAGTAATTCTCATGGTTTAGGGTGGTTAAGATAATTGATTTATGTCACGTGTCCTATGTATAAAGACATCCCCATGTTCTTCTCCTTCTCCTTCCACTCCTTATTCATAAAAGAATTCAACCCCTGGTTTCACGTTGGGCCAGGGCCTTACCATCTCTTTTAGAGATGAAAGGAGAGGGAAAAACCCTTCTTTCTCCTCCTAATTAAGGTCAGAGAGACTCATTTTCCCACCCCTTTGGGAAACTTCCCTAGTCCCAATAGGCTATATCTTATTTCATGCAGATTATAGAGTTAGGGTGATTATAAAATAAGTTTGAGAATGGGGCATAAATGGAGTGCCTCTGTGGTTGTTAATTGTAATAATTCTCATCACTGATTATATCGATCAATGAATGAATTTATTATTTACAGTTATATTTTCTTTAAACCTTCCAAATCTTTTAGCATGTTAGAGACTCAGTGCTGCGGTTTCTTTAATGCTTCCAGATTCTTGGCAGGTGGTATCATGATTAAACACTGACAACAAGGTATTTGTCGCATGTTAATTCTTAAGACTTTTCCAAAAAGATCTTAATATCTGATTTTAATTGAGAAGGAAAGCTGAAGAAATTTTGAGTTGAGATTATTTCAAAGGAAACATGGTTGAATTTGAATTACCTTTTCTTGGTAATGTTGCCTCAGGTAGTATGTGTTTCATTATTCTCTCTGGTAGTGACTCTCCTTCAAGGCTCAGCCTAAAGGTACTTGTTTTGAATAAGTCTGATTTCTCAGTTGTGTTGCAAGACACCACACTAGATTTCTGGACCAGTGATCCCAGAATTGGTATATGTGTGGTTAGCACATTTTTTCATGGACATAGAGCAGACACCAAATGACTAGTAGAATGACTAAGGCTATTTTAAAATAGTAAATGCTCTTTTTTTTTTCCTATTGAAATTCATAATACTGCTAAAGATTAATCAGGGATATAAACATATGTGGTTATGGTCATGTACAAGCAATGGCATCCGCTTAATGCTGAAATAAAAAATCCTTCTCTTTGTCCTTTCTGTGTATTCTTCCCGAGGAAATGAAAAATACCAGAACACCAGGTTAATCCAAGTTTTTACTGTTTGTGTAATTTTTTCAGTAGGTAGAAGCTAGTTTTTTAAATCAGCATTCAGAAGCTATAGAGCTCTCTTTACTGGTGTGCAGAACACACGTGTGCGCTTGGTCACTCAGCTGTGTCTGACTCTCTGTGACTGTGGGCTGCAGACCACCAGGCTGCTCTGTCCATGGGATTCTCCAGGCAAGAACGCTGGGGTGGGCTGCCATTTCCTACTCCAGCAGAACACACAACTCAGTGAAACTGTTGCTGCAAACAGATGGGCTCCAATAGATGTTTATAGACGGTTGCACATGTTAATTCCAAGTTAAATTATATTCATCTCCATGCCATATTCTGTAAATCTCATAAAAAGGACTTCCCTGTGCTTCATAAAAGTAATGCTTTGGAATTCTTGAATTAGATTTAGGACAATGTTACTTCTCTGTATCAGAAACACACATAATTATCCCATCCAAGATTTTTAAAATGTGGACCATTTTAAAAGTCTTTATTTACTTTGTTGCAATCTTGTTTCTATTTTATGTTTTGGTTTTTTGGCTGAGCACAACACATAAGTTAAAATGAAAGTAATGATCTCTGGGTAATGAGATTAAAGGATGAGCTAAATTTTTGTTTTGCTTTTTATTTTCCCCCAAATTTCTAGAATGAACATATATTATTTGATTAGAGTGATATAAATCTTTAAAATAAGATAAATGTAGAGAATTTCCTGGAAGACCAGTGGTTGGGACTCTATGCTTTCACTGCCAGGGGTATGGGTTCAGTCCCTGGTCAGGGAACTAAGATCCCACAAGCTGCCTGCCCAGGACAAAAAAATAAACAAATAAGATAAAATGTTCATTGCTCAGCCCTGTCTTACTCTTTGGGACCCCATGGATTATAACCTAGCAGGCTCCTCTGTCCATGGAATTCTCGTGGCAAGAATACTGGAGTGACTAGCCATTGCCTTTTCTAGGGGATTTTCCTGACCCAGGGATGAAACCTAGGTCTCCTGCCTTGCAGACATATTGTAAATTTATTTATGTGACCTGTTAGTTGAGAATTTTGTTTTTATTTGATTAGTAATTGATAAATTTATTAGCCCCTTTGTGGATCACAGCCTTGTCATGGCGAAAGGGCTTGTGTAACTCAATGAAGCTGTGAGCCATGCCACGCAGGGCCACCCAAGACAGATGGGTCACAGAGGAGAGTTCTTTCAAAACATGGTCCAGTGAAGGAGAGAATGGCAAACCACTCTGATATTCTTGCCACGAGAACCCCAGGAACAGTATGAAAGGGCAAGAAAATCTGACACCAGAATATGAGCCCCCCAGGTCTGAAGATGTTCCAGTACGCTAATGGGGAAGAGTGGAGGACAATTACTAATAGCTCCAGAAAGAACGAAGCAGCTGTGCCAAAGCGAAAACGACACTCAGTTGTAGATGTGTCTGGTAGAGAAAGTAAAGTCTGAGGCTGTAAAGAAGAATATTGCAGAGGAACCTGAAATGTTGGGGCCATGAATCAAGGTAAATTGGACATGGTCAAGCAGGAGATGGCAAGAGTGAACATCGACATTTTAGGAATCCGTGAACTGAAGTGGACATTAATGGGTGAATTTAATTCAGGTGACCATTATATCTACTACTGAGAGAACAAATCCCTTAGAGGAAATGGAGCAACCCTCATAGTCAACAGAAGGGTCTGAAAGGCAGTGCTTGGGTGTAGTCTCAAAAACGACAGAATGGTCTCAATTCATTTCCAAGGCAAACCATTCAACATTACAGTAATCCAAGTCTGTGGCAACCACTGATGCTGAAAAGGCTGAAGTTGACTGGTTCTATGAAGATCTATAAGACCTTCTAGAACTAATACCAAAAAAGATGTCCTTTTCATCACAGGGGATTGGATTGCAAAAGTAGGAAGTCAGAAGATACCCAGAATAATAGGTATGTTTGACCCTGGAGTACAAAATGAAGCAGAGCAAAGCCTAACTGTTTTGTCAGAAGAACACACTGATCATATCAAACATCCTTTTCCAACAACTCAAGAGACAACTCTATACATGGACATCACAAGATGTTCAATACAAAAATCAGGTTGATTATGTTTTTTTTTTTTTTTTTTTGATTATGTTTTTTTGAAGCCAGGAATGGAGATGCTTTATACAGTCAGCAAAAACAATACCTGGAGCTGACTGTGGCTGATCATGAGCTCCTTATTGCAAAATTCAGGCTTAAATTGAACAAAGTAGGGAAAACCTCTAGGCCATTCAAGTATGACCTAAATCAAATCACTTATGATGATACAGTGGAAATGACAACTGGATTCAAGGGATTATTTCTGATAGATAGAGTGCCTGAAGAACTATGGATGGAGGTTCTTAACACTGTACAAGAGGCAGTGACCGAAACCATCCCAAGGCAAAAGAAATGCAAGAAGGCAAAGTGGTTGTCCGAGGAGGCCTTACAAATACCTGAGGAAAGAAGTGAAACAAAAGGCAAGGGAGAAAGGGAAAGATACACCCAACTAAATATAGAGTTGCAGAGAATAGCAAGGAGAGATAAGAAGGTCTTCTTAAATAAATAATGCAAAGAAATAGAGGGAAACAATAAAATGGGAACGACTAGAGATCTCTTCAATAAAATTGGAGGTATCGAGGGAACAGTTCATGCAAAGATGGGCACAAAAAAGGACAGAAATGGTATGGACCTAACTGAGCAGAAGAGATTAAGAAGAGGTGGCACGAATACACAGAAGAACTATACAAAAAAGGTCTTAATGATCCGAATAAGCATGATGGTGTGGTCACTCCTCTAGAGCCAGACATCCTAGAGTGTGAGGTCAAGTGGGCCTTAGGAAGCATTGCTAGAAACAAAGCTAGTGGAGGTGATGGAATTCCAGCTGACCTATTTAAAATCCTAAAACATAATGCTGTTAAAGTGCTCCACTCAACATGCCGGCACATTTGGAAAACTCAGCCGTGGCCACAGGACTGGAAAAGGTCAGTTTTCATTCCAATCCCAAAGAAGGGTAATGCCAAGGAATGTCCAAACTGTAGTACAATTGTGCTCATTTCACATGCTGACAAGGTTTTGCTTAAAATCCTCCAAGTTAGGCTCCAGCAGTATGGGAACCAAGAACTTCCAGATGTACAAGCTGGGTTTTGAAGAGGTAGAGGAACCAGAGATCAAATTGCCAACATTTGTTGGATCATGAGGAAAGCAAAGGAATTCCAGAAAAACATCTACTTCTGTTTCATTGACTATGCTAAAGCCTCTGACTGTGTGGATCACAACAAATCATGGAAAATTCTTAAAAAGATGGGAGTACCAGACAACCTTACCTGTCTCCTGAGAAACCTGTATGCAGGTGAAGAAGCAAAGAATTGATGCTTTTGAAATACGGTGCTGGAGAAGACTCTTCAGAGTCCCTTGGACAGCAAGGAGATCAAACCAGTCAATCCTAAAGGAAATCATCTCTGAATATTCATTGCAAGGACTGATGCTGAAGCTCTAATACTTGGGTCAGCTGATGTGAAGAGCCAACTGATTGGAAAAGACCCTGCTGCTGGGAAAGACTGAAGGCAAAAGGAGAAGGGGGGGCAGCAGAGGGTAAGATGTTTAGATATCATCACCGAGTCAGTGGACATGAATTGTAGCAAACTCTGGAAGTAGTGAAGAACAGGGGAGACTGCAGTGCTGGAGAGAGCTGGACATGACTCAGTGACTGAATAACAATAACGAAATATATTAGCTTCAAAATTTGAGTTTAACTTGTGAAATTAACTGTAAAATAATTTTTAGTTATATTAGCTTTTGATTTCACCATCACATTAGCATTTTTGGCTCAGATGATAAAGAATCTGCCTGCAGTGCACGAGACCTGGGTTTGATTCTTGGTTCTGGGGAATCCCCTGGAGATGGTGGCCTACAGTCCATGGGTTTGCAGAGTTGGACATGACTGAGCGGCTGACAGTATGCTCTGAGAACATCGTTCTGTAACCTAGACCATATGTAGTACTTAGGGAATTTAACACACACGCAGAACAATTTTTACTTTTGTAAATCAAAGATCGGTAGTTTTTTTTTTTCCCCAGCTGCATGCTTGGCTTGTAGGATCTTAGTTCTCCAACCAGGGATCACACCTGTGCATCCTGTAATGGACATGCACATTCCTAACCACTATACTGCCAAGGAATTCCCTTGATCAGTAGCTTTTCATTACAGAGTTTTAAAATATGTTCAGAGTACAAATACATACCAAAATTTGCTAACATTACAATGTATTTATAGCATCTGAGCTAGTTTAAAAATTGCAAAAATCTGTTAAGAAAAGAATTAGGAAGTCCGATGAATTCCAAGAGAAACGTAAAATTTATTCATGTTGTTATGGCTTTGCAATTAATTGAGCAGCTTTTTCCCCCTCTATTGTTTTGATGTATTGGTCTCCAAAGGCCTTCAATATTTGTTTGCATTTATCTTCAATTCATCTTAATTAGGGAGTTGAACAAAGGCAGTACTCTCTTGACTTTAGAGTTAGATGATGCTTGGGAGCCTCACAGCATTAGTCATTATTAGGGTTGTTTTAGCCTCTTGAAGATTCTACAGGTTGTACTCTTTGGAGACTTTAAAGTACTCTCTTCCTAGTCATCTCATTTAATTCAGTGTTTCAGGGTATATTTAAATGCCGGAAAGAGACATCTGAACAATAAAAAATGTGATATTTTCAGAACATTTTTTTCTCTACTCCGGTCACTTTATAGAGGACCTTGATTGTAGACCTTGATTATTGGAAACTCCTGAATACATAAATCAATTTTGATGTTTTCTTTGGTCTAATGATAATGTGACTTAATAATTACTCTAATAAGTTCCAATTAATGAGAATTGTGACTTCATATTAGATTCCTTCTAATGAGTACTTTGTCATTTTATATCATCAGAAAACTGTGTTTACTGGTCTGGAATTAAGGAAAGACTTCCATTTGGCAATAGGTGGTTCATTAACACATGGAACGAAATAGACTGGCTGACACCTTTCTTGCCAATTGCGAGTGTATTTTGTTAAAAGAGAATAAAAGCTTATCTTGCTTTGGGGGATGAATGGTGGGGGCAGATATTTTATCTAGGACTCTTGTGTTAGGTTTTCATTTAGGTAAAATATGTTTGAAAAAGGAGACATTGAAATGAAACCAAGTATGGTAGTCACAAGTTTCCAAATGATAGTGAACGTGGGAGTATTAAGGAGAAATTTATTAATAGGATACCTCAGCAGTTAGCCAGTCTATAAATATTTAAAGAAGATCACATTTCATTGAATAGGATTTTAGGATGTTACACAGTTCTAAAGAACCTTAAGAGGTCATTTAACCCAAACCCTCACTTTAGAAATTATAGAATTGAGGCTGGGAAAGGGAAAATAAATTGAAATGAATATAACTGGTTAGTTACAAGGCTAATACCAGCCCAAGGTTTCTTTACTATCTGCCTAGTGTTCTGGTTCACTACCATATATTATTACTCTCTGAATTACTGTGCTATGGAAAGATTAATATAGTCTAAATATTTTGTGAGAAGTGTGATTATGATTGAACTAGAGGCTAGATAGTATAGTGATTTGTTTTCTTTAGGTTTGTCAGAAGTTTGTTGTAAAATCAGACCAGAGAACTTTAATTTCTTTCACCATGATTGACAAAGTGAATGATGAATAAGTATAAGGACTTTTTAAATTTGGCATGTAAATGCTTCTTAAATTAAATGTCATAAGAATAAGGAACCCAAATGTATAATTTAAGAGGTTTTCCTGTTAAGTGTAACTACCATAAAAGTATGGAGAGAGGCACAGAATAATCAGGTCAGAATTGAATGCGGGCAGAACAATGACGTAACCTAGTTCTTATTTGTATGGAAGTCACCTCCTGGTATAGGATGAAGGGACATTCTTGTCTCATCCCTTGAAATGCTTTCTCTGCTGTTGCAGTGTGAGACAGACAGCTGAAAAGATTAGGTTTTGTGTGGCTACTGATGTCTCCAAACTATTTTATTTCAAGTATACTGATATTGGATATCTGTATACCAAGTTATATCTATTTATGTTGAAATCTAGAAGCCTTCACTCTTAGGGGAGGAGGATGAGTGAGGCAGCAGGAAGAGATCAACTTTCTAAGCCTCCCTTTTTGTTTTTGTTACAAGGTGTTTGTACAGTTGTTACTTTTGTCTAGTTTTAAAAAAATTATTCACATTGTTTGAAATAAGCAAAAGAAAATTTGAATAATTTTCAAATAGACTGCCTTGATCTTTTGTAGTTTAAAATCATTTATTTTTGCTTGCATTGGCTCTACTGATTGCACTTAAATATTTCTTCTGGAAGGACTTCTGATCTGTAGTCTCACTGGCGAATGAAATCAGTGTAAGCACTTGAATTTGAAATGCATGTTTTTTACATTTAAATTGCTGTTCTCTGCTGTAGGAAGAGCTCATGAAAACCATCTATAGTTCATAAGGCTGGACTCTTGCAGTGAAATTAGAGGCCATTAGAACTATTGGTCTTATTTCCGACTGAATTAGTTAACTGCCTGTTAAGGTTCAGAGCTTATTGACCAATAGGCATTTATTACCCTGGCCATAATGACACAATGATTTCCATTAAATTCCTGGGTTTATGGAAATAGAAAAGAGATCTTGCAAAGAAAGTGGTTAGTGGATGCATTTAATTATTAGGATTAATTAGGCATTTAAATGTGGGTATAAAGTATGTTTTAAAAACAAGTATTTCTGTTTCATTACTCTGAGCCAATTGTGCTGAAGGGAATGATGGTTTTGTTGTTGTTCTTTCTTGAAAGGACTTCTGGTTCTCTTGTTTCACAAAGTGTATATACTGAAATTGCTGAGCCATGGCTTCAGAGAGAATTTATCAACAGTACAAGATATTTGGTAGCTTAACATTTGCCATTAATAATATTCAGGATAATTTTGAAGATAACATGGTTGGTATAGGATATTAACTGTACTTATCTGGCAGTTTAAGAAGATGATTTGTCTTTTTTTCCAAGGACTTTTAATGTAAGAAATTCAGAACCTGTACTTCTGTCACTTCTGTATTTTTATTTAATTATAGTCACAATTTTATAATTAATAAGAATTCTATACATAAGATATCAATTAAATTAGGAGCTTGGTGCATCATTTTTGAACTTGTAGTGGTTAAAAATGTATCTTAGAAGATAGTTAAAAGAACTTATTAAAAAATTAATATATCCTGAAAGAAGGTAGAGAGAATGACAGATTATGAAGTGGAACCTAGTTTTTAAGCTTTTGGGATTCTATCCGTTTCATTAAGAATTGATGTGGGATCTGAATATTCATCTTTAAGATCATATGAAATGATAAGCTGTAGAATCAGAGCTCCTTCTCTGTAGAAGACTCATTTGCAAGTGTCAGCCAACATTCCTTTCAAACAACTTGAAATGCGTTTCTTAATTTGCTTAAGCAGTATAGTTTCAGAAACTTGATGCAACTAAAGTTCATTTGCATTTCCTCTGGACAAGATAAATCCACTTCATTGATACTGGTTTGTATAATTTCTCCCCAAGGGGCAGTGCATCTTTTTCAAACTCGGAGATCCAAGAGCATTATGGGAAAATCTTCCTAGGTTAAATTCATATCTGTCTTGGCTAGGGAGCTTGCTGAGCCCATAAAAGATGTAAATATGGATTTAGTCTTCTGGATTTTATTGTCTAAGGAAAGGAAGGAGGAGAGAACTGAGGTTTTGAAAGACATTGAGTTCAAGGAGTGAATTTGGAAGTGGTCAGGATTGCAAATTCAGGAAAAGCAGAATGAGAGGAGGTGTACTAGCAAGATGGAATTCTTTACTAGCTAGAAATATTTATTGATGGATAGATTATATGTCTATGGTAGGCTGTAGGTATCTACATATCAATAAAAAATGATCCTTTCTTTCAAAGAACTCATTTTCTGTTCATTCATTCATTCAGTAATCATGGGTTACCTACTCTGTGTCAGATACTACCTTGGAGATACAAAGATGAAAAGCCATTGTTTTTGCACTTCAGGAGCTTCTGGGTTGTGAAATCTATTTCTGACATTCCCATTTGAAACACTGAAAAAAAAGCTTCCCTTATAAATGCTGTTTTAAGGGAAAGCTACATGTTGCAGTTGTGGAGTCCTGACTTTAGAACCAGACAGTTCTGGGTTTGAATCTGTTCTGTCATTTTTAAGCTATTACTATGGGCAAGTTACTCAACCTTTATCAACTCAAGGTCCTAATCTTTAAAGGAAGACATAATAATCTACCTTGCAGGATTAGTAACACTAAATAACATTACTTGTGTGATAGTAATGATCACATGTTAATATCAGTTCCATTTCTTTTCCATTCCATAATACTGTCAGTCCTGTAATGCAGTGACATCTTATATGAAGTAGGTCATTATGAATTGGCTGGATAAAATAACTACCGTTTACAGTATAACTTTTTAATGCAAAAATGCTTAAAACATTCTGAACAGCTGGCTTGAAGATGAATTTTTGAAAAATAATTGCTTTGTAAGTTGGGAAGGATTCATATTCAGTTTCATAAGCACTTGTTTATATGTTGCTTTGAAACAGTTCTTTAATTATTTAATGTGCAGCTTTTATATACCTTCCTAAGTTGGTTATATGCTTTCTGAAAGCTGACATTAATTATCTCTTCTTATATACTTCTGTAGTACTGAATACATTATACATGGTAGACAGAGAACACATGATTGATGAAAGGTGAAAGTTACAGAAAAAGGCCAAAGATGAATTCATTTAAAAATGCAGAATTGTTTTGACTCTGCAGCTTAAAACTTATTAACAGGTAATACTAGAAAAGAGTGTTTCAGTTTACAAGTTTTATGGAAAGAGAGCTTAAATGATAGGGGGAACAGTGTTAGCAATTTGTGATCTTGGGAAGAGATGTGTAAACACACCATTGCTGCACCAAAGGTACCAGTCAGATTGTACACCAGAATTATGTGCAGGAGAATCTAACAGGTCAATACCAGCCATTAATCTGAAACTCTTTAGCCATTGGAGGCATCAGGGGTCTGTAAATGTTACTCTTTGTGTATGATTGCCAAGACTTAGATTTATTAATAGAGTTATCCTGTTGTACTCAGTGGCTACACTTGTTTTCAAATGATTTTGTAAAATATAGATAAAGCCAGTGAACAGGTAATTTTTAGCATGTTGATATTATACCTCAATAAAATTTCTGAATATTTCTCAATCAAAATAATTTATTAAGTTTCTAGTTATGTAGACACTGCTATTCTGATGGTTCTTTTGAAAGATAATTCATTTCCCCTATTTCTGCTGTTCCTTTTTTAGAATTGCTGCCATAATTTCATAGCAGTGCCTCACTCCTCGGACTATTGCGTTGATGAATGGAAGCATTCTGTGCTTGTTGGCAGGCACTAAGTAGGCTCTAAGCAAACTAAAATTCATTGAATCTTAGCAGGGCTATTAAGAAAATAAGCGCAAATTGTCAGAAGAGAAATTTGTTACTTAACATCATCCGTTGGCTCTTGGGTAAGAAATGTTAGGCAAGAAAGAGACTGTTCCAATTTGTCATCCTCCCGAGACCTGAAGATGTTATCTGCAGGGCTGAAATAAGCCCTTCCTTTCTATAAGCAGAGAAAATGAGAAAGTGGTTTATGCCCAGATTGGTCCATTTAGTTAGGAGGACAGTCACATAAATAACCACCTAAGAAACCAAACACAAAGGAAGAAAACGGGAACCCTGAGTTCCTGAGGTAGACCCTCTCAGGGTTAACGTCTCTGTGAATACTGTGTGCAGAACAGAGCTCCCCAAGTAGGGTGACTGTGATCCGCTAAGAGGGTAATGTTGTGAACTTTAACCTCTCTTTGCCTTAGTTTTTCCCTGTATAAGAATAGAAGTCATTTTCTTTTCATATCTCATAGGGAAAAGCTAGATTAGCTCATGATTGAGAGAAAGCACTGGCATCAAAGGGTTAGAGAGATGTAATGAGGATAATAATGTAATCACTGAACATGTGTCAGCAGTAGGATGTGACTATTTAGAAGTGCATAAGGTCCCAGGATGTACACAAAGAAACAACATATATCAACTAGTTGGCATCAAGTCCTGTTTATTATGTTTCTCTTACTTAGTTATTTTTCTTTAAGGTATATAAATATATCTACCTTAGTGAGACAGGGAAATCTTTGGGGGTGAGTCATAGGGTAGCAGGAAGAAAGTGGGAGGCAGCATGATGTAAGTGAAAGAGTATGGACTTTGGCATCAATTCATCCTGTTTGAATTTTTGCCCACTAGATGTGCACCTTGAGCAAGTCTCTTTACTTCTCTGAACTCTTCAAGTCCTTCATTTTAAAAATAGGGATGATAATACCGAAGTTGTTAAAGGAACTGAATAACTCAGGCCATTCTTTCCCACTGAGGTGTGCTTTTTTAGAGCATAGTACCCTCTTTATACTCTCAGGCCTTTGTACTCCTCCCTGCCTTGCTCTTTCCTTGGCTGGCTTCTTACCATCCTTAACTCTCAGCTTAAATTGTACCTTTCCTGGGTATGTTTTAAAATAAGGTGTGTCTCCCCCACCAGTTATTCTTCATTACTATACATGCTTTGTTTATTGTACTTTCACAACTTATATTTTATAATTTTTTTCACCATGTACTTGTTTACTCCTGCAGTAGATGAAAGCTTTAGAAGTGCAGAGACGGTATCTGTGTTCCCTCCTGTGGAGTGCCTAGCCCAGAGCTAATCATACAAATATTTGTTTAAAGAATGAATGAATGAATGTAAAGCTTGTGGAAGAGTGTTGGTAAATTAAGAGGCACTTAGTGAACAGTAGGTATTATCGCATTGTTAGTAATTGTACCTCAACTTACCATGTAGGTAACCATTCTTTCTCTGCTTCCTGCCTTAGGGCTCCAGGAGAGGGCAGTGGACAGTAGAACACTTGCATATTTGCCCCTTCACTGGATGTCAAAGCCAAGAGGGAAATGGTTTCCTTCTCCTCTAATTAAAATGTAGCAATCAGTTCTGGTTACAAGGTGGTTGGTTATATTCTATAAGTAGCAAATACTGAACCATTGCTCCTAGGGGAAATACAGGGTTAGGTTCCTGCAGGTCTCTGGTCACAACATTTTTGTCAGATGATCTACACATAACCTTGTTTTATGTGTGCTTCTGTTTAAATAGACCCGAGTTAATGTATATTGTGGATTCATTAACATTGAACTCATGGCCAGAAGCACTGTAAATCATTCCTGAACAAGGCTTATCTAAGACATGTATTTTCTCTGTAAGGAACATAATAGACTTGTACCTAGAAAGACTCTAGACCTACACTTGGGGGCCAATTAAAACAGCGAAATCACCAATGAAAAGGATACTTGTTTACTTTTGGCATCTGAAATAAGAAGACAACGTGTCAACTTGTTTTAGGAACATAGGAATTGGGTAGCTCAAATTTTCTCTGATCTGCACATGTCTTGTAATGAACATGAAAGCACAGTAGTATTGATTTTTAGGGTTACAAATAAATTTTAGTAAGTAGTTGAATTCACAAATACAGAATCTGTGAATGATGAGACTAATTATACATATTGCTATCCATTTTTTAATCTCACAACTTCATATTTTTGGCTTTACTTTAAATAATAGTTTATATAAATATAATTGTATAGGAAACTGTTATACAATAGTTTTGTTGTTCATTTTATACAAAGCGCATTTCATTTTTAACTGTTCTTTTTGTTTCACAGTAGGGTTTGCAGTGTGTATTGTTTGTGTGTGCTTTTCACTGAGATGTCCAAAGCAGCATTTTACTTTTAAAAATACCTTTAAAATTTTTAAATCATCCCCATGAGTCACAACCCTGAATTTGATCTTCATAGATTTATCCCTTGACTTTATTTGGGTTCTGCTTTGACCTTGTTTGAAAGAGTAGGCAAATGGGTGAAATATTAGTAATAAAAAATCAAACCTGAAAAGAAGAGTTATCTATTCACCTGTGAAGGACATTTGGATTGTTCTCAGTTGGGGAAATTCTGTGTACAACAGTGGTAAACTTTCATGTACAGGTTTTGTGTGACCATCTGTTATTTTTCTAGGAAAAACACCTAAAAAGTAGGATTGCTAGATTATATTGTTAAGTCTTCCTTGGAAGAAAAACTATGACAAACCCAGATGGCATATTTAAAAGCAGAGACATCAGTTTGTTGACAAAGGTCCATATAGTCAAAGCTATGGTTTTTTCAGTAGTCATGTGTGGATGTGAGAGTTGGACCATAGAGAAGGCTGAGATCTGAAGAACTGATGCTTTAAAATTGTGGTGCTGCAACAAAGGAAACTATAAGTAAGGTGAAAAGACAGCCCTCAGATTGGGAGAAAATAATAGCAAATGAGGAAACAGACAAAGGATTAATCTCAAAAATATACAAGCAACTCCTGAAGCTCAATTCCAGAAAAATAAATGACCCAATCAAAAAATAGGCCAAAGAACTAAACAGACATTTCTCCAAAGAAGACATACAGATGGCTAACAAACACATGAAAAGATGCTCAACATCACTCATTATCAGAGAAATGCAAATCAAAACCACAATGAGGTACCATTACATGCCAGTCAGGATGGCTGCTATCCAAGTCTACAAGCAATAAATGCTGGAGAGGGTGTGGAGAAAAGGGAACCCTCTTACACTGTTGGTGGGAATGCAAACTAGTACAGCCACTATGGAAAACAGTGTGGAGATTTCTTAAAAAACTGGAAATAGAACTACCATATGACCCAGCAATACCACTTCTGGGCATACACACTGAGGAATCCAGATCTGAAAGAGACACGTGCACCCCAATGTTCATCGCAGCACTGTTTATAATAGCCAGGACATGGAAGCAACCTAGATGCCCATCAGCAGATGAATGGATAAGGAAGCTGTGGTACATATACACCATGGACTATTACTCAGCCGTTAAAAAGAATTCATTTGAATCAGTTCTAATGAGATGGATGAAACTGGAGCCCATTATACAGAGTGAGGTGAGCCAGAAAGATAA
This sequence comes from Muntiacus reevesi, assembly GCF_963930625.1. Lineage (NCBI taxonomy): Eukaryota > Metazoa > Chordata > Mammalia > Artiodactyla > Cervidae > Muntiacus > Muntiacus reevesi. The sequence goes on from NC_089261.1 coordinate 6,004,536, forward strand.
AGAACATTACAGTATACTAACACATATATACGGAATTTAGAAAGATGGTAACGATGGCCCTATATGCAGGGCAGAAGAAGAGACACAGAAGTACAGAACAGACTTTTGAACTCTGTGGGAGAAGGTGAGGGTGGGATGTTTCGAAAGAACAGCATGTATATTATCTGTGGTGAAACAGACCACCAGCCCAGGTGGGAGGCATGAGTCAAGTGCTCAGGCCTGTTGGGCTGGGAAGATCCAGAGGAATCAGGTGGAGAGGGAGGTGGGATGGGAGACCGGGATGGGGAATTCGTGTAACTCTATGGCTGATTCATATCAATGTATGACAAAACCCACTGAAAAAAAAAAAAAAAAACATAAAAAAAAAAAATAAAATTGTGGTGCTGGAGAAGACTTTTGAGTGTCTCTTGGACTGCAGGGAGATCAAACCAGTCAATCCTAAAGGAAATCAACCCTGAATATTCATTGGAAGGACTGATGCTGAAGATGAAGCTCGAGTACTTTGGCCACCCGATGCAAAGAGCTGACTCATTGGAAAAGACCCTGATGCTGGGAAAGATTGAAGGCAGGAGGAGATGGGAGTGACGGAGGATGAGATGGTTGGATGGCATCATCGACTCAATGGACATAAGTTTGAGCAAGCTCTGGCATATGGTGAAGGACATGGATGCCTGGTGTGCTGCAGTCCATGGGGTTGCAAAGAGTGGAACACAACTTAGAGACTGAACAACAAAATAGTTAATCTGTATTTTATTTTATAAGAAACTGAAAAACTAGTTTCCAGATATTTGCATTGCACCAGCACTGTATGAGTGTTCTAGTTGCTTTGTATCTTCACCAACACTTGGTTATTGACATTGTTTTTTCATTTTGTTTGTTTGCTATTCAAATAGGTATATAGTGGTTTACTTTTCATTTTCTTGACTAATGTTGGCTGTTAACTAAAAGATGTTGAACATCTTTTCATGTGCTTATTTGCCATCTCAGTAACCTCTCTGTTGAAGTGTCTGTTCAAATCTACTGCCTAATTTTTATTGGGTTCTTTGTTTTTTTAACTCAAGTTTTCATAGTTCTTTTATTTCAGCATTATTCTTGAAGGATGTTTTCCTGAAGGTTTATAGAATTTCAGGTTTATATTTCTTTTCTTTCAGCCCTTTAAAAATGTCTTTACTATGCTTTCTGGCCTTCATGGTTTCTGATGAAAAATCTGCAGTCATTGGAAATGTAGTTTTCCTGCAGATAATATGGCATTTTTCTTGGATTGCTTTCAAGATTTTTTATTTGTTTTTAATTTTCAGTATGTCATTGCAGGAGACACAGGTTTGATCCCTGGGTTGAGTAGATCTCCTGCAGAAGGAAATGGCAACCACTCCAGTATTCCTGCCTAGGAAATCCTATGAACAGAGGAGTCTGGGGGGCTGTAGTGCATGGGGTCACATAAAAGTTATACACACAGCAACAAATGCTCATTATGATGCTTTTTGACACAGATTTATTTGGGCTAACTCTATTTGGGATTTGCTGACCTTGAATCTGTAGGTTTATGTCCTTCACCAAATGTGGGAAGTTTTCAGTTACTTCAGGTTTCCCCTCTGCTTCACATTTCTTACTGTCTTATACTTGGATACCTACCAATGACATGAATATTGTAGCTTTTGTTATTGTCCAGTGTTTCCCTGAGGCTCTGAATATCTTTAGTTTTCTATTATCTTTCTCTCCATTGTTCAGATGGGTAATTTCTTTTGGTCTGTTTTTAAATTTACTGATTCTTTTATCTGTAATCAAAGTTCTGCTACTGAACCCCTTCCTAGATAGTTTATTTTATATTTAATTTTTTTATTTGGTTTTTCTTTGTATCTTTTATTTCTTTGCTGGGGATGTCATCTTTTTTGCAAGACTCTGCCCATCTCTCAACATGAATATAATAGTTGTCTGATCATGTTAACTTCTGTGTCATTTTAGAGTTGGCTTGTGTTGATTTCCTTGTGAGTAGAGATTTTTTTCAGTTCTTCACAGGTGAAGTGATTTTGCTTATATCCCAAATACTTTAATATTATTCATTGCATTTTGTTTACAGTTTAAGAAGAATAAATTTGTTTATTTTAATAAACTATTCACCTGATTAGGTTTAGGCTGTAAGTCTCAGCCCCTATTTTGTGGACTTTGGTTCCAAAGTCGGTTAAGGTTTCAGAGTTTTTGTAGTTGTACTGGGACCTTTCCTTTGTATGCACCACCCAGTGGCCAGTTTGAGAACCAGATGGTAGTCTGTCCTGTAGTTTAGTTCTCAAAACTTTGGTATGCTATTTAAGGTAGATCCAAACACCTCTTTATGGGATCTCTCATGAGCTCCCTCCTACATCTTTTTAAAAATTCCCCAACACTTTCCAGCTCTCTGGCTGGCTGCCCTCTTCCCTTCTCATCCACTAGCCAAAACTAGGGCTTTAGTTTTCTCTGCGCTGCCATGCATATCCTATAATTATGTCTTTAATGAGGCATCAAGTAGTGAAAGGGCAGAGAGACAGAGCGAGAGAGAAAAAAAAGCTCTGGGACTCATCCTGAACTCTGGGCACCACAGGTCCTGTGATCAGGGTCCTCTTCCTCACAAGTTTATATGCCTGCCCAGCAGCCGCTGCAGTCACTCTCCCTGGCACTGTTGGTTTGCCTGAGGTGTCGGCTGAGAAAGAATGGAAAGAGGATTTTAAAAATGGGTTTTTTTCCTACTCTCTCTGACCCTTGGGAGTTCTCTTTCTTGCTTCTCTGACTGGAATAGGACTTTTCTTGGAGAGCTTCTGTTTGCACAATTGAGTGTTTCCTTATTTTGAGCTGCCTTTGTATCCAAGGTGCGTGATAGCAGATGGGAAGAATACAGGACACAAGAGGAAGCCCATTGCTGCTTTGGTACTACTTTGAATTCTGGTCTCTTTCCTCAGTTCATCTACTGCATTGGCTGTTCAGAGATCTGTTCCATGAAGTCTTTCCAGATGTGATGGTATTCAATGTAAAGACGGGATGCTTCCTCTATCTTGCCTAGAAATGGAACCTTTTCTTTTTTGAAAAGATCAAAAGTACATCGTTATATGTTTCTGTAGTGGTAGATACTGAGGGGAAGACATTTTTCTTTTTCTTGGTTTTCATTGTGATGTGTGGCACCTTAACACACATGTGACAACGTAGAAAGATTACCTGATATAGGAAGGGGAAAGACATAGTCTATGAAGTTCATTGTTTAGAAAAGCACACATGAAATATTTGTGTGAAGGTTTTTTTTTAGGAACATTTTTGCCTTTCAGCTCTGTCCTTACCACTTGCTCATGTCACGCTGTCTTGTCCCTCTTCTTAGTATGCTTTCTTTTCTGGGTGCTCTTTGTGTGAGCTGGCAGTTGACAATGAAGAAGCTATCAGTGGTTTCTGGCAGCACTTTTCCAACTTTGCTTCCCCAGTACCTGAGGAGTCAGAAGAGAGGACTATCCGAGGGATTGGGGCTCTAGATGGAATGTAGATGGGTATTTATTTATGTTTCTTAAAAATTGTGTGAACTCTTTTATTTTCTTCTGTAATTTTCATATAAAAATAATTCTCCATTGATTATTTTTTTTTTTTAAAGTACCACAGTGGTGCAGGAAGTTCTGCATGTGTCAGAACAATGGTTATTATGGGAGTTCTCTGTATTTTTCACTGAGTTTTGCTGTGAATCTAGAATTGCTGTAGTTTACTAATTAAAAAGATTCTCTCCCAGAAAGTTCAAATAGATTGGACGTTTCAGGGACATGTTATGTTATCATACAGTTTTGACCTCCATGGTATAATGCTATGGACTCACATTTGAATTACACTTTGATGAGAAAAGTAAGAATTATGAAACTATCAGCTGTTAGATCAGAAAGATCAGAGAATGAGCAACTAATGGTGGGATTTCTTCTGCTCAAGGACGCCTTGTATAGAACGCTTGTATCCTGGTGTATAGCACTTCTGGCAATAATTTCTTATAGGCTGCTTTCTGGAGGGAGTGGATTCCTGTTAGTCTGGTATGGATTGGGTGAGATAGGTAGGTGAGATACCTAGTGCTTTTTTCAATAGTTAGTGAATCCTGTAATTCCCATATGTTGGCTTCAGTGTTTTTCCTAATTTCCTTGCTCACCACTGTTTTTTCCCAGTCTGCCCCTGGTTTCACACTCTCCCCAGGATCATCTGTATGTGTGAAGGCACACGTGCTCAGTGCTCTGGAGTAGAGGGAGGGTTGGTGGGGCAGGGGCACAGAGCTTACACTGAAGCCAGATGATTACTTGGAGAATGTTCAGATAGTTCCCTGGTGTTTTTTTTGGCATGACTTTACACTCCTCCTGTGCCACACCCATAGAGTGACAGCACAAGGCATGGGCAATTCAGAACCATTAGTCTAGGGGACTTCAAACTTCTTTCATTGTTTAGTTTCAAAGTTTACAAGGGAAACTCAAGATGATGGTACACAGGTTTTATAATCTGACATGAACATTAGCGTTAGGAATTCCTCCAGTGCTAGAAAACGACACCTACTTAGTTATTTAATTCCTGGTTATCGTTTCATCTTTAACTGCTCACCAGATTTCTAGTTTCTTTTCAAAATATGATTTTCCCATAAACTGTTACTTTAACAAATTTGATAGAATTAGTTTAAAATTAATTTAGGGTTAAGAAATAGCTGATATGGTATGAAACAATCATGATTGAGAGCAGATTTCTTTTAGAAATTGATACTGTATGTACCAAAAGCAACACTGAAAAGAAAAACACTTCACAGCTGCAGATTTGGTTAGAACATTATGTTTAGGCCGTTTGGGCCTTTGACTCTGGGTTGCAAACTGAATAATGGTGTTTTCTAAAATAGCCTTCAATCTCTTGCAAGTGCTTTCAGCATACAATAAGACAGACTAGTGAAAAAATATAAGCATAGCTTTCTGGAGAGATAGGAATGATTACTCCCAGCTGAGCAGGTAAAACATTGCTGCATGAAGAATGTGTTCTTTGCCGATTCTCAAGGTTTTATTTATTTTTATTTTTAATACAAACTGTCAGCATATAGAAGCAAAAGAAACTCCACTTGAAAATCTCAGAAAATTAAAGAAGCATAGCAAATTGTATTGCAGGTAAAAATCCATTTTTAGCCAGCAAACAAATAAGCATTGGCTGAGAAGCTTGCTGATGGCTTCCTTTGTTTCTCTTTGATTTAAAGCATCATGCCTGTAATCTAATTAACATCGAACTGAGTTGCAAGTACAGTGGCCTGTTTGGTTCAATAATAATACATTTATATGAAAGGTTAATGAAATGAATTTTCCCTCCGTCCAATTCATTAAAAATTGTTCCACAATCAACGGTTGCTAATGGAATAGAGATTAAATATTCATGTTCATAAATTTTCTGTGTCATTTCTGATTTTCCTTCATTTCTGCCTCCATAGGTTGGATTTTGCCGGTGTAAGAATTCCCAAACAAAAAGCTTGATTTAGAGGTTAATTGCACACTATTAGTTCTTTTATCAAAGAGGTAGTGTGGAATAGTAGAAAGAGTTTTTGGCAGCAGGGATGTTTCATAACCACCTCTTTTGTGCAATAGTTGTCATAAGAACTTCTTGCAGAATATCGTGAGGGTTAGTGATGAACTATGGAAAACAACTAGCACTGTGTGGGACACAAGTAGCAGTTCAATGATAACTAGAAGGGATTTTGGAGAATGAAGCATCTGTGCACTAAAAGTTATGGTTTTATAATGGCAAGACTGATATGGTAAGACTGGGCGCTTGTTAATTCTTAGATAGGTGTTCAGGCTTGGCCCTCAGAACATCTTGTAATTCTAATTATCAGTATATCAGGATAGAGTCTCTGATAGAAAGGACTTTTTCATGTTTCCACAGATAGATTTTTGTGTGTCATCTATTTTTTTTTTGCTATCTCTTTCTTCTTTTCCACCTAGGCTAAGGGACTTGATTTAAAGTGCATATGATGTTTTTCCCAGGTAACAAATTTACTAGATAATTGAAGCCTACCCAATCAAGTGCCAAAAGTGTAAAGATTTTTAAAAGCAATTTTGATTTAAAAATTTCCATTAAGCAGATTACCTATTTATAGGCTTCTGAAATGGAAGATGCCAAACATAAGTTAACTATTCTGTTAATGACCAAAGGTGAACATTGAGATCATTAATTTTTGTTTTGTGCTTACTTTTTGTCAGTTCCTCACCCACTTTACCACAAGTAATTTCCATTGTGTGAAGTGGTAAAGCAGATGAGCCACCTGATTAAATAGCAAATGCCAAGTTGAGACTCAATAGTGAGAAATTCACTTCTCTTCAGTTTTTAAAAATGTAGCCACTCTTTGTTTTATATACCATATGTGATATCAATTAGCGTTCTTTGTTGACATTGTTATTATCATCCTCTCTGTAAGTGGAAATGGAACATGAAGTTGGGAGAAGTGCCTTGACTAAAGGCACACAGCTGAAAAGCAACTGGAATAGGATTCTAGTGTCAGCCAGTGAGTCTTTTCTGCAGCAGCTGCCCTGGAAGTAAGTCACATAGCTTCAGTTCCCAGCTTTTGTAGTAGTTATTTTTATTTGTTGAGTGTATACCCTTTCACTTTGTGTTTGGATGTTTGTTGTTAAAGGAAGACCAAACTCTAGAGCTCTACTGTCTAATACAGTAGCTACTAGCCAGTTGTGGCTTTTTAAACTTATTAACATTTAGTTTCTTAGTCACATGGTTCACATTTCACATGGTCAGTGGCCACAGGTGACTGGCCAGAGGGTTCTGTTATTAGACAGTATAGAGAACAGTTTCATCATTTTAGAAAGTTCTGTTAATTTTTCCCTTGTCCTAAATGAGCATATATAACAAAATATGTGACAAAAATAATTTGTGCTTATGTATCCATCTGGGTTCCTATTTGATGCAAGACTGTGGAAATTTGTTGAGGACATAGGTCCTATCCCTTCATTTTTATGTGTCATATTTTAATGTGACATATAGTTTTAATGTGTAATAAATTTTATAGTGGGCATTATGTGTACATTTACATTTTGCTTGTATGATGGATATGTTTTAAGGAGTACAGTCTTTTATTTTCTCATATAATGCCTTCCTAAAAAAGTATATGAAAGTCAAATATGTGAGATGGCAAATATACAAATATTAAACAAGAGATTGACAAATACAGTGAGTAAGGAACATTAATTCCTAGAGAACTGAAAAATAAAATCTTAAATCATGCCTTTCCTTTTAAGATTCATTTAAAAATATATATTCTCTAATTTTATCCTTTTCCATCAAAACTGAGCATAGTTAGTTCTGTGTGATGTTAAAACTTTTCTACTTTTGCCATCTTGTAATCATTTTCACTTTTGACCCAATCATGGTTTAATTGTAGTTTAATGCTGGTGCTTTTAAAAACTAAAATCAGCATTTCTGTTTTTGCAATTTCTCCTCATTTTGAAATGAAATAGCAAGGGAAAAGTCAGTGAAAATAGTTCTGTGACTTACCAGTATTGTTGACAAGATGGTGATGTTATGGTAGCAGGTGGTATGATGGGCTGGCAAGTTTACTACCATGTTATAGAGATATTTATTCTTCAGAAGATGTTAAAAAAAAGTTCAAATTCAAACAGTGAAAAACAGGTTAGGAACATTAACGTATAGCATTTAAAAGTACAGATTAGACTTGCGAAAAAGAAAAAAATTAAAGTACAGATTAAATCGAAAGCGGAGTGTTTGGCAGCACTTGTACTAAGTAATAGATTATACTGTACATGTAAGTAAACAACTTTATGTATCATTACATATTATATACATTTATTTTTTGTTATGAATGTACATATGTACCTATGAGCATAATTTATCTTATTACTCATTTGAACCGTGGAAGAGGAGGAAGTTTAGGTTATTATTGAGTTCAGTGATGTTTTAGAATTGTGAATAGATTGTTGAAAGAAAAGACTTAAAGGTCCTTCATTGCTTCCAGGGGTACTTAAGGGGTGAATAGCTTACTGTTTCACATATTTAGTCTTTGAGTGTTTTTACTTTAACCCTGTCTTAGTCTGTTTGGACTGAAATAACAAAATACTGTAGACTGGGTGACTTAAATAACATTTATTTTTCACAGTTCTGGAGGTTGGGAAGTCCAGGATCAAGGTGATGGCAGATTTGGTATCTGGTAAGGGCTGATTGCCTGACGTCTTCTTGCTGTGCCTGGTCTCATGTGGTAGAAGGGAAGAGAGAGCACTCTGGAGTCACTTTTATAAGGGCGCTAATCCCACTCTTGAGGGGATTAGAGACTCTTGAGACTCATTGTCTAATCACCTCCCCAAAGCCCCACCTCCAAATACCATCACAGTGGCAATTAGGTTTCAACTTATTAATTTTGGAGTGACACACACATTCAGTCTAGCAAACTCTCTGAGATGAGAAGAATGTACATTCACTAAGGACAAAATACTAACAATTTTAACCAAAGGATGTAAGCACTTTGGTCATTAATTACATTTTTATTACTTCTAAAATGTTATAAACCCTTCCTATTGTAAACAGTTATTGTAGGTAGAAGTTGAGAAATTTTATACTCTTTCCCTCTAGACCATGAGCACCTTGAGTCCAAGTCCTGTCTTTATTTCTTTTTATTTGTGGTACACATCACAGTACCTGCTTCTGTGGATTTTTAGAGAATGTTAATTGAAGTAGTATGGAAGGAATGAAAACATACTTGTAACCTACTTGTATTTCTGTTATTTGTGAGATTACTTAGTGGCATGTGTGGAATAATCACTGAAGATTCTTTGTGGTAAACAACAAATATATAAACAACTCTACAACACTCTAAAATCTAGGCGTTCCCCTTGTAGTCCAGTGTATTACCTAGCTCCTTACAAGTCTGTCTTCTTGGCTAAAGCTTCAGGTTAAAACCATTGTTCTCAGGGCGTAGGGGCTCTCAGAAGTCAGTCCATATTGCCTTCCCTTCTCTGTCTGCTGCATAACAGTGACCAGAATGCGAGTGTATACCTGAGGAGTGCTGAAACAGGGAGTGTATTATCTGAGGTTGGCTGGGCTCAATCCTGAGTGACCCAGATTTGTCCCTTTCCCAGATGCTGATGCTTCCTATGAAACCTGTGATAGTAAGAGAAGAATTAGGTCACATCAGTTTTCTTTAAGTTTAGTAAACAGCAGTGAAACTCAATGCTTCTTGATCTTTCCTTTAGGAGGGACTGACCGAATCCCGTGGGGTGGGGGTTGCTTCATCTCCCAGACCTGTTAGCACCAGCTGCTTTCATTGGTGGCTCAGGTTTTGTCTGGGAGCCTTGCAGCAGTGAGTTTCCCTGTTGCTAAGAGTCTCACATGGAGCAAGAGGGAGGAGTGAATAAAGCAGTGATAGGAGTTGAATGCTGTTACAGTGAATAACGAAATGTTTTAAATATTTATTGAACTCTCCTTATGTTCTGTTAGTCTGTAATTATGTGTTCTTGTTTTCCTCATTAATTAATAATCAAAATAGCTTACTTTATTAAGTATTTACTCTATGTCAGGCACTGTGCTGAAAACTCTAAGCTTTTAATAGAAAGTCTTGTGACGTTGAGTTGGGGATTCTGGAAGGACAGAGGGAGGGTCAGGGGAGGTCTTCGGGCCTTCTTACCTTTACCTCTTTTCAGAATCTTCTCAGGAAGGAAATTGAGACTCTGGGCAGTGTGATCTAGTCATATCTTTCCTCATCTAATTTCTGAGTGTCCTAAGAAAGCACAATGTGTATGTGTTGTGCTGTGCTTAGCTGACCAGTCGTGTCCGACTCTTTGAGACCCCATGGACTGTGGCCCGCCAGGCTCCTCTGTCCATGGGAATTCTCCAGGCAAGAATACTGGAGTGGGCTGCGATGTATTCCTCCAGGGGATCTTCCCAACCCAGGGATCCAATCCAGGTCTCCCGCACTGCAGGCAGTTCTTTACTGTCTGAGCCACCAGGGAAGCCCAAGAATACTGGTGTGGGTTGTCATGCCCTCCTCCAGGGGATCTCCATGACCCAGGGATCAAATCCCTATCTCTTTCATCTCCTGCATTGGCAGGCAGGTTCTTTACCACTAGCGCCGCCTGGGAAACCCATATATACATACATACACACACACATGAATTTTTAAATTTAGCTTTAATGTAGCATTTCTAGAGTTATATAAACTATAGTTATTTTTAGTTGGAATGTGGTACATCATGCCTCTTGGATTATAGAAATCACCTAAAATGTTAGATGAAAAGGGTAGTGAAAAATGTGTATAAACACATTAAAGATTAAAAAGTGACTGAGTCCACTGAAAGGAAGTGATCTTATGAATTAGTGATGAAAGTGCATTTACAGGTTATTGTCTTACTGAAGTCTGAGTTTTAACAGCTGCTGGTAGTTTAAACTAATAGAAGTCTGAATAGACCATAATAATTTGAGTATTCATTCTGTTCATGGATTGTTTTTTAATAGAAACACTGAATAGTATTGCTTATCTTAAATTACCTCAAAGCATAGTTGTAAAAATGAAATAAGTAATTATGTTTTGTAAACATGAAAGGTGCTCTCTCATAGTGTGTATACATAATATAAAATTATGTATTAAATTTGAATAGTAGTTTTAGAAGTTGTTTGAAACTTCATTTAGAGCCCATAAATACAATTTGTTACAATTGAAAAGAATATTGGATGAAAAAGTTACATTTGTGTTATAAGCATAGAGTATTATAAAAATATTTAAATAGGCCAAGTATTTTAGAAGCAGATGTCATATAAGCAATGAATGCATTAATAATATGTCAGTTTTATGTGTTATTTAATCAGGTTCAAAACCCTTTGCTGGTTATATACTTGAAACACTTTGATCATTTACTTGATTTTACTCTGTGTTCGAAAATAAACTATAAGTTCTTACGATCATTATGAAGTTTAAATATTTTATTAATTTGCTGGCCCTTTCTGTAATTAGCTGGAAGGAGGGATTTTTTTTTTTTATATTCACAGTTGATAATACCAGTTTTTAAACTAATCCAATTAAAAGATGCAAACAACAGCAATCTTATTTTGTTTCAAGCAAAGCACATGTATTTTAAATAATGGTTTTGTTTTTTTTTTTTTTTAAATTTTATTTTATTAGTTGGAGGCCAATTACTTCACAACATTTCAGTGGGTTTTGTCATACATTGACACGAATCAGCCATTGAGTTACACGTATTCCCCATCCCGATCCCCCCTCCCACCTCCCTCTCCACCCGACTCCTCTGGGTCCTCCCAGTGCACCAGGCCCGAGGACTCGTTTCATGCATCCCACCTGGGCTAGTGATCTGATTCACCATAGATAATATACATGCTGTTCTTTTGAAACATCCCACCCTCACCTTCTCCCACGGAGTTCAAAAGTCTGTTCTGTACTTCTGTGTTTCTTTTTCTGTTTTGCATATAGGGTTATCGTTACCATCTTTCTAAATTCCATATATATGTGTTAGTATGCTGTAATGTTCTTTATCTTTCTGGCTTACTTCACTCTGTATAATGGGCTCGAGTTTCGTCCATCTCATTAGAACTGATTCAAATGAATTCTTTTTAACGGCTGAGTAATAGTCCATGGTGTATATGTACCACAGCTTCCTTATCCATTCATCTGCGGATGGGCATCTAGGCTGCTTCCATGTCCTGGCTATTATAAACAGTGCTGCGATGAACATTGGGGTGCACGTGTCTCTTTCAGATCTGGTTTCCTCGGTCTGTATGCCCAGAAGTGGTATTGCTGGGTCATATGGCAGCTCTATTTCCAGTTTTTTAAGAAATCTCCACACTGTTTTCCATAGTGGCTGTACTAGTTTGCATTCCCACCAACAGTGTAAGAGGGTTCCCTTTTCTCCACACCCTCTCCAGCATTTATTGTTTGTAGACTTTTGCATAGCAGCCATCCTGACTGGCATGTAATGGTATCTCATTGTGGTTTTGATTTGCATTTCTCTAATAATGAGTGATGTTGAGCATCTTTTCATGTGTTTGTTAGCCATCTGTATGTCTTCTTTGGAGAAATGTCTGTTTAGTTCTTTGGCCCATTTTTTGATTGGGTCATTTATTTTTCTGGAATTGAGCTTCAGGAGTTGCTTGTATATTTTTGAGATTAATCCTTTGTCTGTTTCTTCATTTGCTATTATTTTCTCCCAATCTGAGGGCTGTCTTTTCACCTTACTTATAGTTTCCTTTGTAGTGCAAAAGCTTTTAAGTTTCATTAGGTCCCATTTGTTTAGTTTTGCTTTTATTTCCAATATTCTGGGAGGTGGGTCATAGAGGATCCTGCTGAGATTTATGTCAGAGAGTGTTTTGCCTATGTTCTCCTCTAGGAGTTTTATAGTTTCTGGTCTTACATTTAGATCTTTAATCCATTTTGAGTTTATTTTTGTGTATGGTGTTAGAAAGTGTTCTCGTTTCATTCTTTTACAAGTGGTTGACCAGTTTTCCCAGCACCACTTGTTAAAGAGGTTGTCTTTTTTCCATTGTATATCCTTGCCTCCTTTGTCAAAGATAAGGTGTCCATAGGTTCGTGGATTTATCTCTGGGCTTTCTATTCTGTTCCATTGATCTATATTTCTGTCTTTGTGCCAGTACCATACTGTCTTGATGACTGTGGCTTTGTAGTAGAGTCTGAAGTCAGGCAGGTTGATTCCTCCAGTTCCATTCTTCTTTCTCAAGATTACTTTGGCTATTCGTGGTTTTCTGTATTTCCATACAAATTGTGAAATTATTTGTTCTAGTTCTGTGAAAAATACCGTTGGTAGCTTGATAGGGATTGCATTGAATCTATAGATTGCTTTGGGTAGAATAGCCATTTTGACAATATTGATTCTTCCAATCCATGAACACAGTATGTTTCTCCATCTGTTTGTGTCCTCTTTGATTTCTTTCATCAGTGTTTTATAGTTTTCTATGTACAGGTCTTTTGTTTCTTTAGGTAGATATACTCCTAAGTATTTTATTCTTTTTGTTGCAATGGTGAATGGTATTGTTTCCTTAATTTCTCTTTCTGTTTTCTCATTGTTAGTGTATAGAAATGCAAGGGATTTCTGTGTATTAATTTTATATCCTGCAACTTTACTATATTCGTTGATTAGCTCTAGTAATTTTCTGGTAGAGTCTTTAGGGTTTGCTATGTAGAGAATCATGTCATCTGCAAACAGCGAGAGTTTCACTTCTTCTTTTCCTATCTGGATTCCTTTTACTTCTTTTTCTGCTCTGATTGCTGTGGCCAAAACTTCCAAGACTATGTTGAATAGTAGTGGTGAGAGTGGGCACCCCTGTCTTGTTCCTGATTTCAGGGGAAATGCTTTCAATTTTTCACCATTGAGGGTGATGCTTGCTGTGGGTTTGTCATATATAGCTTTTATTATGTTGAGGTATGTTCCCTCTATTCCTGCTTTCTGGAGAGTTTTAATCATAAATGGGTGTTGAATTTTGTCAAAGGCTTTCTCTGCATCTATTGAGATAATCATATGGTTTTTATCTTTCAATTTGTTAATGTGGTGTATTACATTGATTGACTTGCAGATATTAAAGAATCCTTGCATTCCTGGGATAAAGCCCACTTGGTCATGGTGTATGATTTTTTTAATATGTTGTTGGATTCTGTTTGCTAGAATTTTGTTAAGGATTTTTGCATCTATGTTCATCAGTGATATTGGCCTGTAGTTTTCTTTTTTTGTGGCATCTTTGTCTGGTTTTGGAATTAGGGTGATGGTGGCCTCATAGAATGAGTTTGGAAGCTTACCTTCTTCTGCAATTTTCTGGAAGAGTTTGAGTAAGATAGGTGTTAGCTCTTCTCTAAATTTTTGGTAGAATTCAGCTGTGAAGCCATCTGGTCCTGGGCTTTTGTTTCCTGGAAGATTTTTGATTACAGTTTCGATTTCCTTGCTTGTGATGGTTCTGTTAAGATCTTCTATTTCTTCCTGGTTCAGTTTTGGAAAGTTATACTTTTCTAAGAATTTGTCCATTTCATCCAAGTTGTCCATTTTATTGGCATAGAGCTGCTGGTAGTAGTCTCTTATGATCCTTTGTATTTCAGTGTTGTCTGTTGTGATCTCACCCTTTTCATTTCTTATTTTGTTAATTTGGTTCTTCTCTCTTTGTTTCTTAATGAGTCTTGCTAATGGTTTGTCAATTTTGTTTATTTTTTCAAAAAACCAGCTTTTAGCTTTGTTGATTTTTGCTATGGTCTCTTTAGTTTCTTTTGCATTTATTTCTGCCCTAATTTTTAAGATTTCTTTCCTTCTGCTGACCCTGGGGTTCTTCATTTCTTCCTTCTCTAACTGCTTTAGGTGTAGAGTTAGGTTATTTATTTGGCTTTTTTCTTGTTTCTTGATGTAAGCCTGTAATGCTATGAACCTTCCCCTTAGCACTGCTTCCCATAGGTTTTGGGTTGTTGTGTTTTCATTTTCATTCATTTCTATACAGTAATATAGGTTGTAGATTATTCTCTTTCATTACTTTCATTAAGTCCTGCCATTCCCTTCTGGCCTGGAGGGTTTCTATTGATAGATCAGCTGTTATCCTTATGGGAATCCCTTTGTGTGTTATTTGTTGTTTCTCCCTTGCTGCTTTTAGTATTTGTTCTTTGTGTTTGATCTTTGTTAATTTGATTACTATGTGTCTTGGAGTGTTTCGCCTTGGGTTTATCCTGTTTGGGACTCTCTGGGTTTCTTGGACTTGGGTGGCTATTTCCTTCCCCATTTTAGGGAAGTTTTCAGCTGTTATCTCCTCGAGTATTTTCTCGTGGCCTTTCTTTTTGTCTTCTTCTTCTGGGACTCCTATGATTCGAATGTTGGGGCGTTTCACATTGTCCCAGAGGTCCCTGAGGTTGTCCTCATTTCTTTTGATCCTTTTTTCTTTTTTCCTCTCTGCTTCATTTATTTCCGCCATTCTATCTTCTACCTCACTTATCCTATCTTCTGTCTCCGTTATTCTACTCTTGGTTCCCTCCAAAGTGTTTTCGATCTCATTCATTGCATTATTCATTTTTAATTGACTCTCTTTTATTTCTTCTAGGTCTTTATTAAACATTTCTTGCATCTTTTCAATCTTTGTCTCCAGGCTATTTATCTGTAACTCCATTTTGTTTTCAAGATTTTGGATCATTTTTATTATCATTATTCTAAATTCTTTTTCAGATAGATTCCCTATCTCCTCGTCTTTTGTTTGACTTGGTGGGCACTTGTCATGTTCCTTTACCTGTTGGGTATTTCTCTGCCTTTTCATCTTGTTTAGATTGCTGTGTCTGGAGTGGGTTTTCTGTATTCTGGAGGTCTGTGATTTCTTTTTATTGTGGAGTTTTTACCCAGTGGGTGGGGTTGGACGGTTGACTTGTCAAGGTTTCCTGGTTAGGGAAGCTTGTTTCAGTGATCTGGAGCATGGAACTTGATTTCTTCTCTTTGAAAAGCAATGGTGTGCCCAGTAATGAGTTTTGAGATGGGTCTATGTGTTAGGTGTGACTTTGGGCAGTCTGTATGTTGACTTTCAGGGCTATGTTCCTGTGTTGCTGGGGAATTTGTGTGATATGTCTTGCTCTAAAACTTGTTGGCTCCTGGGTGGTGGTTGGTTTCAGTGTAGGTATGAAGGCTTTTGGACGGTCTCTTATTACTTAAAGTTCCATGTAGTCAGGAGTTTTCTGGTGTTCTCAGGTTTTGGGCTTAAATCTCCTGCCTCTGGATTTCAGTTTTATTCTTCCTGTAGTCTCAGGACCTCTCCAGCTGTACAGCACTGATAATAAAACTTCTAGGTTAATGGCGAAAAGATTCTCCCCTGTTAGGGGCTCCCAGAGAGGTTCACAGAGTTACATGAAGAAGAGGACAGGGAAGAGGGAAATAGAGATGAGCAGGAGGAGAAAAAGGGGGAGTCAAGAGGAGAGAGACAGATCTATGCAGTCGTCTGTTCCTAGAGTGTTCTCCATAGCCCAGACACCAGCAAAGATTCACAGAATTGAATTGGGAAGAGAAGGGGAAAGGAGGAAATAGAGGTGTTCTGAGGTAGAAAACAGAGAGTCAAGATTGGAAGAGAATAATCACCACACTCCTGAATAAAAATGGGAACTGAATATTGGATTCTTAAATGTTTACAGTTTATATCATATACTGAAGAACAAAAATTAAAAATCTAGAGTATAGGTTAGACTCATAAAAATACTATATTAAAAACAAAAACAAAAACACCCCCCAAAAAATTTTAGAAATATATATGAGGTTCGGTTTAAAAATAAGGCTTCTCTTCTTTTTTTTCCCTTTTTCCTCTCCTCTTTGTAAGGTTATAGTGTATTGAAAATGAATAATTAAGGAGTAGTAGAGGAGTACTAGAGGACTTTAAAAGAAATAAGAGAAGAAGATAAATAAAAAATAGAGGAGGAGAAGGGAAAAAAAAAAGAAGAAGAGAAAAAAAAGAGGAAAAAAAAATTTTCCCTAACTACAAAAATCGTAAGAATTTATGAAAATGAATGTTAAGGAGTAATGGGGGAGTAATAGGGAATTTTAAAGGAAAATAAAAGAGAAAAAATTAAAAAGAAAAAATAAAACAAAAAAAAAATTCTTTTTTTTTTTTTTCCCTGCTTAAAAAAAAAAAAAAAAAAAGAAAGAAAGAAAGAAAGAAAAAAAAAAGTAAAAATATATGTAGGAAGTTCTCTGGAGCTGTTGCGGTCAGTGTGGGTTCGGCTCAGTTTCAGATAGCTCCTCGTTCTAGCTTACACTTCTTGATATCTACAGGACCCTTGTGGTGTGGTCAGTGTTTCCTACAGGGATTTTAATCTGTTGCACCAGTCCCTTCTGAAGCGGTTTGGCTTCTGTTTGCCAGGCTCTTCAGGGCCTCATTTCCGCCCTGACCCAAGCGGGCGGAGGTGGACTCTTATTCAGGTAGCTAGTTCCGTCGCGCTGCAGGGAGGGGCCAGAGTTGCTCGGGCTCCGGAGCTGCTCAGGCTCCCAGCTGTTATATGGAGCGGCGGTGCGCGCAGTTCCAGCCCTCGGGTGTTCCGCCAAGGGTCGGAACTGAGATTTGCGCCTGCTCCCTGTGCCCTCTCCGTCAGAGCGGTCCAGGCAGCCAGGGGCTTGACGCTTGACGGGCGCACTCTCCCCGCGTGCGCGCGCCCACTCCCTTCCGCGGTCCCAGTCTTAGATTCCGCCGGCGCCAGTCCGGTGCGTGCGCCTTCTGCCCGCCGCGTCCCTAGCCCCAGTGCCCGCCTGCGCCGGTCGGGTGCCTGTGCCCTTTGTCTCGCCGCGACCCTCCCGGCGGATGTCGACCATCCAGAATCTCGGTCCCTTTGCTCTGCGAACCGCAGGCAGCGTGTTCTGGCCGGTTAATTTTCTCTCTCTTGCTCTCCCACAGTTCAAGCTGGGAACTCACAAAAGCTCCCTCCGATTGTCCACAGGGCTCTCAGGCCCGGACCCTGCCCCAAATAATGCCGCTCGCTCCTCTCCGTTCCGCTCCCACTTGCTGGTGGCGGATGCGGGTGTCTGGGGTACTCTCCTGCTGGGAGTTGCTTTTAGGCTCGTAATCTGTGGGTTTTATTATTGTTTCTCTCCCAGTCAGGTTGCCCTCTGAGATTCCAACACTTCCCCCAGGCCCACCAGGTCGAGGGTTCCCCGGTGTCTGGGAACGTCCTCTATTAAGACCCTTCCCAGGACGGATCTCCGTCCTTAGCTCTTTTGTCTCACTTTTTATCTTTTATATTTTGTCCTACCTCCTTTCGAAGACAATGGGCTGCTTTTCTGGGCGCCTGGTGACCTCTGCTAGCGATCAGAAGTTGTTTTGTGAAGTTTGCTCTGCGTACAGTTATTCTTTTGATGAATTTCTAGGAGAGAAAGTGGTCTCCCCGTCCTACTCCTCCGCCATCTTGGCTCCTCCCCCTAAATAATGGTTTTGAAATACTGTGTCTGAAATGCCACATTAAATGTCGCCCTGTTGTGTTGCTCATTATGACCGTTATCTCAACACTAACCACATGCTGATATATTCCTTTAACTAATGAGGAGAAAACAAAATACGTGAACTTGGAGTGTCTCTCATTTGCTTGCACTGTACTAGATACTTTGGTGAGATGTAAAGAAATCTCCAAACCCCTGTCCTTGAGGAATTTATGCTATTAAATTGGGGTAAAAGGTTTTTAAAATCATTAAAAAATGGTAAAATATTATATACTATGTGAATAAGTACCAAAGAATGTGATAAAATTAATATGTTCTAGAAGTTGAAAGAATGAAAGTTTTAAATATAATTTCCCTGCAAGAAGTGTGCTTACACTTTATGATGTTCAGAGAAGTCAAATTTGATTACAAACTCTTTACTAGGTTTTTGAACTGAGATCACCTCAGTGTTAGTTCTGCTGGCCTGTTGTTGTAGTTGAGAATCCTCCTCAGCCTGGTGGAGCTGAGGTATAACTAGTACATGGCATTACTTATGGTGTAAGTGATGCACGCATTGTCTTCTGTTTATTTCCAGGCATACTTCCGACAGGGTGTTGCCCTCCAGTACCTCGGACGTCATGCCGACGCCCTGGCAGCCTTTGCATCTGGGTTGGCTCAGGACCCCAAGAGCCTCCAGCTTCTGGTGGGGATGGTAGAAGCAGCCATGAAATCTCCCATGAGAGGTAAATATGATAAAACTATTTGTCCCAACACTAATTTAAGTCAGAACATTTCTATTCTTTGAAGATTTTGACTCAGGCGTTGAGAATTGATAGGTTAACATATTAGGTAAGATTGGATATTTTAGACAGAGGAAAATTGGAAATCACTGTCAATAGCTGACATTAATGAGGCACAATGGGATGGTGGTAAGGCCACTTGTCTGGAACTTTATGGACCTAGATTGTATTTTTTAATTTTTCGTTAACTAACTATACAACTTCTCTGGGTTTTAGGGTTATGTAAAGAATCCTTATTTTTTTGTAGTTGTCAGATTCTGTACATCTAAAACAAAACACCTCTAGTAGTAAATTGATCTGCTCAGCTGGACCAATATGCCATCTAGAAATAAACAAATGAGAGAAGACATTAGACATTTCTTAAGAGGAAATATGGATCTAACTGTAGGCTATGTCTAACATTTTTCAGAGGAACATTAAAAGATTATGTTGAATTAAAAGGAAAGAGAAAAATAAGTAGATATGTGATTTTTACCTGTATTACTTCTGTGTTATACCAATTGGTATTCTGGAACAATAGATTGAAAATAGTACTGTGAAGGGTGGAGGTG
The DNA here is from genome assembly GCF_963930625.1 of Muntiacus reevesi. NCBI lineage: Eukaryota > Metazoa > Chordata > Mammalia > Artiodactyla > Cervidae > Muntiacus > Muntiacus reevesi. Next base: position 6,023,778 of record NC_089261.1, read on the forward strand.
TTCTAAGGCTCAGATCAGGTGTTCTAAGGCTTCTGTTTGAGGAACTTTGACTTTTGTGGAAAGAATTCTTGGAAGGATTGGGCTGAAAGTGTATACCAGTTGTCACCTTTGCGGAATAATGGAGACACTAAGGCAGGTTGATGCTAATGATGTCCCATACTAACTAGATGATGTCAAGCAGAGCTCTGTTTTTGTCTCTGACATGGTGGATGGCAGTATCATTAGGTAATTTATTTAGTTTTGAAAATAGTTGCAGCATTAGATAATTTTAATATACTGGCTAGTTTGATACTTGGCTCAAAATATTTATGTGCTAAGTAAAAGTTTGATGAACTAAATGGTACTCATATGGTTTCTGAGCAATTCATAGCTATAAAAAGTACTTTCCTGAAAGCGAAGATTTCATGTTTTAGGAAAAAAGTGGGAAGGAAACCTCTCTTCATGCGATTTTATAACCCCATACAAAGCTGAGTCTTTGCTGCAGGAACCTAATGGCTTCTCCCACTGGGGGACCTGCTTTAATAAACTCTGACTAAGAGCAGACGCACTTTGGAGCGCCAGGAGTGGGAAGAGAGGGAGGGGAGATGGACAGCAACAACGAAAATCAATCTCTCTCTCTTTTCTACTTTTCTAGTATTTTCTCATTCTCACCCTGTATCCCTCTGCAAGTAATTTACATAGATCATTTTTTATTTAGTTCATGAAGATATCCCTTTATTCTGAGGTATTTCTGCTGCTGCCTTTAGAACATTGGAGTGAATGTGTTGAGATCAGCAGAATCATACTTACCAGTTTGCCTTTGGAGCAATTTATTTAGATAAATGTAAAAAAATCTTCTCTGAGCTGCAAGAAATAGCTCAGGCTGCTGTCACCCTTAGGGTTTTCTGTGCCGTGTCCTTTCCCATCTTACAGAGTGACCTCAGGGTGACCCTGCAGAAAGCTACATCTTACAGGTGCCTGGGGCACTTCAGTATTTTCTTCTTTATCCTTAAAATGACTTATCTCATGTATTTTTGGCATTGCCTTTACCACTGTATCTATTCCAGGTGGGCTTTTCTTATCAACATTTTATAGAAAGACTGTTGCTTTACACAGTGTTGTTCTGTGTATCGCTTCACATCTTAATGACCTCTCTTTTTGTCATATGGTTACAATTCACAGAATCTGTCATCATTTTTTGCCCACTGTCTGTTGTAGTCTCCTGCAGTGTTCTCCATTTCTGCATTGTTGAGCAGCTGTGCAGCCCAGGATGCTTTCTGTGTAGGTCTGATCTGTGTGTCCCTTGTTTTTGTTTTGAAATGCAAAATGAATCTGAAATGCAACGTGGAGACTCCCTGGTCCAGGTGCTTCTGTAAACAAACAAAACTCCCCCAAAGCATAGCATTCTTGTCATTTGGCCTTTGGGGGAAGTTTCATTTTTTTTTTTTTTAAAAGATAGGGATAATATACCCTTGTTCCCAATTAACTACGTTCTATTAATCCACATCGAAACTTCATTGAATTTTTAAAATGTTGTTCCCTATTTTGATAATTGCATTGTCTTTTTTACTTTATTTTTGTGGTTCATTCATGCTCACCAACCAGATATCAGATTATCTACTTTTCTTGTAAATATATTTACATCACTATATGTAATATATTTCCCTTAAATCATTTATGAAAATATACAAATATGAGTATTAATATAAAGTGGGACTCTTTCATGACTCTCAAATTGTCCTTTTACTATTTTCCATTTTTCTTTTTTAGATCATCTTGCAGCAATTTCAGTTCATTATATCTTATAAATGTTTATGCAGATTTGGATGGTGTCGCACAGTCCTGCTGCCAACCACAGATTTAATAATACAATTACAAAGTGAGATTGAGTTTACCTTTATTTGTTCCTCTAAAGATGGCAGGGCTGCTTCTTGCTGAGGGTTCTCTTGTGTATATTTTCTCCCCTCTTGTTAATTTGGTAGTCCAAAGACTATTACACTTATGGGCTATCACCTGTCGTGGTGTTTCTTTCAGCTCCCGAGGACCCAGGAAGCTGATTTTTGTGATGTACTGGTGGAAAGTGGCTTGAATGTGTATAGTAAGCTTTTCTCTCATAGTCAAATCTGTGTTCACCTTTTACTTACCTGATTGTCCACCCTTGATAACTCTTTTTGTCAGATTTTCTTTTAGAAGGCAGTCACTTTTCACAGATGGCCTGTTTATGAAATGTTGGAAACTAAACAGAACTGACTTTTCCTGAAAAGACTGGGACTCTGATCCCAGCACTGCCATCTGCCATCCCATTGCCTGGGCAAGGTTCTTCCTTTCTCCGCTTCTCAGTTCGTATCTGTGAAAGGGGCATGATAGTGAGTGACTTGTACTGTTGTTTTGAGAATCAAGCCCTGGCAGTAAAGGCAGGCCTCTGTAGGACACCCACCCCCTGCAGTGTGACGCGCCTCTTCTCTTGGGGAGAGGAGTCGCAGTGGTGATAAGCTTGCTCTTGTCTTTGTGCTGTGGATGTGGAACAAACACTGCACAACACACATGATCCTCTTGCTAAGCACTTGGTTCCTGGAAAAACTGCCTTTTGCCTGAGTGTTAGGGTATTTTTATATAAAAGGTCTGGGAATTAACCTAAAGTGATCCTTGATTCTTTTGCTTTGTCCTCTGTGAAGCAGTAGAACCCAGTGTCCTGGCTACCTTGAAGAAGTGTGCCAGGACTTTAACAATCTTTAAGCTGGATTTTCCTTACTTTACTTTCCACTCACTCTGACTACCATGTCTTCTGCCTTATTTCTATGGAAGGTCTTTGAATCCTTTTGGAATGAAGTAGGATATAAATAAATTCATAAGTGAACCCAGAAAAATATGAAGTGACCTAGAGGGTTAAATGTGTCAGTTTTTCTTTTTTTTAATTTTTTTGAGCAGAGTTAAGTTTTCCTTTTAGTATGAACCAAAGCGTTTTTTTTTTTTTTTTTCCAATTGTGGTAAAAGGTACATAACATCAAATTGACCATTTTTAGTTGTGCAGTTATGTGGTGTTAAGTATACTCACAGGGTTGTGCAGCCAGCCCTTCATCTGTCTCCAGATTTTCATCCTCCCGGGTTGACACTTTGTACCTATTTAAACAATAACTCCTCATCCCTCCCTCACCCCACTCCAGCTCCTGGTGACTACTAAGGTACCTCCCGTAAGTGGAATCACACAGTATTTGTCCTTTTTGTGACATGCCCGGTGATCTTTAACTTAGTTTCCTCTATAAGGAATTTGCTTAAGAAAAGATAGAAATTAAAATTAAGTTAATATTATGAACCTTACCTCTAAACTTTGTTTATGGGCAATACTTTACTCTCATTACACTTTGCTTGCCTTCTTATGTGTTAGCAGTTGCTGTTCTTTCTGGATCCCTGTTCTGGAGATTCATTCCAAAATTGTTTTTCCCGGTCTTCTGAATTTGCAATTCAGTGTTATATTGTATCCAATAGTAACTGGTAGTGATATCACCAGGTTTTTAGGAAAGTTGAAGCCTTCTTAGTCATGTATGATAATGAAATGTTATAAGGATAAAATGGAAGGCTCCAGAATGTCTTCTTAGTATCTGGGACAGATTGAAGTCTGCACAATTTCGGTTACCTTAAGAATGATTCATAGGAGACAGTCAGTAGAATATCATCACTTTGGAATAAGGCATTGTACCTGTTAATACATTTATTCCTCAGTTCTGTGGATTTTTAAATTCTAAATGTGTCTTAAATTTATCTCTTGTTTTCCATCTGTTTTGTCATTGCAAAATATAGAACTTTTCCTCTAACTGACTTTCCAGGCTTCTTTCCAGTCCCTGCTTTTGCTTTCCTTCCAGAATGAATTTTCTACAATGTAAATGTAATCTGTCATTCTCTTATTCATAATTCTACATTTTCCCTTTTGCCTGCAGGATAAAGGCCAACTGCTTTAGTATAAAAGATCTTACCTCTTTTATTCTCATCACTAAGATACTCCCAGCTAAAACTACCTGCAGTTCCTGGAAAACACTGGTTTCTCATAGCTCCAGTTTCTGTTCAGATATCACTACCTCCAGAAAGCATTCTCAAACCTACCTGGACCTGCCTTCCTTTCTCCTCAGGGGTCCCATAGCATATCCTACCAGTTCTGAGAGATCTGGATTGAAAGTTGTATCATTATTTTACATATTATTAAGAAAATCGACTCCAAATGGCTCAGACAGTAAAGTATTCGCTTGAAACGTGAGAGACCTGGGTACGATCCCTTCGTCAGGAAGATCCCCTGGAGAAGGGCATGGCAACCCCCTCCAGTGTTCTTGCCTGGAGAATCCCGTGAACAGAGGAGCCTGGTGGACTATAGTCCGTGTGATCACAGAGTCGGACACGGCTGAGCGACTAACACTTCACTTTTACTTTTAGACATAGAAATGGGCTTCCCTGGTGGCTCAAATGGTAAAGAATCTGCCTGCAGTGCAGGAGACCTGGGTTCGATCCCTGGGTTGGGAAGATCCTCTGGAGGCGGTCATGGCAACCCACTCTGTTATTCTTGCCTGGAGAATCCCCATGGACAGAGGAGCCTGGTGGACCACAGTTCATGGGGTCACAAACAGTCGGACAGAATGACCAACTCAGCACAGCACGGATACAGAAATAACCAGCCATTGTAAGGCACTGTTGAGTTCTGGATTGTTGCTGTTGTTTAGTCGTTTCAATCGTGTCTGACTCTTTGTGACCCTGTGGACTATAGCCTGCCAGGCTCCTCTGTCCATGGGATTTCCCAGGCAAGAATATTGGAGTAGATTACTATTTCCTTCTCCAGGGGATCTTCCCTCCCCAGGGATCGAACCCACATCTCCTGCATTGGCAGGCAGATTTTATACCACTGAGCCACTAAGGAAGTGCTAGGTCATGGATAATAAATCTCAAATTCACATATAGTTAATAGGTGAATAAATATGTAGTACTGATGAAATAAATATAGTATGTCTTTTAACTGAGTATGATTATTTGTCTGTTACTAGCTTCTATTTAATACTACATTCCTTCAAGTTTTTCAAGTGTGAGGAAATATGACTTTGTTTATCTTAAATTCTTAAAGCCTTTACATTTTGAAAGCACATAACTAGTGTTCAGTGATTGTTGCAAAGTACTTTTACATTCTTATGAAGTTGTTTTGACATTGGATATTTTATGTATTATGCATAATTTCTATAAAGAAAAATATTTTTACAGGGCTGCCAAATCCCTCTTCCATCTAGCCTGAGAAAATGACACACTTAGTCCTTTGGCTGACAGCCTAAATTTATTGTAGGATAGGAATTAGAATTGTAGAATAGTAGAGTTGGGATGAAACCTTAGAGATCACCTAATCCAGCCTATACAGTTTTTTAAAAAATCTTTATTTAATTTGTTATATCATTGCTTTTGTTTTATGTTTTGGTCTTTTGGCTGAAAGGCATTTGGAATCTTAGCTCCCTGGCCAGGGATTGAACCCACATCCCCTTTCCAGTAGCATCTCAGTACCTTTCTTCTCCACTTAAAATCAGCTCTAATTGATGTCTTGTGTGAACGACTAAGAATGTTGTGTGGTATGGTATCAGAGAGCCTGAACTTAGAATCCTGCAGTGGGTGCTTGTCGTGGCTCTGTCCCAAGCTGTCTGCCCTTGCATGAATCACTTGAATACTCAGATTCTTCTTTTCTAAAATAAAGGGTGGTTTCAAGTTCTCTTCAGCTCTAAAATTGTTATTTTTGCTCCTGCTGATTGTCCAGTGGTGTGTTAATATGCTCATCACTGGCTGCTAAGTCCAGTGGGTACCACCAAAATTCTGCTCCCAGTTGTTTGAGTATGGCATTGTTCTTTTCCTGTTCCAGCAATTCCTGTGTTCTTTGCCTGTATTTAACCCTATTGGTTAGCAAGTGTTTACTGGTGTTGTGCACTGCTTGCATCTTGACAGGTGTAAAAAATCTTCTTTGTTCTCTGTTTAGTGATCTGATTGAAGGGAAAAAAATGCTCTAGGCTCCAGTAGGTTTTGAGGTTTCTGTGGTAATGTTGATTCAGACGAGAGCACCTTAGTGAGTGGAGATTTGAAGTCATAAATTGTAAAAATTACATTTTAATGCAGTACTGTTGGCTGAGAGATTTCACAATTGAAAGAGACCAACCTTTTAATAGTTTTTTTTTTTTTTTTTAACATAGGCACAGTGGTACAACTAATGTGAAACAGTTTTTCAGGAAGCTAACAACAAATGTGTTGTAAGTGCTGCCTCACTGTAGGGTTATAGTCATTAGCTCTGCGATTGTCTTTGGAAAATGGAGAAGAGGAAGAAGGAGCTTAAAGGTCATCCACTTTGAAACCTAGCTTCAGATGGAAAGAATCTCCTTGTGGCTTCCTGACCCCTAATCTATGTCCTTTTCACCACATGAAAATAAAACAAGCTAAACATTAATTTTTTTTTTTTTAAACATTAATTTTGTCTTTCATCTTACCTTAGCAAACTCAGATGATTTCTTTTTGGTTTCATTTGTCACCACAACAGAAATTGATAGTACTTTTTAATGTGGTCATGCTAGTCTCAGGAACAGCAGGGTACACTGGGTTGCCAGTGAGGATGATGGCTATTTGTTGAGAGAGCTGCTTTTATATCTTCTAGGGGAAAAGGTGGATAGAGTTTATTAATCAGCCATTCAGATTCAGGTTTAACAAACATTTCTTTCATTGAGTGCCAGATGTGTTAGGATCTTTCACCTATATAGAAATGGTTTATAATAAAGTATTAAACAGTCCTACAGTGGTCTTCACATTAAGCTGGGAAAATATTTTAAAAGTTAACACACGTGAAACATCTCTAAAAAAGTTAAGGGCCAAACTGCAATACTAACTATAAAAATATATCAGAAGTTTAGATACAAAGATTAATGTGGGCTGGAGGACCTGGGGATAGTACAGGCATACCTCATATTACTGTATTTCCTTTTATTGTGCTTCACAGATATTGTTTCTTTCTTTCTTTTTTTTTAAAAAATAAATGGAAGGTCTGCGTCAACCCTGCATCGAGTGAGTGTATTGGTGCCATTTTTCCAACAGCATTTGCTCACTTCATGTCTCTGTGTCACACTTTGACAATTCTAGCAATATTTCAAACTTTTTCATTATTATTGTATTTGTTCTGGTGGTCTGTGATCTGTTACTTTTGATGTTGCTGTTGTATCACTGAAGGCTCAAGATGATGGTTAGCATTTTTTAGCAATAAAGTATTTTTAATTAATGGGATTTTTTTAGACACAATGCCATTGCACACCTAATAGACTACAGTATAGTGTAGATATAACTTTGATATGTGTGGAAGCCAAACATTGCATGCGGTTTGTTTTATTGTGACATTTGCTCTATTGCAGTGGTCTGCAGACAGACCCACAGCATCTCTGAGGTCTGCTTGGATATGGTAGCAGTGGGACTTGAGTGATGTACCTGTGATACTTTGAGAGGGCAGCAGGTCAGAGAAGGGAGAACTATTCAGGGAAAGTGAGGGGTCCTCATCAAAGACCAGAAGAGAGGAAGAGTGTGGTGTACGCCTGTGAGATTGAAGTAAGGAAATTGCTGGACTGACCTTGGTGTTGTCCAGTCATGTGAATGAGTGGACAGTGAGGATGGTGCTGGATGAAAAACTGGAAGAGTTTGTACCTGAAATGGACCATAGAAAGTTTGAGAGACCATTGTTTCTAGAGCATGTTAGAAAGGATTGTTTTGTGTATTCTCCTACATTCTCTCTTTTCTTTTGTTTTTCTTCAGACTCCCTCGAGCCCACTTATCAGCAGCTTCAGAAAATGAAACTGGACAAGAGCCCCTTTGTGGTTGTCTCTGTGGTTGGGCAGGAACTCCTGACAGCTGGCCATCACGGGGCCTCTGTGGTTGTCTTAGAAGCCGCTCTGAAGATTGGCACCTGCAGCCTCAAACTGAGAGGTTCCGTTTTCTCTGCACTGAGCAGTGCTTACTGGTCTCTTGGAAACACAGAGAAGAGCACGGGATACATGCAGCAGGACTTGGATGTAGCCAAGACCTTAGGTAGAGTTATGTTTTTCTCCTTTATTTTAGTGCAGAAAGGAAATGAAGAAAACGGATTAACCTGACGTGAATGGGATTGAAATGTGCAGTGAAAACATGTGCAGTGAAAAGTGATTCTTCCTCTGGAACATTCTGTGTTTTAGAGTACTCATGTCTTTAGGGCTTTTCATTTAACAAGGTATCAAGGTTCCAAAAGGCCAAAAGATATGGATGAACATACTCATTGCCTTTTCAGAGATATGGGCTCACTGATTTAATATCTCAAGTGATGGTATTTGTGGGATCTTTCACTTAAATTTACATTTTTGCCTACGAGAATGCACCATCATTTTGTTGGAGTAGACAGTGCAGAGCAGTGGTTTAGAGTGTGGACTGAGGAGCCAGACTGCTGAGTTTAGAATCTTGACTCTGCTACTTACTGACTGTGTGACTTTTGGCAAGTTGCCCAACATCTCTGTGCTGTTGTTTCCTCATTTAAAAGAAACAAAAAAAGATGGTTTATGATAATCATCACATTGATTATTTAAGGACTTAGATTGCAGTAAGAGATGTGGTGAGTCTACCATTGACATACTTGTAAAGAAGCAACATAGGTTTGGAGTCAAGTGACTGAACCAACCAACAAGATGATGGTTGTTCAGAACCAAAGCAATGACCTCTCATTTCCAGGAAACTTATGTCCCTGTTATATGTTATAACATCAATAACGGTTGTCCAGAGGTTTAACTTCTAGGACCATAACTTCCCACATGGAGTCTTTTAGAGGAAGAAAAAAAGGCAAATGGAATTTTAAGTAGTAAACCTGTGGCTATCAAATTAAGATGGCCTTTATATATTATAAATAATGCTGTAACTTAGAGAAATATTCTCTTTTTTTTAAACCCAATTCAGGTGACCAGACAGGAGAATGCCGAGCTCATGGGAACCTGGGCTCTGCATTCTTCTCCAAAGGAAATTACCGGGAGGCTCTCACTAACCACAGGCATCAGTTGGTGCTTGCCATGAAACTCAAGGATCGAGAGGTAGGAAGTTTTACCTACAGACCAAAACCAGTTTGTTTGAAACATGGGATATTTTTCTTTTTTGATGCTCAAAGTGTTTCAATTATCTTAATATATTACTTTCAGAAGGTGATAATCATTGCTTCTAGCTTTCATCAACAAAGCGGTGTTGGACATCTGCCACATACAGGGCTTGGGATTATAGTGATAAGTGAGACCTGGCCTCTGACCTCAGGATCTAATAGCTTGTCAAGTGCAGCGTTCTTACGCTCTTCACATGTGCTGTGGATATGTGTAAAACTAGCCAAAAGCTGTATCAGTATGATATATCCATTAAATTAAGAAAGCACACATTATGCTTTGTCAGAGATGGAGTATTATTGCTGTGAATCCTTCACACTGTTTCTTTGGTGGATTTTTAACTCTGGTGATAGAGACATATTTAGTCTCCTCAGGAGAGCTGAATTGTAATGACAGAGAAATATCCCCTTAGTCTTTTCTAGATAAATGAAATGTAAAATTCTTAGAGACTTGATGTCTAGTAGATGCTCATGATGGTCCCTGCAGAGTGGAAAGAGGGTGGGGTTTGGCGGGAGACAGACCCAGACTTGAATGCCTGCTCCAGTTCATCCTGGCTTGGGAATTTTGGGGAAGTTATTGTTTAACTTCTCTTTGCCTCTTATTTCTTATTCAGAAAATGGTGACTCCATTCATTCTATACACAGTTGTGATAGGATTATAAATAATATATGTGAAGTACCTAACATGGTACCTGGAATTCCATAAATGGTAATAGTAATGTAATATTATAAATGAGAAAGAGAAGGTTAATAGCTGAGGCAACAATAAATTTATGAATTAATCCATATGGTGGGAAATAAGTTTAGTTACATTTGTATCTTAGAATTTTACTGTAGGACATTATGGAGATTAATTATATTATTTAAATGACCCAGGATCTTCATTTCTCTAGAACACAGTCAGGTATTAGAAAGGAATGGTAAAGGAAAAAACCTTTCCTTCAGTGGCGTGCTAGAACAGCCCCTTGAGAATGCTGGACTTCTGTGAGGTCTCTCTCACCCATGAGTGTCAGATAAAAGCCTGAAAGCTACCAAGGACTGTCATGTTTTGGCAGTTTTATTCTCAAGAGAGTTGCCTACACACTTTTCTCTTTGCCTATTTACTCTTAGTTTACAAGCAATCCTTATAAGCCAGATGATCTGATTTCTGGATGTTAAAAGGATGAAAAACAGGGCTCAGGTTTCCAGAGACAAATATACTGATAGCATAAGAAGTTAAGGCAGGTTTAAAAACTAAAATAGCATAGGTATCCAGATAGGGCCAGATAGCTGCAAGTATCTCAAGAGCTGGGTTTATACCCTGTTTTCCTAACCTTTGAGATATATATTAGCCCAATTATTGGATAGATTAGAAAGACTTTTAATTAGGGGCAGAGGGTTGTGATAGGTATTAAAAAAGGAAAGCATCCTAATGCACTGATTCTGTCCTTCCAGAGGAGGCAGAAAGTGATATAGACTTGAGGAAGCTCTGTGAAACAGACAGAACTCAAGCTGGCCTCTGAGAGAGATGTAGAAATTGGCATATGAGATCTAAAACAGATATTTTCAACCATTCTATTATATATATTGTGTATATAGTCACAGATTCTTGGTTTTTAAAATATGTGATATATATTCAGTTCAGTTCAGTCACTCAGTCGTGTCTGACTCTTTGTGACCCCATGAATCGCAGCATGCCAGGCCTCCCTGTTCATCACCAGCTCCCGGAGCTTACTCAAACCCATGTCCATCGAGTCGGTGATGCCATCCAACCATCTCATCCTCTGTCATCCCCTTCTCCTCCTGCCCCCAATCCCTCCCAGCATCAGGGTCTTTTCCAATGAGTCAACTCTTTGCATGAGATAGTCAAAGTAGTGGAGTTTCAGCTTCAGCATCAGTCCTTCCAATGAACACCCATATATATTAGTTGTATCTCATTACATAAATATTATACATGAAAATATTTTCCACGTAATTTTAAACATTTCTTCATTTTATTAAATGGTCTTTCATTTTATTAAATGAAGGTCTTTTATCATCATGTATTTACTCTATTTCCCTACTGTTATACAGGCTTCCTAGGTGGTATTAGTGGTAAAGAACCCACCTGCCAGTGCAGGAGACATAAGAGACACGGGTTCAAGCCCTGGGTTGGGAAGATCCCCTGGAGGGCATGGTAACCCACTCCTGAATTCTCCCATGGACAGAGGAGGCTGGTGGGCTACAGTACAGTCCGTTGGGTTGCAGTGAGTCAGACATGACTGAAGTGACTTAGCACACACGCACTGTTATACATTTAGTTTGTTTCAGATTTTTTGGTATTGTAAAATCCAGAAAAACATGTTTGTAGATCAATCTTTGAACGTATCTTTCATTATTTCCTTTGGTTAAATGGGCTTGCTTAGAACGTTAAGACTTCTGATACATATTGCAAAATTGCTCTCAGAAGGGCTGTATCTGTTTCAGTTCTACAAACAGTGGATAAAAGCTAACAGTAGGCATTATTGTTAAAACTAAAAGGTCAGCTTGGTGTTTAAAAGTGGTACGTTATTATTTTGATTTACATTTCTCTGCTCTCTATTGGGTTGACTAAAAAATTTATAAAGATCTTTAATTTTCAAACTATTTTCTATCGCAATATTGGTTATTTTATATTGATGTGATTTTGGACATTGCTGAATCATTCTACTGAGCTATTGGGCGATTTGTGTTCTAATGTATAGTTTTATTTACTGTTGCTCTATATTTTTCATCTACTACAAATCCCATATCATCATTATTATTCTTAATGTCTAGGATATTCTCATCTCTCCCTCTCCCACCAAATGAACTTTAAAATCATTTTATCAAATGTTGGAGACTCTCCTATTGTGGTACTTACTAAAACTGTATTAAATTTACATGTTAGTTATGGATAAATTGAGGTAGTTTTAGTAGTTGATCTTCTATTTAAGAGCGTGGTCTATTCTTTCATTTACTCTTTTATACCCCTCACGGATCTACACTTTTGGGGAGTGTAGATATTTAATATATACTGTTGGAAATGGGATGTTGTTTCATTGTGTCTTTTCTAAAAATTAGTTACTAATGGCATATAGAAAAGGTGTTTACTTTGCGGATTTTATAATTGACCAAGCAAAAATTCTCTCGTCATAGCTCATGTTTTTTTTGTTGATTTCCTTAGATTTTCTTGTAATGCAGACCTTTTGCAAATAATGATAGTTTTGTGCATTTGTGTCCTTACGTTGTACCCCTATTTTTTTTTCTTTTAGTTAGTGCACTGTTAGAACTTTGAGAACTCTTCCCCCCAAAGCAGTCATACCCTTTGAGTATAAAAAGTTTGGAGGATGTACTTCTTCGTGATTATCCTCCTCTTACATTGTGTCTGTGACCTCAAATTGTATCCTGGTTTTCCTTTTGCATTATTTTGATATTGAAATAAAATACAGGGAAAAGCTGCCTTTTAACGTAGAGATTAACCACTTAAATACTATGACTGGTGAGAAAACGAAGCTGCATCTTTCTGCCTCTTACATCTTTCCTTTAATAGATTTTAAGATTTTACCAAATAACAAGAAGCAGCCTGAAACCACTGTCCACTTACCTTAAAGAGCAGTATGTTTTTCTTTTGTACAACTGTTTTCAGATATTCAATAGGAGAGAGCAGGCACCTTCATTCTAACTAGCCTTCTTTCTGTGTTAGCAGTTGCAAAATTAATTTCAGATGGCCACAGAGACCTTCCTGTGAGTTAATATTGTCAGAAGAGTGTTAGAGATGTTATTCTCTATTCAGGAAGTCTGATATACACATATGCTGGTGACTTGGAAGTTTTTGTTTCATTTTTTATCAGTCTGATTTCTCTCCTGGGCTTCATATTTCTTTATCCAAGTACATCCTGGACACCCGTCTTCAGTTTAATATGCCTGATTTAGTCCTCGATCAGTGCTGACTTCTGCTGTCACCATTTGTCCTCTTGCCCAAGCCACCTCACTCGCATGTTTGATTTGTTACTGGGTTCTCTTCTTTCTATAAAAGAAATCTCTTTTCTGGTGCCTTTCTTCTCCATATCATCTTGTCTGGACTGTTGCAGTAGCCTCCTCTCAGAACTTTCTGTACTTTTTAACAGGTGCTCTCCTCCAAGCAAAGAAGAGAGGGTGTCTACTACCTTAATCTGTGATTGTAGCCTGAAGCTACTGCCATAAGAATTTAACTTTTTTCAAGTATGGTGTAGTGGCTGAGAGTGTGAACTTAGTTATTAGGCAAACTTGGGATTGAATGTTGGCTTGGCCACTTACTACTGTGTCCCTGAAACTTACATAACTCTTCTAAGTGTGATGGACATGTGAGTTGTTTCTAATTTTTGGCTGTTATGGAGAAGCTACTATAAACATATATCTTTAGGTAAACATCAACACTTAACATCTGTTAAATGTTTGGTCATGCACATGTTCAGATTTATTAAGATTTTTACCAGTTTTCCAAAGTAGTTGTACCAAGTTTCATCATCAGCAGTATAAGAGATTGCTATGTTAGTCACTCAGTTGTGTCCAACTCTGTGTGACCCCATAGACTGTAGCCTGCCAGGCTCCTCTGTCCATGGAATTTTCCATGCAAGTATACTGGAGTGGGTTGCCATTTCCTTACTGAGCCATAGTAAGGATTCAAAAAAGCATTATTATGGGCATTATCATTGTCATGATCATTTAAATGATTCATATGAATGTTGCATATCCTGTATAAGATCAGTTTTTATTGTAGTGTAAAATTGTTTTCCTCCAGATAGTCAAGTAAACTGGACACTCTTAGAAAAAGTACTGTTAGGAGCTCTGCACACCTCTTGTCACACTAGACTATCTAAGTACTCTAATTTGTTTTAATATTCTAAATCTGTTTTAACTCTGCCCTGATACTAGTTTCTTCTTTTTCTCAACCATATTTGACGGAGCTCCTTGAGTTACCCTTCTTTTTTTTAATTTTTTTTTATTTTTTATTTTTATTTTTTTATTTTTCAGTGGGTTTTGTCATACATTGATGTGAATCAGCCATAGAGTTACACGAATTCCCCATCCCGGTCTCCCATCCCACCTCCCTCTCCACCCGATTCCTCTGGATCTTCCCAGCCCAACAGGCCCGAGCACTTGACTCATGCCTCCCACCTGGGCTGGTGGTCTGTTTCACCACAGATAATATACATGCTGTTCTTTCGAAACATCCCACCCTCACCTTCTCCCACAGAGTTCAAAAGTCTGTTCTGTACTTCTGTGTCTCTTCTTCTGCCCTGCATATAGGGCCATCGTTACCATCTTTCTAAATTCCGTATATATGTGTTAGTATACTGTAATGTTCTTTATCTTTCTGGCTCACCTCACTCTGTATAATGGGCTCCAGTTTCATCCATCTCATTAGAACTGATTCAAATGAATTCTTTTTAACGGCTGAGTAATATTCCATGGTGTATATGTACCACAGCTTCCTTATCCATTCATCTGCTGATGGGCATCTAGGTTGTTTCCATGTCCTGGCTATTATAAACAGTGCACACAGCAAGCATCACCCTCAATGGTGAAAAATTGAAAGCATTTCCTCTGAAATCAGGAACAAGACAAGGATGCCCACTCTCACCACTACTATTCAACATAGTGTTGGAAGTTTTGGCCACAGCAATCAGAGCAGAAAAAGACGTAAAAGGAATCCAGATAGGAAAAGAAGAAGTGAAACTCTCGCTGTTTGCAGATGACATGATCCTCTACATAGAAAACCCTAAAGACTCTTCCAGAAAAAAACTAGAGCTAATCAATGAATATAGTAAAGTTGCAGGATATAAAATTAACACACAGAAATCCCTTGCATTCCTATATACTAACAATGAAAAAACAGAAAGGGAAATTAAGGAAACAATACCATTCACCATTGCAACAAAAAGAATAAAATACTTAGGAGTATATCTACCTAAAGAAACAAAAGACCTATACACAGAAAACTATAAAACATTGATGAAAGAAATCAAAGAGGACACAAACAGATGGAGAAACATACCGTGTTCATGGATTGGAAGAATCAATATTGTCAAAATGGCTATTCTACCCAAAGCAATCTATAGATTCAATGCAATCCCTATCAAGCTACCAACGGTATTTTTCACAGAACTAGAACAAATAATTTCACAATTTGTATGGAAATACAAAAAACCTCGAATAGCCAAAGTAATCTTGAGAAAGAAGAATGGAACTGGAGGAATCAACCTGCCTGACTTCAGACTCTACTACAAAGCCACAGTCATCAAGACAGTATGGTACTGGCACAAAGACAGAAATATAGATCAATGGAACAGAATAGAAAGCCCAGAGATAAATCCACGAACCTATGGACACCTTATCTTTGACAAAGGAGGCAAGGATATACAATGGAAAAAAGACAATCTCTTTAACAAGTGGTGCTGGGAAAACTGGTCAGCCACTTGTAAAAGAATGAAACTAGAACACTTTCTAACACCATACACAAAAATAAACTCAAAATGGATTAAAGATCTAAATGTAAGACCAGAAACTATAAAACTCCTAGAGGAGAACATAGGCAAAACACTCTCTGACATAAATCACAGCAAGATCCTCTATGACCTACCTCCCAGAATATTGGAAATAAAAGCAAAAATAAACAAATGGGACCTAATGAAACTTAAAAGTTTTTGCACAACAAAGGAAACTATAAGTAAGGTGAAAAGACGGCCCTCAGATTGGGAGAAAATAATAGCAAATGAGGAAACAGACAAAGGATTAATCTCAAAAATATACAAGCAACTCCTGAAGCTCAATTCCAGAAAAATAAATGACCCAATCAAAAAATGGGCCAAAGAACTAAACAGACATTTCTCCAAAGAAGACATTCAGATGGCTAACAAACACATGAAAAGATGCTCCACATCACTATCAGAGAAATGCAAATCAAAACCACAATGAGGTACCATTACATGCCAGTCAGGATGGCTGCTATCCAAAAGTCTACAAGCAATAAATGCTGGAGAGGGTGTGGAGAAAAGGGAACCCTCTTACACTGTTGGTGGGAATGCAAACTAGTACAGCCACTATGGAAAACAGTGTGGAGATTTCTTAAAAAACTGGAAATAGAACTGCCATATGACCCAGCAATACCACTTCTGGGCATGCACACTGAGGAATCCAGATTTGAGTTACCCTTCTAAAATTCATTTCAGATCATGTAATTTTCCTGCTTAGAAGCCTTTGACAGCGTTTTGCTGCCTTTAAGATAAAGTCCACATTTCTCTGTGATCTTGTTCTGTGACTTTTCTCCAGCTGCCCTGTGCGTCAGACACCTTATAGTCTGTTCATACACGTCTGTTTGCCGCACTTTGCTAAAGTACCTTAGGCTTCATCCTCTGCGTCTTTACTTACTATGGCCCCTCTGCATAGAAGGTCTTTACCTTGACTCCTTAGCAATGTTTTTTGTCGTCCAGGTTTGTTTGAATTGTCTCTGCTCACCAAAGCTCTTTCTCAGTTTCTGTTTTTTTCTATCCAATATTACACAAATATTGGTGAAGGCCAGTTTACCAATCTTTTATTTATTTATTTTTTTAATGGTTAGTGCCTTTTGTGTCCTGTTTAAGAAAGTGCTTGTGTATCCCAAGGTCGTGAAAATATTCTTCTGTGAGGCTGTATTGTTTTACCTTTACATTTTGCTCTGCTGCCACCTGGAGTTTACTTTTGTGTTTGGGTTGGCGCAGGTATCAAACTTCAGTCCTCCACGTGAATACCCAGTTGACCCAGCACCATGTATTCACAGGATTGCGCTGTCTGCCACTTTTGTCAGAGACAAGGTGATGTGTGCTGTTGATCTGTTTGTCTATCTTTATGACAGTAGCATATTACTTAATTACTGTAGTTTGTTATTGACTCTAGAAATTCTTATAGCTTTGTTCTTCCAAATTGTTTTGGCTTTACATTCATATATATGTCGGGTGGCTCAAGGGTAAAGAATCTGCCTGCAAGTGTAGGAGACACAGGAGATGCAGGTTCAATCCCTGGGTCAGGAAGATCCCCTGGAGGAGGAAATGGCAACCCACTCCAGTATTTCCCTGGAAAATTTCATGGACAGAGGAGCCTGGTGGGCTACAGTCCATGGGGTCTCAGAGTCCAACAAGACTGAGTGACTCAGCATACAGCACATAAATATATAAAACATATATATGTCTTAGAATTAGCTTATATTTCCCCCTCCCTTCACTCAGACATCCTGCTGAAATTTTGATTGGGGTAGCATTGAATCTATAAATATATTTGAATTTCATAGTCCATGAACATGGTATGTTTCTTCATTTATTAGGTCTTGTAAAATCTCTTCCAGCAAACTTTTATAGTTTTCAATATAGAACTATTGCGTATCTTTGTTTAGTTTTATCCTTAGGTTTTGTGTGTGTGTGTACATGTATGCATGCACACACCTGAGTGTGTTATGGTAAATGATATGGTTACATTTTATTTTTCCCTGGTCCCCCCTTTTCTAGCTGGATGTTCATTAACCCTTGGAATAGGTATGTTTGTTTAGCCATCCATATTCCCATACTGCTTGGTTTTTTGCTATTGTGGTTTTACCATTACATAAGTAATATATGAGTTAGTTATTGATGTAAAAGATTAAAACAATCCATTCCAGAAGTTATCACTGTTACCAGTTTGAAGTGTATCATTTAGACATATGCCATCTGCTTTAGTAGCCATTGATACATGTGGCTGTTGAGCATTTAAAATGTGTATGCTTCTTGAGAATCCCTTGGACTGCAAGGAGATCCAACCAGTTCATCCTAAAGGAGATCAGTCCTGGGTGTTCATTGGAAGGACTGATGCTGAAGCTGAAACTCTAATTCTTTGACCACCTCATTCGAAGAGTTGACTCACTGGAAAAGACCCTGATGCTGGAAGGGATTGGGGGCAGGAGGAGAAGGGGACAACAGAGGATGAGATGGCTGGATGGCATCACTGACTCGATGGACATGAGTTTGAGTAAACTCCGGGTGTTGGTGATGGACAAGGAGGCCTGGCATGCTGTGATTCATGGGGTCGCAAAGAGTCGGACATGACTGAGTGACTGAACTGAACTGAACTGAGTATTCAATTATATACCAAATCCAAAATTTAGTCACCTGTAGATGGACATCTGAGTTTCCAGGTCTGAGCTATGATAAATACTAAAGCTATGAGCATTTGTGCACAAATCTTCATATGAATATCTGCTTTCATTTCTCTTGGGTCAGTGAACAAGAGTGAAATGGCTAGATCATATGGATGGTGATGCTGAACTTTTCAAGAAATGACCAAACTGTTTTCCGGGGTGATTGCACTAGTTTGCATTCCCATTAGTAATATGGGAGAGTTCTAGTTCCTCCATATCCTTGTAAAAACTTGATAAGGTCAGTTGTCTTAATTTTAGCCATTTTAATAGTGTATAGTGGTATTTCATTGTGGCTAATTTGTGTTTCCCTGATGATTAATGATGTTAAGCATCCTTTCATGATCTTGTTTGAAATGCATGTATCTTCTTTGGTAGAGTGTCTATCCAAATCTTTTGCCCGTTTTTTGTTTCCTTGAGTTTTGAGAAATCTTAATATATTCTGGATACAAGAGAATGAATACAATTTGAAACATTTTCTCCAAGTCTACAACTTATCTTTTAGTTATCTTGGCATTGTTTTTTAAAGAGAAACTTAAAATTTTGATTAAATCAAATTTATTGAGTTGCTTTATATGGACTATGTTTTTGATATCCTAATAAAATTTTTTTTGGTCAAAAATAAAAAATAAAAAATAAAATGTGTATGCTTTTAATTGAGATGTGCCATAAATGCAAAATACACATTGAACTTTGAAGACTTAGAATGAAAAAAGAATGTTGAGTATTTCATTACTAAGTTTGCATATTGATGGCAATATAGTGATAATATTTTAGATACATTGAGTTAAATAAAATGTTATTAAAGTTAATTTTATTTTTCTTTTATCTTTTTCTGTGGTTGCTAGAAAGTTTAAATTATTATGTTTGTATTATACACCATGGCTCTAGCTATTTTCTCTTATGGCTTTGTTTTTCTGGATGGGAATATGATACTGTTTTCCAAATGATTTTTTCACTTAATAGTCTTGAAACTCTTTTCATGTTAGCACATACAGATCAACCGTGTTCTTTTGAACTTCTTTGTAGTATATGTATTATGAATGTGCCATTCATCTGCTGGTGGAGTGTTCAGAGAGGTTTGTTTTTCCTTTTGCAAACATGGCTGCAGGAGAAAAGACCTTTTATAAGTCTTTTTATATACATTTAGGATGAGAGTAGTGTGTGACAGGTGAGATTGCTGGATCAAGAAGCATTAGACATACTTTAAGTTAAAAGAGTTTCCCCAATGATCACCACAGGGGATATTTAAAACCCTTTAGCATGTCACATTAATTTTTAGATTTTTTTCAAATTGTTTGGCAAACTGTAGCCCTTAGTGATTCCTCAGTTATGGTTCAATTCAGTTCAGTCGCTCCATCATATCCAACTCTTTGCTACCCTGTGAATCGCAGCACACCAGGCCTCCCTGTCCATCACCAACTCCCGGAGTTTACCCAAACTCATGTCCATCAAGTCATCCAGCCATCTCATCCCCTGTCGTCCCCTTCTCCTCCTGCCCCCAATCCCTCCCAGCATCAGGGTCTTTTACAGTGAGTCAACTCTTTGCATGAGGTGGCCAAAGTATTGGAGTTTCAGCTTCAGCATCAGTCCTTCCAATGAACACCCAGGACTGATCTCCTTTAGGATGGACTGGTTGGATCTCCTTGCAGTCCAAGGGATTCTCAAGAGTCTTCTCCAACACCACAGTTCAAAAGCATCAATTCTTTGGCGCTCAGCTTTTTTCACAGTCCAACTCTCACATTCATACATGACCACTGGAAAAACCATAGCCTTGGCTAGACGGACCTTTGTTGGCAAAGTAATGTCTCTGCTTTTTAATATGCTGTCTAGGTTGGTCATCAGTTATGGTGCTTATTGATTATTTGTTTGTAATAAGGTCTTCTGAAATTATTAACTGGCAGCTTCGGGGGGGAAAGGAGGATAACTTACTTATATTGATTATCTCATTTATTAATTAATTCATTTAAAGCATGCTTACCAAGTGATTACTGGGTGCCTGGCTCTATAATGCCTTTGGGTGTAAAGCTGAATCTGCTATTGCTCCTGCCCTCAAGGAGTGCAGGTCTGGCAGGTGTCCTGCAGGGCCCCAGCTGCATCCTGGTGAATGCCTATCGCCTGGAGGAAGAGCACGGAGGGTGTGCAGTGGGCACAGTGCGCCTTCTCCTTGGCTCTTGGAAACGCTGGTCTTTGTTCACTCAGATCTGGAGAGGAAGCGCTAGGAAGCCCAGGAGATTACTGGCCTTAGGAATATTGATACCTAATATTGATACCTTTACTCATTTTTTCCTTTGCTGTCAGTAACTAAAATCTAAAATACACATTTAATGAGGATACTTTTTATATTTTCATAATGCCTCTCACATTATAGATCTTTTAAAATGAAATTTCACTGTTCATGATTTTGAAGATTAAAGGTAAATTGTAATCCTTATCAGTTTATGACACCTGTGGTTTCACAGGAACAGTTAGTGTCTCCCCAAAGAGACTACTTGACTTTGTGAGAAGATTGAGCCTTCTGGATTTCTTTCAGGATGTAACTACAGGAAATTAATTAGATGATTTTTTATGACATCATCCTGAACAGCACTTTCTCTGAAAACAATGCTGTTTTTCTTGGACCTTTTTGCAGACATTTTCTACACTGTGTATATAGTATATTAGTAGCCCTAGTGTGAGATCCATGCAAAGGTTTGTGGGGGTGGGGGGGGTGGGAAGCGTGTGTTTGAGAGAGAGACAAAGAAGGAATGCAGAGAGGTAATAATTTTACTTTCAGTAGTACAGGAGAGTGGGTTAAAAGGTGAAAAACATTCCATTTTAGCAGAGAGCCGTATCCTCAAAGGGAATATTAAGTTCAGGAGGCAAATACTTGGCAACCTTGCCAGTGGTATGTGTATCTTACAGGCTTTTGAGAAACAAATAAGAGTGTTAAGCTGTAACTCAGCAAATCACTGAAGACTGTAGGACTTGGAAAGTGGACATTTGGTGAAGAATGGAGATAAGACATCGATTTCTTTTTTTTTTTTTAATATTATTTTATTAGTTGGAGGCCAATCACTTCACAACATTTCAGTGGGTTTTGTCATACATTGACATGAATCAGCCGTATAGTTACACGTATTCCCCATCCCGATCGCCCCTCCCACCTCCCTCCCCACCCGACTCCTCAGGGTCCTCCCAGTGCACCAGGCCCGAGCACCTGACTCATGCATCCCAGCTGGGCTGTTGGTCCGTTTCACCATAGATAATATACATGCTGTTCTTTCGAAACATCCCACCCTCACCCTCTCCCACAGAGTTCAAAAGTCTGTTCTGTACTTCTGTGTCTCTTTTTCTGTTTTGCATATAGGGTTATCGCCACCATCTATCTAAATTCCGTATATATGTGTTAGTATACTGTAATGTTCTTTATCTTTCTGGCTTACTTCACTCTGTATAATGGGCTCCAGTTTCATCCATCTCATTAGAACTGATTCAAATGAATTCTTTTTAACGGCTGAGTAATATTCCATGGTGTATATGTACCACAGCTTCCTTATCCATTCATCTGCTGATGGGCATCTAGGTTGCTTCCATGTCCTGGCTATTATAAACAGTGCTGCGATGAACATTGGGGTGCATGAAGACATCGATTTCTTGATTGTGCTCTTTGTATTTTGTGTTAATTGGCTAAGTCAGACCTTTTGGGCCTGTAATGAGTTATTAAAAGCTCTTTTTCTCCTCCTGACAAAATAGTTATTACATCAAAAGAAATGGGCACACCCAGTGAATATGTGTGTATGTATATGTAACATATGATGTGTTTGCAAATCTTTGTGCCCTCACCTGTTCCATTTTTTCTGCCTATATTTTTTTCAAGTTTGATTTATCATCATTCATCCATTCTATTTTTGGTTGTCCTCTTTCAGCTGTAGCATTTTGCATTCTTTTTCTCTTCAGGGTAGCAGGAACTTCAGACTAGAATTGGGAGATCTTACTTTGAGTCCTGGTTTTGCCACCAGCAGCTATGTATCATGGGCAGACCTCTTCTGGAAACTCTTGGTTGCTGGTTCACCGTCTGTAAACAGAAAGACCAGATCAGATGATTTTTAGAGTCATATTGCCCAAGTAGCCATTAGTCACGAATGGTTATTTTAAATTAAGCAGAATTAAATAAAGTAGAAGGATCTTTGGTCTGAGTGGAAGGAGGGATGGTGGTATCGTCTCTGTGTCAGTGAAGTTGGGCGTGCTCACCCGACTGCATGGCCAGTGGCCTCTTCTTGCTGCGCTGTCTATGGGGTGCCACCTCTTGCTGTGTTGCACAAGGCGATGGAATAGCACAGGGACTGAGATATAGGCCCTATGAAAAAAGTGCTTCATTTCGTTTACTAAAAATCACCAGATCGAGCCCTCTCTTTTTCCTTAAGGAATAGGAAGCCTATAGAAATGAAGAGACTTGGCCTAAGATCAACAGTAAATTGCTTAAAGCTGTTATATTTAGGAATAGCTTTTTTTTTTTTTTTGTCATTATGTGGCAGTTTACTTCTAAAGATCCTAATTTTGTCAAGTATCTTCTGTATAATGATACAATTTGTAGAATGTTAACTGAGTCCTAGTTATTTGAAATCATGATTATCAATGATAACTAATTATTATATATATATATGTGACTAATGTTTACTATTTCCAAATACATTTCTGATTGCCTTGTCACAAAACCCCAGAGCATGTTTTTAGGTTTCCAGAATGGATTTTTGTATTGTTTGATATAGTTGAGTGACTTTGCAGAGAGACAGGCTCCCTGGGCTATACCAAAAGCCTTTTGCTTGGTTATGCATATACTTCCCATGAGAGCTGAGAGATAGAAGCATAAAGAGTCAAAGGACTCAGAGACAGGTAGACTGTGACATAGCGGAGACTGCAGTGTCACGTGAGGGCTGAGAGGAGTGTGAGTGTTGTGGTTCCTGAAGGTACTCTGACAGTGTGTGATGCTGAGATGCTGTCTTTCCAGGATGATGGTGGTGAGCTGTTCTGACAGGATAGCTGCCAGATTAACTTGCACTTCCTTGATTTTAACCTTTGGATTTATCTGTTCTAGGGACCATGGAAGCTTCAGGAAGTGAAGCAAGTTACTGATCCTGTTTCTTTTTTATAGATGAGAAAATGAACACTTAAAGAGTAAGAGTGATTTTTCTTTAGGCCACATAGACAATTAAGTGTTAGAATCATGAAACATGAAATGTGTTCTGCTAGAACACATTCACTCATTAATCCTTACTGAAATGAATTTTTATCCTGTGTGTCCAGTTTTTAAAAAGGTAATTTCCAAAATAAAAACAACAACAAAAACCATAATTTCCTGCAGTCCATTTTAATTTTGTAAGGACATCACTGAGATTTGTTTAATTTTATGTTATTGTGGGTTAGAACAATTGAAATCTGATGAAAATAGATTGCAAATACAATACCCTTCCCCTCCACTAGTACAGATGATCCAAATTAGGAATCCTTTCTTATCTTCAACTTTAGTTCACTATTGGGAGAAAAAAACATCAGTTCTCAAAGCAGTAATCAGAATCTTTTATTCCCCCTGAATAAAAGCACTTTTCTCTAATTATCATAAAACACATATGAATCTCAGAGTTCTCCTTTTCTACAGAGAAATCACATCCCAAAGAAATCACCATTGAATTACTTGCTGCTTTTATTCCTTAATCTACATTCTCCTGCAGACTCAGTAGCCAGGTGTCCGATGGTTTCTGGAGGTATATTATAGCATGTCTTTGGGCCTTTCCTGAAGAATAAGAGGTTGAGAGTCCTAAGAATCTAATTTTTTTTTTTTTTTAACCATTTTAGTTTCCTGTAGCACTTCACTGATTAATCAGTTAATTCAACTGACTATTTAGAATTTGTGGTAATTAGTTAAGCCTCAATTTTTACTTTAACTGTATCTTTTAGGAGGTTTTACTAGACAAACCTGGAGAAGGAAATGGCAACCCACTTCAGTACTCTTGCCTGGATAATCCTGTGGATGGAGGAGCTTGGCAAGCTACAGTCCATGAGGTTTCTATGAGTTGGACATGACTGAGAGACTTCACTTTTACTAGACACACCATGGGTAATAATGATTACAGGATGAATAAATCCTTAAGACAATAAGCATTCCCAAATTCTCCAGAAATGTTCAGCATAGAAGGAATTGACTATGCTGATCAAAATTATGAGCAGAAGGTGATTAAGATCGAATGTCTGTTCAATTGTGTTCTCACTCTGACATTTACCTGTTTATATGACGTTGAGTACATTACTTACATTTCTTTAAGCCTCAGTCTCCCAATGCCTAAAATAGGGATAATACACAATAAAATGTTTAGCAGTTTTTAGCATATAGCATGTGGTCAGTTGGTAAACTGTAGGAGTTGCCACCGCCATCCTCATCATCTTCATCCTCCTCCTCTAGCCACAAAAGCTGTTAGAGAAGTTCTAGTAACTGTGTATACTTGATGGTATCCTCGCTTTGCCTGTTTATCCAGTCAAATCTTATTACCAGTTCAGATCCCTCTCTTTCCTGAATCCAAATCAGTGAGGTACTTATTTTTCCTTTGATACTTTATAATTTGATCCCAGTGGCTTAGGCTAACCAAGATTTGCATGTTGATACATTTGAAGTGTTCCTGTAATAAAAGCACTCCCTATTTTGTTGATTTCTTAGCTGTCAATGAAATCGTCCTCCAAAACCTGTTACTTTCTGAGTATCAGATTCTTTGCTTTGCTGCAGTCCAGTGCTGCTTCAGCTAGGGGATCTGAAGCACATGGCCAGTCTTTCCAGACCAAACTTTCTGGCTCCCATCTTATACCCCATCTACTTAATGTTTTCACCATCTCAGTATCATAAGAGAGTAGAGTGGTAGACAGCCTAATTTGAAGAAAACACTTTTTTTTAAGCTTCCTGTTTTCCTACAGTAGATTTAAAAGCCTGCCACTTTTTGCTCTGGTGCAGAATACCTTTGTGCGTGCTGTGCTCCGTCGCTTCAGTCCTGTCTGACTCTTGGTGACCCCATGGACTGTAGCCTGCTAGGCCCCTCTGTCCGTGGGATTCTCCAGGCAAGAATACTGGATTGGGTTGCCATTTCCTCCTCAAGGGGATGTTTCTGACCCAGGGATTGAAACTGCATCTCTTATGTCTCCTGCATTGGCGGGTTCTTTAAACACTAGGCCACTTGGGACATACCTTTACTGTCTCTAAAAAGCAGCTGGAGTGCTTTCTTTCATAAAGGAGAAGAAGAAAAGGGCATTTTCATATAAGAACAATTATAAGGTCAGATATGAATATTTCTAGCACTGACTCTTTCACAAAGCTTAGCAGAGTCTGATAAGGGTTTCCTTTACTAAATTATTGGAATGTAAGAATATTCAGTACCTGTAAAGCCTGTACTGGGTTTCTGGTTTCTAGCATTGTTCAGTTATAAAGCCACTTTTACTTCATTTGAGGTCTTGTAAGAAAATGATTAGGAAAAAAGAACTGCCAAATCAGTAAGATTGCTTTATTAACAGTCTGTATCACAAACCACATACTGATTTTATTGCTTTAGGCAAACTTACGGTGGTGGCGGGAATTTATTAATACTTTAAGGGCCCTTTCTTTGTTCCAAGTGAAATATGCATGAGGTGGGGAAGGCCTTTGCCAAAGCTTTTACACCAGATTGATGGATTCTCTGTAAGTTCGTCTAGAAATGTAGAATTTCTTATACTAATATGTAATGTATCCTAAATAGGATACATGTATTGTAAATGTATCCTACCCTGTTTTACAGTTCTTGTTCTCCTAGTGATTGATAAGTGTCATGTATCACAAATGGATCCCCTACTGTGAAGTTTAAGATACTATATTTTCTTGAACCATCTTATCAAGTTACTCATTTCCTAATGCTCCTTACTAGCCTCTTCTGCAATCCATTCTCTTTCTCTCATTACTCTTAATAAACAATTCTTTCCCTCTTTAAATTCTTTTTGTTTTGCTTATGTTTAAAATTGGTTCCTCATTGAAGCAGATGTTTTTTTTGTGATCAAGTTCCTAGCCTGGCCGTGAATACCTCAGTTACTTTATAAGATATCAGTTCAGTTCAGTCACTCAGTCGTGTCCAACTCTTTGCAAGCCAATGAACCGCAGCACGCCAGGCCTCCCTGTCCATCACCAACTCCTGGAGTCTACCCAAACCCATGTCCATTGAGTCGGTGATGCCATCCAACCATCTCATCCTCTGTCGTCCCCTTCTCCTGCCCTCAATCTTTCCCAGCATCAGGGAGGGGCTTTTCAAATGAGTCAGCTCTCCCCGTGACGTGGCCAAAGTATTGGAGTTTCAGCTTCAACATCGGTCCTTTCAATGAACACTCAGGATGGATCTCCTTTAGGATGGACTGGTTGGATCTCCTTGCAGTCCAAGGGACTCTCTGTAAACTGAAGCTTCTGTTTTTAAGACTGTGTTATTCTTGACAGTCTTTGAACCAAAAAAATGGGGTAATTTGAAGATAAATTAAGCAGTGAGTTAAAAGGAGGACCCTGGAGGAAGAAATGGCAACCCACTCCAGTATCCTTGCCTGGAAAATTCCATGGACAGAGGAGCCTGGTGGAGTGCAGTCAATGGAGTTGCAAACAGTTGGACACAAGTGAGCACACACGCCAAAAAAAAAAAAAAAAAAAGGAAAAAAGTTGTGTATGAAATCATTGTGAAATGAATTTGCAGTTTAAAGACTGCTGTTATCCATTCATGTGTTACTTAACTAAACTTTTATTGAAATATAGCATGCACACAGAATAGTACACAAACCATTTTTAAAATGAATTTTCACAAAGTAAACATATCTGACCTCTACCCAAATGAGAAACTAGAATGTTATCAACATCCCAGCCTCATCTCCTTCCAGTATTAACCACCTCCAAAGCATAACCACTATCCTGAGTTATAATAGTGTAGGTTAGTTTTTCTTGCTTTTGAACTTTATAAAATGGATTCACAAAATATATTCTTTGTGCTTGACTTCTTTTGCTGAATATTGTATTTCTTAGATTCATTATTGTTGATACCTATAGCAGTAATATTATATATTCTCATCTCTATATAGTATTCTATTATGTGAATATATGCACTGTTCATCTTATTTATTTCCATCCTTTCTATTGAAAAGTCTGTCTCAGTGTTACTGTTGATCCTTTGAAGATGTCTTTTTTCCTCCCTCTTCTTGCTTTTTCTTTTTGTCTTTGACTTTTAGCACTTTTACTATGAAATTGGCTAGATGTGATTTGCTTTGTATTTATCCTGTATGAAGTTTCCAGGGCTGCTTAAATTTGCGGCTTGGTGCTTTCATCAGTGTTGGAACAGTCTCAGCTATCATCCCTTCAAATATTTCTTCCACCCCATTTTTTTCTGTCTTCCTGCTAGGAGTTCAATTGCATGTAACTTACACCTTTTCTTAATGTTCCATTTGTCTCTTATTCTTTATACTGTATTTTCCGTCTTTGGGAAATTTTTATCTCTGTGTGTTTCAGCCTAGATATTTTTTTTACTATGCTCTATCCATGGTCACAAATATTTTCTCTTTAGCTCTGACTGGCTATTAGGCCTACATATTACATTTGTAATTTCAGTTATTTTTTTTAATGCCTTTAAGTATTTTTTTAAATCCATTTTTTCCTAGTTCTTGACAAATGAACTCTTTAGCTACAAACTAGTCTGTCATGACTGAAAGTAGTTTATTATGTGCTTTTTACTAGTCAATATTTAGATTCCTGATGTTTGTTTATTTAGAATCACAACTTTTGGATCAAACAAAAATGTTAAAGAGTAACTTGTCCTCATTTTATAGCTGAAATAGTGAGGGCCCTGAGACAGAGAGACCTATCCAAGGACACACAGCCCATTAATATCTGTTCTTATATCAGGGACTCCCAACTTATTGTCCACTGAATTTTGCACTGCATCACTGGTAGGTAATACAGTACTTGTGTCTTCTACTCACTTACTGAGGTCATAAACCATGTCTAACAAGCATTCTATAAAATCAACTCAACCTCGGCCTGATTGAGTGATGATTGTGCTTCATATTGTGAGAGAAGAGCTTACATTTTGAAGTTGTGATAGTATTGTCAAATTGCAGGCACATCCATGAAGCCTTGTCTGGGCTACTCAAACCACCCACATTTAAGACTCTAAAACTCTTTTACCCCTTTTGTTAGACTCTACATGTAAAATGAATTTTTTTTTCCAATCTAGAGTGGATAATTCATAAAGAGCATTACCAGATCATGCCCGTCTATCATGCTATAGGGGAGTATTTATTAACTATAATAGCTCAGAGGTTATGCCAGAGAAGAATAAGGTATATATGACTGTGGAATCACATACAATCAATGGGTGGTAAACCAAAGAATATTGTTTTGGACTTTTGCAATTTGCTTTTAGAATGTTTGAATAATCTTAATCTTATTTATCAGTCAAGTTGATAGCTACTCTTACAGAGGATAAACTTGCTTGTAAGTTCAGAGGATACACTGTAGAATGGATGGATCTGACTGGCTAGAGTTTGATCTAGTTTATGGGTCCCATAGTGGAGCTGTTGACAGTGGCTTTATGATAGCAAAGCTTGATCACCTGCTCTACAAGAATGTGTAAGGTAGCATCTGGGTTGCATATCTGTTTACCTTTTAGTT